>NC_135426.1:13211666-13550833 GCF_051991245.1 Festucalex cinctus
AAGTGTATTCCGTCGGTTCATGCCGAGGTTACAGGACGCATTTAAAGCGGACATGTTGGCGCGTTGCAACGAGTGCTGACCACCCAGAGGACCGGGTCTTACTGACGTCCCCTTGCTCCATTCTCTCTCACGCATTCACTAACGCTTCCTCTCCACTCAGCTTAATCTGTCGTGCGCTATGTCAAGTTTAGAGGCAGGGCAGCCTCTTATGAATAAATGAGACACGTGGGTGGAGGCAAAAATGTGTCTGAGCTGGTTGCTTTTTATGGTACGCAACATAAAATGTATAACAGAAAAACAAAGCAATTACATCTTGTATTCTGAAAACAGCCACTAAGTTTAGCATTTCATGCTAAATAATTTGCCGCAGTGTGACAAAAAGTGTCACATAAAACTGGAATTATAGAGTGCCATTTTTCCTCATTATAATACACAAGACAACATTTAAATGAAGCAACGTAAAACGAAATAAACTAAAACAGGACCAAGCTGAATCTTAAATGTTGGTACGACAGCTAGTGCAAACATCTGTCCACTCGAACAACTGACAACAATTCAAAGCTTCTTGGATTTGGCCTTGCAAACTCCTGACCCAAAAGCAGTGACACGAGCATCAGTAGCCAGCCAACCGCGACACAGACGGGCCGCCCGCCGTTTTTGGAGGTTATCGGGGGCAGACGTCCAGCTGGGCCGAGCGCGGCCTTTGCCGTCCTGCCAACGGGCTCGTCGAGAGAGTCGAGCGACGTTCCCGGCAGACAAGATGAAACCGTGAAAACATGCATGCTTCATCGAAGACTCCAAAACAAGAGTGTCAGACTTGTTTATCACGTGCCACAGCGGAGATACAGGTGTAACCACATATTGCAGGTGACCAACATATATTAAAAGTCTACACACCCTGGTTGAAACTCATTTAAAAAAATAAATAAATAAATAATACCCCAAGATAACTTCATTTTTTTGCATCATTATTAACATGACCTATAAGCTATACAACGCAATAAAAAAAAAAAAAGTGAAAAATTAAAAATAAATATACAATAACTATTGCAAAAATATGCACACCCTCGTCAGCATCACACATCTGGATGTGGAAATATTTGCAGACTTTTCTTTGCAAAAATGTTGCACAGCCAGTCATCAAAAATCTCCTCCCTGTAAATTCTTATATTGAATTGAATGTGTTCTTTGGATTAATTGTCGTGCTGAAAGATAAGATAGCTCTTCATATTTTGTGCTAACACTAACTGCTATTTGGAACTGTTCATTTGCTCTGCCCAAGGCCCCACCCATTTCCTGCTCAAGAAGAACAGACCCCAAAGCATCGTGTTGCCACCAGCATGATTCATCTATCTTGCCACTTTATCCCAATGACGAAGATGGGAGATTGTTGTCACATGCACAGAACAGTCAGTACTTGCCAACAATTCCTGTAACTCCTTAACTCTTCATCGAATTTGACACATTTTTTCAACTTGATGACAACACAGACTTAATGATAGATCTGGCCCAACAAGAACTTTCAATTTCAACACAGATGCTTGTAATGTGAATGGTTAAATGCCTCACATAATGTGCAAGTCTACTCCCACCAATAAATGCAGCAGAAACAAGAGGGAGGATGCCGCCAGCAGAGTATTATGGAGTCATGTGATCAGCCCCTCTCATTATTTCAAAATGAATATTGACGGCTATCAATTAGTCAAAGATCAATCAGAGCAGCCTTAATTACTACACAGTCTGTTTAATTCCATCACTGACAACACCACAACGGAAAAAGTGACTTTCCCAAAACCTTCTTCGACTTTCCTTCACTTTCCTACCAGAGGCTCATGAAAATCTTACTGGCCTGTGCAAAAACAGCCAAAACAAAAGCTCCTGAAAAAGATGAGAATCCGTCTTCGATATATCGCGTGATGCCTGACACTGCTCATGAATGGCTGATTTATCCTGTCCATTAACAAAGGTCCACTCCTCACATTAAGGAGGCAGTCCTCCTGACATCCATCAATTTTAGTAGATTTTCTCATGTTTACGTGACCTCTCTGATCAGTTTAGTAGGATCACATACAAAAAGCAATGCAGCATAATTAATTAGTCTACTTTAGAATACATGTATAAACAACACAAACTTTTGAGATTTTATGGCACAGTGTTTTACAAGCAACACTTTAGTGTCTAAATAGTGTGTATTATTATCTACGCCGCAACCTTGCACAGACTGAAAATTGTACTTCAAGTGACAATTCTAAGCAACTTTTTCCTCTCTTTTTATCCAATTTGTTGTCTGAAGGTTAGCCAAAGTGGCAGGCCTGCCTTGTCTGTATAAGTTCTTAGATTTTTTTGCTCTCCCCATTTACCTTGCACAGTGATCTTTTGTCGACATCTGTCTGGCATCAAAATCTCTGTCCACAAAGAGACATCTTAGGAGTCCAGTCACTCTCACTTGGCAATGACCTCAAACCGGAGGAGAATCAATGAAGCCTTCCCTCATCAAGCTACTTTCCAAGCTCTTCTCAAAAGGTTAAATAAGTGGGGATTGGCTATTTTAGCAGCGGTATCCTGGGTTTTGTCAAATCTTTGTCTCCTGCCTGTAGCGTTTGTTGACAAAATTATTTTTCATTTTGCGATGGCCGCCTGTCTGTTTTCACTTGAGCGGCCTTGTCTTTCGTGCGCCTCATGCAAAAATGATATAAGCGACGGGAGGGAAGAGTGGGAACGGAGACAGATAAGCAGACTTGTGGGAGGAAGAGGAGACGGGGGTAGATTAGGCGCACGATAAACAATGACAAAAGCACAAAAAAACAGAGACAAGTGGCACAAAAGGAGCGCGTGGCGGATATATTTAACACATCTCCCCGTCTTCGGCATCCATAGAAATATTGCCCGTTTGTGGGAAGCAGAGATGGTAGATTACTTTTCCTCAGAAGTTATCGGGAAAACGGAGAATAAGCTATTTCTTTTGACTTGGGATGAGTCAAGCTCTGACATCCTTTTGACAGCCTTGTCTGACTCCTCCGTCTTTAATAACAACCGCTCAAATAGGTGCCGTAAAGGGCATATTTTGGAGGCGCTCTCCTGGAAAAACTACAGTTGGATGCGTTTACCCAAAGTGTGACTGGTGGACGGGGCGGATCTGAGGCAAGCGGCGCCGAGAAAGAAGTGGAGCGCTCCAGGCGCAGCTGTTCGGCATGACAACCAGGGAGACAGTCTGGACACTTGTTACTTAATTATTTAGGATGGCACATCATCCAGATCGCTCCCCCTCCCGCTGGAGTGCGCACACAATGAAACATCCCAAAATTTTATTTCTTTTCCGCAGTGCACAGCAGATGGAGTCATGCGCACGCACACAAGCACACGCACATGCACGCACACGCGTATAAAGCACAGGTGTCAAATTCAAGGCTCCTGGACCAGATTCAGGTCACCACAGCTTTCCACATTCACACATTAATCTTAATTTCTCTTCCGCCCATTATTTTGACATGCATCTACTTCCACAAAATTCATCCAATTCATGTCATTCCAATTTCAATACATTCCGAAAAGTCACGCCGTGCCGGCTATTATTTTTCTGATTCCAAAAATTCACAGTTCTCCCAGAATTCAACATTTTCAACCCAAAAAAAATCCTATTCATTCCCAAACAGACATACAAGTTAATAGACCCACAGCATTCTCATCTGAAGCTCAAAACATTCAGCTCATTCAATTCACCTTGGGAACAATTCTCAACTTGCGCAAAATTCCCATTGACTAAAAATTCAACAATTTCACCACTAAAATTGCCACAAAAAAAAAATAAAAAATCCCTATTCATTCCCAATGAACATATTCACATCATTGTTTTTAATAAAATGCTCCGCACATTTAATGAAACTTGGTAATGGTTTTCAACATGTCCAAAAATGTCCACATCCCACAAAAATTCCTCATTCATTCCCATTCTACATGATTAAACGTTATCCGTGTTCTGCGATTGGCCGGGAACCAGTTCAAGGTGTACCCCGCCTACTGCCTGAAGACAGCTGGGATTGGCTCCAGCATGCCTGTGACCCTTGTGAGGAAAAGAGGGCCAGAGAATGGATGAATGGATGGATGGGTGAATGTCATTCCGTCGCATTCAACTTCAGCATTCCACATCATTCCACATGCATGCATAGTTTTTCACTCAGCATGTCATTTTAACCAGAAATTGCAAATGTCGTTTCCTAAAGAAAACAAATACTGATGTCGCACTTGCTTAGAATTAAAAGATTTCAACTGTTGTTTCATTTCAAATGTTAGAAATTTGAAAACAAAACAATCTCCCTTGCTATACATGCAAACATGTACTGTCTCAGACTCACTTTTTTTTTTTCAAGAGAATTTACATTTTCAGTATGTGACTTTACGGTTATAAACTAAACTGTAGCGTCTTTGCTGTAAACTTCTTTTGGGGTGCAAATAGCATTTGAAGTTCCCAGAGTAGTAAACTTTTCATTGTTTACATTCCTTCACTCCGCCTCCTCTATGGCAACCCTAATACTGTCTGCCAGGGAATAATCAACACCAAGGAATTTATGAGAGTCCAGTGTAAAAAAAAGAAAAGAAAGAGTGCAAACATTAGAAAAAGGCTGTTTTCTCCCCCTCCCCTCGATCTTTCTTGCCACAGTTGGGTTTGTCTGAGAGGAGCGACAGTCAAGTCCCGTTCACTCAAGTTTGCAGTTAATTATTCAGGTTTTTATCCGCGCTTCTTCGTTGTAGTGCTTTTAGCTCCAAGCGGTGCAGGAAGTGTTGTGTTTTACTGACTTCCCTGAACAGGAAGGTAGTTGAAGGGATTCAGGTTTTCTGACTCAGTCCCGTCTTTCCTCGCCAGTTTTACAGCCATCCAAACTATTTGTTTTGAACAAACAAGCAAGTTGCGTAAACCTGTTACAAGTAGATAAAGAAGTCAATTTATCACAAATTATGTTCAAATGTTGTTGTTTATACTGCATTTCCATAGTTTGATGATGGATAAATGTTTAATTTTCACATGGCATGTCTTGGCCCTTCTATGTATAAAATCCACGCTAATAGTCAGTTAAAGGAGAACGTAATTTGCTTGTGAATAGGGGTGTAACGATAAGGACAATATTGTGATATTAAAACTGCCACAATATCATTGTCATCATCATGTTCACAATATTTAAAAGCAACACATCTGTAAAAAAATAAATAAAAAAATCTGGTTGATTTCCATTTGTGCAGTTGTAGCACCCTCTGGTGGCTAGTTTTTTTCAGTGCAAATTAATTTTCATTAAGGATATTTTGGCCCTTCTATGTTTAAAATCTATGCTAATTGTCAGATAAAAGGCAACGTAACATGCCTGTGAACAGAGTCAATATGTGGAGGAACTTGATGTGTGCTTGCATTAACAAGTAAGCGCCTCAATATTGTTATTAGAGATTTTAGGTGAGATTATTATTTTTTTTTAACAATATTGTGACCTTTTTTTGTATCGCCAACCTCCTATTTTTTTTTTTCCTTTTTTTTCTTTTCGCTAAAAATTTTTTATCGCCAACCTCCTGATATCGTGATAATTCTCACATCGTAACCTTCATAAAGTGATAATATCGTATCGTGACGTTTGGATATCGTGACATCCCTAGTGGAAATTGAAACCTTTTTTTTTTTTTTTACCTCGCACCTTAAGTAATCAAAGGGGTAAAGACACAAAGTTGTGTAATTCTCTCAACACTTCAAGTGGGGTCGCCAGTGTTCTTCTCAGTGTGTTGACCTTTCTGCGCCTTCAAAGGGGCCTCCTGACCCCATCTTGGAAGTCATCGTTTTTCCCTTTCCTTTTTTTTGTGGACGGATTCAAAATAGCCCCTCACTCTGCGCTAAATGTGCCGTGTAAGACGAATAGCTTTGACCCTTCCAAGTGTCCTCATTCTGTATTCTTCTCATATTTTCTTTTTCTCAGCTTGAATGGCACCCATACCTTCCTACAGGAAAAAACAAACGAGTATAAATTTATACGTATTTGCACGCACGCACACGCACGCACGCAAACGCACGCAAACGCACACACGCAAACGCACGCACGCACGCAAACGCACGCACGCAAACGCACGCACGCAAACGCACGCACGCAAACGCACGCACACATACACACACACACAAAAAAAAAAAAAAAAAAAAAAAAAAAAAAAAAAAAAAGGAAAAGAGCAATGATGACAAGACGTTGAATCGGTAAGACTACCGAATGAACAATTCTGAGCTCTTCAAAAAAAAAAAGGAAAAAACAAACGAGGACGAGAATAGTCACCAAGGTCCCGATCAATAAATGTAGAGATAGACTAAGGAGGCTAAAGAAGGATCAGAGAGGGGAATTTGGGAAGATAACTGCTTGAGAGCACCAGTGTTCAGCAATCATCCCGAACATGACAGCTTGTAGACCCCAGCAATTATTTACCTCAGACAAATCAATAGCACTCTCTCCGAAAAGATAGCCATCAGCGGCACTATCTGGAACACACTCTTGCCTCGTTGGAAACAAACACACGCAAATAAAAACCTCAGCACACATTTGCGAGCTGTCATTTTTAAGAGCGCCAGGCACCTGAACAAAAGACGTTTCTAGAAAAGGCCAGAGAAACTACATAATGGTGAAGTGGATTTGCTGCTAAATGTCACACTTCAATGGAACATGAAGAATAAAAAAAAAAAAAAAAAGGGGCCGTGAATGAAACAGGCCACACAAAAGGATGTGCATCACAGATGTACACATGCGGCTCTTAAGCCTGAGCTACACGCTCCCATCGTGTTGAAAGCAAGCTTCATGAATTACGTGGATCATCGATTCATTAACTGGCACGGTGCAATGAAGCTTGTTTTGGATCTTGCCTACGACACAGCAAACGTTAAGCCGTAAACGCTGCATCATCAGTGTGAAGCCATCTCATTATTTTTCATCTTTTCTTGGGTAGTCAGGGAGACGAAATTCAGGGCCTGTTTTGTTGACGCACATTGAAATAAAGAGGGGATGTATATTTATTTGTTTATGCCACACTTGAATTGTGGAATTTTCAGAAAACTTTATTAAGTTTACAACTCTAATTAAAATAGATAAATAAACTGTCCTTCATAGTAATTCATGGCTCATTTGCCTTTATTTGCCTAACATAAGCGTAAATCTGATGATTTTATATATATATATATATATATATATATATATATATATATATAAAATTCAATTATTTTCACCATTATTAGTCAATAATAATAATTAGAGGTGTCTAAACTTTTTCCTTTGCGGGGTTCACACTGAAAAACTGAATGATGAAGGGCCAATTTTACATTGTCTCACTTCATGCTAAAACAAAAAAGTCAAACAATGGAGTATATGTATATTGTATATATGTATTCCATTTGTATATTTTTTTTTATTTAATTTTCAAATCATATTTTTTACATGTGAGTTTATTTTCATCCATTCATCCATCCATTTTTGTGACCACTTATTCCTCACAAGGGTCATGGGAGTGCTGGAGCCTATCCCAGCTGAACTGGTTGCAAGCCAATCGCAGGAGTTTATTTTCACTTTTATTTATTTATTTTATTTTGGCAGATTTGGTTATTTTATTTATTTATTTATATTAAATATTTTATAAATGTGATAAGATAAACAGTTATGGATTTTTGTGTTTTAATGATTTTGGGGTGGTCCACAGCCCTGTATCCCACTATAATAGATCTGCCCCTGGCCTGAGTACATCTCCATATTCATACTAAGATGACAATATGGTGAAAACAGTGTTTACTTGAGGGTCTGGGTTATGTGACATGCTCACAAATCAGACCTTGACACAGAAAGCAGAAAATGTTTTTTTTGCATATGTAGAAAAGCTCTGTGAGTCGAAATTATTATTATTAGTAGAGTTGTCAGATGTGTCGCACCCATGGGGGATGTGGGTGCCGCAACCCCCCACCCCCACACACACATTTTCAACACAGGTTGTGTTAAAATGTAATATATGCACAGGGCCACCAGAAAATGGGACAGCCTGGGGGCCATTTGTGGCCCCCAGGCTGTAGTTTGGACACCTATGGTCTAAATGGTAGTCAGGATTTAATGGTGCCGAAGCCGTATGGTGACCACGGAGTCAATGTCCACGACATGTGCGGTCTCGTCACTCCCTATTACGGCGCAAAGCAGCCGCCCACGGGCAGTGTTGCCAGTAATGAGCACAGACCCCCATTACAGCATTACAGTGCAGGTAATTCATGAAAAGCTGCTGCAACGAGCCCCCGGGGGAAGCGTTTAGGGAGGAGAAAGCCCTTCTGGAAGCAGATTCAAGGATTTGTAAGTGGATGCTTTTGACCGCCCTCCTTTCGTTTCGCCTCACCTGCACCCTGGCCAGCTTGTCCTCACCTCCCCACCATTGATTGAGTTTTCTCGCGGTAGATGTGCTTGTCTTTGTGTGGCGTTATCTGCTTACGCGGCTACGGGGGGAACATTTTGGGCTGTTGTGGAGGTTAAACACTTGTGGCTCAAGGGCGAAATCCTTTATGAGCACTGCCGAGTGGCCCAGAGCAGAGCTTCCACATTCGCACATATAGTCACATTTATTTGACTCTGTCTTCCCGCCCACTTTGCTCCTCCATTTATTCCGCTTCACGCCACATTAGGTCAGCTTCCCTGAACTCTCTTTTGTTTCTATTTTTTCTTTTTTTCTCCACATCCCTCGTGGCTGTGCTGCTCGTCTCTATCCTCCTCCCACCTGTGGTAGTTTCTCACCAGCACGTCTTGTATTTGGTTCGTTTCCTCAAAAGGGAAAGCACCAGACGGGGCGTAAAGCAGACCCAATCCTCTCAATTACATCTCTCACCTTCCTCGTCCTGCCTGTCAATCCATTTCCTCTGCATTTTGTCACCTCCTCCGCTTCAACTCCTACTCTTCCACAATTCTGATGCTTTTTAAATGCACTGCACATTGTGAAGTCCACGGAGAATAAATAGTGTGCAGCAGAAAAGACACTGTTACTAACACACAGTCCACTATTTACTTTGTAAGGCCAAATAAGTTACAATGCTGCTACCAGCTTTTTCACAGCCATTATAGTACTTGTTGTACAGCAGCATCTTGTCAGCAAAAATATACATCCACACTGGAAACTGTGGTGCAGTTGACCCACATTAACGCACTGGGAATTGTATTGGCTCGAGGGGGGAACCCTGAGGGACTCCAGGGGCAGCGTGTGCCACTATAGACCCCTTCAGAGTTCGTAAACAAGGTGACGCAATTGAAAGGGCGGGGCTTAGCTGGAGGCAAAAACACCTCAGTGGCGCATGGTTGTAACACCGGTCAGCATATTTTCACAGAAAGTTCACGTCAGAATGGACGCGGAAAACGGCCATTTGAGTGAATATGTGAATAAACTGACTCCCCACGACCGTAAATGTTACTTTAAAAAGTTAACTCTGACCGATGGGACAGTATTTATTGACCCCTACGGACTCACGCACTGGATAGACAATTTAACAGGGCTACCCACCGTGCAATGGCCGAACATTTACATCTACCTTATAGAAAAACCGAGCGTTTATACTAAAGATAAACTGAAGGCCTATAAATCATTACACGCCTACAACTACGTCTTGAATGGACATGCTCAAAATTCAGAATATAACTTGAGCGATGACTTTTGTGTTGTGCGGTCGTAAGTGCTGCCAAATCAACGACAGGGACAGAAGACGAGGATATATGAGGTATGGGCCTCTCCAAAAAAAAAAAATTACAAGAAGTTATCGGAACCATTGTAGGGGCTTTCACCTCGACAAAACTGTATCATACAGCTAACGTTTTGTTTGCTAGCGGTTAGCATTCCCACATGCAGCATGTCAACACGGACTTTTTGTAAGTCCGTGCATGTAAAAAGAATCCCACAAATAATGACTAACTTAAGTATTTTCAATCACAACTAAGTTCAGCCCATATCACTGTCCAGGCTGAATCTGTTAAATCTTACCCAAGTGTGCGCTGCAAACATGAGCATTGTTGATGACAGTCAGTCCAGTCCTTTCGCCTAATCGCGTTTAACCACAGCTGTCTGCGATTACTCTGACTTGCAGAGGCTGGCATGTTGTAGAATTTCAAGTTTTTGTTGGTGCTTTTACAGTTCTGGCAACCAAAACCACAACAAGACGACATTTTTTACAGACAACCAGCGTTGTTTACTTCTAGCTGCACTTCCGTTGCCTCCAGCAGCAAGTTGTTTTTGCCTCCAGTGAACACCGTGACGTCATTAAAGAGTCTTATAAAATGACCATGAAGAAAGTATGAAACCGCTTTAAATTCATCATTGCGTATGACGTAGTCACTGTTATCAACACTAAAGTCAGAGAGAGAAAAGTTGCAAAGGTACAGTAACAATTTAAAAATAGGTCAGTCTAAATTAAGGATCCTGAAAATACACATTCCACATGGGATCGAGGTAGCGGTGGGATGAGTTTGCCACCTCGTAGGGATGTCTTCTTTCCTTCTGCGAAATTAGGGCAAAAATGTTGAAGGGCAACCGGCGAGATTTGGGCAGACAGATGGAATTAAGTGTTTGATCCGTGAGGGAAAGAGGGAGGACAGCGGTGGAGAGGTAGGGTGGGTGCGGCTCAACAAATCACACACATCTGCTATTCATTTGGAAAGTGTCCAAAAGGCGCTAAATGTTTCGCAAAGCCCAGTGGAACCACGCAGAGCAGCCAAAACAGAAGGAAACTGATGTTTGTTTTTACAGTAGGTGGACTCTTCTTCTGTTTTTTTTTTGTTTTTTTTCCATGAGATGTTATTATAAAGTCCCCAAAATTGAGGGCAAATTCACAACAACACAAAAGCGAAGGCACACATCTGCAGGTGGACGCCCACCGAGGAAGAAAGGCAAACGAGCGTCGTTCTGCACACTCGGTGAGTCACACAGCTGCTCCCAGCAAGTCTTCACAGAGATTTCTTTTCCCCCCAAATTAAATATCGCTCCTCAAAATCCTACTCAACCGCCACACCTACAACTCAGCGTGACCGATCCAAGCGTCAGAAATGCGGAACCTCGGGAGAAAGATCCGCACACTCTCAGACGCGCATTTTGCCAGGAGCCAGCTGGTGCTGTCATGTCTGATGGGCTGGAACACAGACGGAAGACGGAGCCCAGGCTGGGGAGGAAACAAGTCGGATGGAGGTGTGTGCGGTGGAGGTGGTGGTGGTGTTGAAAGGGGCGCTTGTTCATGTTGGGAAAACGTTAGCAGGTGGAGGACATGAACAGCAATGTTCCAGTATTGACTGAAAAAAAAAAAAAAAAAAAGAATCAGACTCCAGCAAGTTGTTGCTGCAGCTCAGAGTCAAACTCTTTGTAAATCCTCTGAGTAATTGACTCCCTTACCAAAGAACTGAAAGAACTTCAATAGGTGAATTATTCAACACAAACAAACAAATAAACCACCTTCACATGAGGCTCATCAATAGTATAAACCGCAGCCCAAACTGATTTCAAGTCACACATGGGGCAAAGAAATATGCGCACGAGCACACAAACCCACCAGTCATTAAATTTACACACAACAATAAATGTTAAGCTGGTCGCAAACCCGACTTGAACCGGACCATCACAAATAAATTACAGTTGGTGACTCACACCCACACATTGAGCGATTTGATCTATGGATGCACCGCAACGCTAAACGGCCAGCCTGCATCGGCTTTTGAGGCTGCACATACAGTAAATTCTAATTTATCACCCTTATTTAGCCATAAAAAGATTGTATATGAGTCAAGGAAGAAACAGCTTGCAACAGAGAGGATTTGGATGACAATAAGGGGAGAGTGGGGTGACATTGAGAGGCTCACCTGCCCCATTCACTTAAATGCATCCGATGCGGTATGTGCATCGCAACAGAGACTGCAAGCTTCACTATTCATCCACAGGTTCATATGGAATTATAAAGACAGGTAAGCAGTGTTGTAAAACACTATTTATGTATACTTTATAACCTGTATTTAAACATTTCTTAAAGAGGAGGAGGTGGAGGAATTTGTGAAATACGAGTTCACATGTATAACGGAACCTATGGTGTTCCACAGGGTTCAATCCTGGGGACTCTGCTGTTTGCGTTGCATCTGCTGCCAACTTTCTGAAATCAAGGTGAAGAGAGCCAGATACAATGAAAAGGTTACTCACCCAGTTCATTTTATTCACCAGTAAACCCTCTACCGAATATGTCTTGGATTTGAAAAGAAATAAATTAGTGATGTCACTAAGCTAGCGATTATTCAATCAATTAATCGACTAATCGGATTCATTTTAATTTGGCATTAAAGTGTATTACAAATGCATTTTTTTCCTTTGATTACAGTTGATTAACCAGTGATTGGCGGTTTTGTACTTTGGATTTGTATAGTTAAAAAAACAAACAAAAAAAACAAAAAAAACAAAAAAAAAACCTAGATTGATGTTGTACAGTGTTCCCTTATTTTCTGCTGGGGTTAGGTTCCAAATACCTTCCAAAGCTCCGCGAAGTAGTTAGGTTTATGTTTTACATTTATTATAAATGTTTTAAGGCTTACACTTTTCTCATTGAGGCATTTCTCTCACATTTCTCACTTAAGCATTCACAATGGTCAAACCTTCATAAATTTTATGAAATTGGTACATTCCTGTAAAAAAAAAAAAATACATAAAAAAAAAAAAAATTGCACGAAAAAAAATCTGTGATACAGCGAGACCGCGAACAGTAAACCGTGTTATAACCTGTTCGGTCATTGTTTTCCAAAGTAAAAACATATATTTGCAAATGTATTATTTTGATTAAACGCAGAAGATAATCAGTCTTCATTCATCAACGACTACAGAAATCAGTGAACTATGACATTTGATACATTTGATAATAAATTACTTGTCGATTAATTGATTAATTTTGACATCTCTAAAGTAAATAAATAAATTATTCACTTTTTTTTTTTTTTTTTGAAAAAAGGGTTCACCGAATGTGCATGGGAAACTGGTGGAGTTGAGTACCTCCAACAAGGTTAACAACTACTGAGCGAAGGACAAACAGTATAAAAGGTATGGCTAGATAGTAAAAATGTGTAAATAAACAGTCCACATGCTTGTGGACTTGAGGTTGATGGAAACCAAACGCCAACGTTGTCATTATCCCATCATCTCTCCCGCCTATTTGGACCAAAGCTCTCCTTCCACATAAGCCGCTCAGCTATCCGCTCCAGCAAGGCTCAAGATGGAGGGATTTGGCCTTCTTCTTCCCCGCCGTGCCAGTTCATTAACCTCCACAAGGGCGGGTGAGATATACGCTGCTGTCAAGGTCAAGGGTCAGGCTGTGATGCTATTTCCACACGCGTGTGCCTTTGTGATGCAACACTCCGCCCGACGTCATTCGAATGTATTTGGAGCGCATGTTTGCTTTCATCAAAATTGCATCAGGCAGCCTCGGTGTGAAGTTAGAAAGATGCGCGACGCCGAGGCTCGGAAAAAATTCCGCAGCGGTCGCAGGTGCATTTGGAAGAGGCCGAGTTTCATTTATTTTTAAACTGCGGTTGTGTCCCTGAATTGAGTTGCTGCAAAGAATCTCAAAGAAGGCCACAATTTATGCATGTTTTTTCCCTTCACTGTGCATAAAAACATTATAATTCATCGTTTAAACATCAATAATTCAGCGTCGAAACCATTGTGAGACCTAAAACTCAATCGCAACAAACAAAAATGACTGCGGGAGACGCTTGCCTCTGCTGCACACTGCATTATTATAGCAAATACAGCAAGTGGTAATTATCCCAAATATGGATGTGGGAAATTAAATATGACGAGATGCAGGCTACCCATCATCTCCAGCATTGTCTTAAAAGTGATGAGTGCAAGTCTATTCTTTGCACCATGTCACAATGTCAATAATGCGCAAATGCGCTCTTTAGCGATCTTGACGAGAGTGCAATCAATTTGGATAAAATTGTTTTTTATACAAAACAATGTTCAACAGAGATGATTGGTTTATTTTGGCTTAAGTGACCCTGCATGGCCCTCAATTATTTTCTTCTTTCAGATGATTTGTCTTTTTATCTTTATCATTGTCAAGCAAGAGATCATATTTAAAACTCTTACTTTATTGACTCTTTAGCTTGTGCAAGTAGCCACTAAGTGTGCTTTCGTTTCAATCCACTTGCCAACAGGGCATCACACGCCTCACCTCCGGCGACAAATGTGACAGATAGGAAGAAACTAGATTATTTCCCCCCCAAATAGCCCTCATTCTGCGGCCTGATTGACGGTCGTCACGGCAACCACTCCATCTGGAAAGCCTAATAGCTTATGCGGGAACAAAAGGCGTCATAATTCTGTCAGTACTCCAAAAAGGCTGGCCGTGAAATCGCGGCCATCTTAATTGCGATTAGACGCCTGCTCCGCAGCGCGAGCTCGTACCTGCGCACCTCGCACACCCTTGTTTGAAACGACGGCAGCGACAAAGAGGGCACGTGGACGCCCCGTCGTGAAACAGCTTCATTGCTAGCCTCCTGCTGCTCGCCGTTGCCACTTTAAAAACCATTTGCATTTTCTCCATCCAAATAAGCCGGTCTTGAGTAAGATTCTACCAGAAGCACTGCACTACAGTTGGACTTCATTTTCCTTATATTGCAGGACAATGAAAAAAAAAAAATAATAATAATAATAAAGCAAGCGGTTGTAAAAATCTTTGGTACGTAATGAAGACTTTAATGAGTCTCCTTTTCCTGTGTGCTAATCCCGACACATGAGACAGTTCAGGTGGACAGAAGGCGGGAAAGGGCAGCTCTAATTAAGCAGGTGGACTCGGAGGATGGGGCGGTGGGGGCGCTTACATTATTACACCCACTATCTTATCAGGTGGGGGAACAAATGCGACCAAGACAATCGAAAGCTGCTCAGCTCAAAAAGCAGCCCGAGTAGCCCGAGCAGCAGCCAGGCGAAGAATGCCGAGGTCCTGATTAGACCTCATTATGAATCCTGATTAAAGGCTTTTAATTAGTCACACTTCAACCGCACAAGATGGAGAAAGACGGCGAGGGAGAAGCAAACGGCGGCACGCTGCAATTGACACCCACCGGTCACTTTGTTAGGTACAGCAGAAATGATATTCGGTGAGTTCAGAAACATTTTTCTAAATATATGTTATACACATTTGAAGTTAACTGCTGAAAACACCTGCAAAGACTGAGAATTATGTAGTACTCAATTGCTGAGATTAACTGCTCTGTTTTCCTCATTTTTGGGCGTGGCTAAAATGGTGCAACATGAAGCACTTTTGAGCACTTTGCTGCAACTAATGATTATTTAAATAATCAATTAACCTGTTGAATGTTTTACCTATTAATCTATTATTAAAAACAATAATCGATTAATTTGAGTCGCGATTAATTGACATTGAACTCTGGCATAAATCGTCTCTCTTCCATCACAGAAGAATTTGAGCGACGTCATCCGCATCTGTGGTCATTTGGGATGTAACGATTTCCAAACATCACAATACGATATTATCACAATATGAAGGCCACAATATAACGATAGTGTGGGGAGGATGGCCATACAAAAAAAAGTCACAATATTGTATATAAAAAAATAAAAATAAAAAAAGAGCTCATACTATAAACACACACAAACCTTATTGTCCTTTTGTACATTACAGCAATGAAAATTGTAAAAATATTATAAATATATATAAGATATATAAATATAGTACATCCATTGAGGCACTTACTTGCTAATGCATTTGAGTTCCTACACATATCGACTCTGTTCACAAACATATTACGTTCCCTTCATCATTAACTTGAACATAGAAGGGCCAAAACATGCCTTGTGAAAATTAAACTGCACTAAGAAAGTTGGAAGCATCAGGAAGGGGTGATTTCGATTTATTTTATTTATTTTTATCGGCGGACCGGGGCTTCAGGTAGCATGGCTAATTTGGAGTGCCTCATTGTCACAGCAGGGAACATCCCTGAGACAAGACAACAGTATTGATTTGTCATGATTTTGAAGCCTCGTTTCAAATAGTTGCCGGTTTTTAATGATTCAAATTTGGCTTGGCAGGGTTTTTCACAAATATCCCTTCTGTAGTTCGGCAAATTTATTTTCACATTTTTTTCACTAAGTACAAATGCATGGTTAACTCTTAAATTTCATTAAAATGTTTGTATTATTACGATTGCTCAAAAGTTGTGTTTTTGTTGTGATTTTAAGGGGATTTTGATTTGAAATCCTCTTAAGGCAAATTCCTTCTTGGTGTTGCACACATTCTTAGCGATAAACCTGAATCGTATTATTTATTTGTTCATTTTTTTTTTCAACTATAGCTCCCACATTGTGTTTAACTGGATCTCCACTGGTTCCTTCATTGGCTGCATGTAAGCTGTAAGTGCTAACAGAGTGAATAATATAATCTAGCGTTGCTTTTCAACACTTCCCCTCTCTGCGGGATCCATATGCCGGGCATGAGGAGCCCATCTGTGCAGCAACACACATGCGCTCATGTTTGACTTTGTCATGCATTCTTATGATACAGTATTCCTCAGTAATGCTGATTGCTTGACAGATCTCGGTTACAAACGTAACCTCTCACTTGTTCCATTTTTCACCCCGCGTCTTCCTCCCTCTCCTCATTTTCTTCCCTTTGTTCTCTTTCCCATCTGGCATCCTTCCTCCCCACCCCAAAGTCCCCGGTACAATCCCCCGCAGTGGCCCGCCCCTCGATACAGTGGACCATTTGGCGCAAACTCAGCCTGGCGCTCACCTCAATTTTGGTGGCTTGCATAATTAATTATCAGCACTGTTGGCCATCAATGCAATTACTCCAGAGGACAGAGTCTGAAAGAGTGGGGGGAATTATAATCAGACATGGAAAATCCATGATAAACATGGAGTGGGGAAAAAGTGATTAGCGAGAGGGGAACATTGAAAGGATACTTCGTCAACAAGCAAAATGTCAATTAGGCCAACACAAAAGCATGGCGCGCCTCAGGGATCCTGAGCGGGACAACGCAATTTTGACCAAAAAGTCCCCGTGCCAAACGATCTTGGCTTGGCTTGCACTGATTCTTTACTGTAAAATGACCTCGTAATAAAACCCATTCCAGACGTACGTGTACGTCAACACTCTCCTATTTCATCTTGTTGTGAACATAAACACTCCACTGCTGATATGGCACCCAGGGGTGCAATAAAAGCGCCAAAGGAGTCCCGCGCAGGAGCCTGCGGTTCCGCGGCACAAGAACGGCGGCGGCTCGTTTACCGGCGTGCCAACGAGAATAACGAGGCGCAAGCGGGGCCCGCTGATTAGTTTCATCCTCACTTTGCTGTTTAACTTGGCTGCAAGCGGGACATTATTCACACAGTCGGTGATGTCATACAAGGAGCAGGCTGGAGCACGCGCTAAATCATCTGTGAAAGTGGACGTATTTAATGATGAATAGCACATTCGCAACCAAAACGTGTAAACATTTATTTTGCACATCTGGCGCCCGATCCGTCTGTGTTTGGCACCGATGATTGCAATGAGAAACAAAAGGTGATGGGACACAGTAAATCCTTATGGGAAACGTTCCAGACCCAGCCGCTGAAGAAAAATACAATTGCAATAGAAACCAGATGCCAAACATTTTTCTTTATAGTTTAAAAGATTTACACTTACACGATAGACAATTGATTTGAGGCATACTTCAATGACGTGACGTCATATTTAGTCACCATCTCCTAAAACAACATCGTTGATGAACGGTCGTCACGTTTGTCCAACCCTTTCATCTGTGGTCTAACCTTTTCGATTGCTTGTTACCGAAAAAAAATGCTTTACTTATGATAAGCGTATAAATAAAGAACACACACACACACACGCACGCAAATCGAAATATGCCGGGAGGTATTCCCAATTACGGGCAAATGATATGCAGCGATATTGTTGCAGCACTTTCTAATCAGAGGATGTGACTGGAAATGAAATTTCTCCCTCTGTTGCATTAATTGTCGACTGTGCGCTAATTAAAGCTTGCCAGTCATTAACTGATCTGTGCAGATGGAAGCAACGGCGGCGGCGGCGGGCAGGCCCTCGCTGACAGGGTGAGGGTGGGGTTGGGGCTTGGGGGGAAGGAACCAAGGCAGACCGTCCAGCTATTAAGCTACATGGTTCCTGAGCAAGACCGCCATCCCTCTTAATTTAACGCCTCATTTAAAAACAAACATGTAGAACGATCAAGCCATTTCTATTCAATATACAGTGTATTGTATAATTCCTGAATTATGCTACTTGCGTTTTTTTCTTTAAACTACCCCCTTACTCGCTTTGGCGCCATCTGCTGTTGAGGAAACAGTATGTATAATTGTATTGAGTTGAGGTAACCTGGCAATATCCATCTCGTACAGTCGGGAAAAGGCGGGACATTCTGTACAATAATTCGAGCTGATTGGACGATGTGACATTCTACACCAGGGGTGTCCAAACTTTTTCATTTGAGGGCCACAAACAGAAAATCTGAAGGAGTTAAGGGCTACATCATGTTATGAAATTGTGTTGAAATTGTTGTGTTGAAATTGTGTTTAGTCCTAAAAATTGTATAGATAATTTATTTGTGCTTTTGCATATTTAGAAAAATGCTACACTATATAAACCAATTTATTTGTAAAATGGCAGTAGGGTTATTATAGTTTTGGAATTTTTCAGTTTTTATTTTGTTTTGAGTTTTGTTTTTTTAAATTTAGTTAGTTTTAATTGGTTTTCTTGGTGGTTCTGTTAGTTTTTTTTATTGGTTTTAGTTCTTTAATAAATGCTTAGTTTTAGTTTAGTTAGTTTCAGTATTAGTTTTAATTTTTTTTTTGAATGTGTAGTATTTGTGCGCAATATTTAAAAAAACACCATGGGCGCGACATCATTATTCCGGTTTATATCAAAATAAATTACTAAAAATCACATTTAAAATCATTCTCAAAGGCTCATGCATTAAATTAATTACCAAAGACTAAAACGAAGGACGTTTTCTATAATTAGTTAGTTTTATTTTAGTTAGTTTTGAAAACATAAAATGTAGTTTCAGTTAGTTTTCTTTTTTTTTTTTTTTTTTTTTTAAAAAGCATCTTCGTTTTTATTTTATTTCATTAACGAAATTGTTTTTTCAATTTTTGTTTTTTCATTTTAGTCAACTAAAATAACCTTTAATAGCACCTGTTTTTTGACACCCTCCTTTCTTACTTTGACCATCTCCAAACATTTTTATTTTATTTGAACTGAGTCAAATGCCATTTTTCACATATGTTGCGGGCCACTGAAAAATGGACGGTGGACCGCAAATGGCCCCCGGGCCGTAGTTTGTTCACAGCAACGGGTGAAAAAGTCACCTCCGTTCATGTCGAAGGGGGTGAAAAGCAAGAACATCTTACCAGCTAGAAATGCACAAAGCGCCTCTCGCTGTTCAACATTCAAAAAGGAAACTGTGTGTAATTCTGCGAGAACAGAATTAATTGTAGCGTACATTCGTCCATGTTAGGTTTGTCTGTTAGCTCCGGCGTCGGTGCTGACTTCCTGGTTTCGTCACAGTTGCATATCCCGCCCCCAAACATAAACATATGATTGGTCTGAACCACCAGTGGTTCGGGAACGATGGTTATCTGCGGGAGTGGTAGAAAATGGTATTCTCCGGAGTTTGTGAACTCACAAATAGGGCAAGAATTCATCTTGCGAGAGCAAGTTTGGAGTTGAAGAGTTTCATTTAGAAAAAAAATAATAAAGCATATCAAAAACTACATCTTATTTGTATGCCTTTGGCGAGTTTTAGGAATGAAGCAACAAAAGGAGTCCGAAAAATAAATACCCAGATACCTGAAAACAGTGCACCAATCAAGTATTTCATTCCCACCACTGTCTCTTTTGGCGCACAAAGTGACATTCATGCTCAACTTTGTGTTTGTGAACGCACGTTTTCCTCCATCAGTGCTTGTCCGTCCACATTAGATGCCAGGGTGGGATTAAGCGGCAACGCTTGAAGGGGCCGAGTGCTTATATCTTCATTTATGTGCTGACAGTTGCAGAGGTGTGTGCGTGAGTGTGTGTGTGTGTGTGTGTGTGTGTGTGTGTGTGTCAAGGAGTAAATGGGAAGCAAATAGGAAATGTGTATTGGCGACAGAAAGCTAATCTCTCTTGATAAGAGGGGAAAGATCACAGGTGAAGATTGCTGATGCCGTATTGATCGGTCAAATGCTGGCTGGCATTCTCGGAAAAAAAAAATTCTGTTCTGATGAACTCATAAAATAAAATGCAAAAACGCAGTAAATACATTTGCAATGTGGCATTTGCACATTTTTTGACTTATTTGTGAACTTATCCTTGGTTATTCTCGAAAAAGTCAACTAAGCATTACAAGTAATGCAACACATTGGCACCATCTTTCTCTACAGAGAAACTATGTAGGAATCTGTTGAGGAGCTTCATTTTAACAAAGCAAGTGTTTTGGTGGCATCTTGTTGCATTTGGATGCCGAGGAACTATACTGATGTGAGTTGAGGAGCTATCATTTGACAAAAGAAGTGCTTTGGTTCCATTTTGAGGCCAACTATATCGAAGTGAGTTGAGGAGCTTCATTTAGACAAAAGGTCTTTGGCGCCATTTTGTGGCATCTAAGGATTTTTGAATAGATTTTTTCCAAGACAAAAATTCCTATCAGACTTTCATCAGCACTTGCACTACTTCGCTTTAAAAGCAAATTAGCGCACTACCATTCTGATTACATATTTTCTATCATTTTTAATTACCACTAATCAAAAACTGTGCCTGTGATTCTACGCTACTGTAAGGTTAAACTGTGCAACAGGAAGCCACCGAGTGGCATTTGTCTAATAATACATTAATCCAATTAACAGGATTTTCATTTCATGTGACTTTTGCTGGCAATAAGGCGTAGGTGTCTTTGACAAGTCTAATCAGCTCGCTGTGCCGCTCCACACGGCAGAGCAAAGTTGTTTTTCCGGAGAGAACAGGGGGTGGATAAATATATTTGTTCTTCTTCACCATCGCCGCCTTTTCTTGATCTTGACCCATTTTTGTTTTGTTTTCTTTCCTCGGCGTGACATTTATTTTTAACCGAGCTTTTCAACGTTTATTTACATTGACGAAGCCAGGCGCCTTCTCGCTCGTAGTCTGTCACGTTGGCGCAACCCACACTTGTCATTCGCTTCACGCCGCTTTGGGAGAAATTAGGTGCAATTGTTTTCATGCGCCGGATCAAAACGTGTCAGAACTGGTGTCACGTAAAGATGTCGAGTCACTAAGTGCTAAGTTGCTATCGGATTCACATTCGGATTAATTGTTTGTTCTGACCAGAAAATAATGGTGGCATTTTATTGGTTATTAACTCATTCACTCCAAGCCATTTCCACTGAAGCAAGCCCTTTCGCTCCCGGTTATTTTACTGGACTTTGATTGATTTTGCAAGGCCGGCAAAATATGTTCTAAAACATGGAACCTACCAAAAGAAAGATTAGAGTCTCTTCTTTCATTAGGAAAAAATATATATTTCTATCTGTTTCCATTTTGCAGCAATTAGCTTTAGAATATGGCTACATTTCATCATTATTTGCAAATCTGTTTAAAACAGTGGGTAAAAGAGCTTGTTGTAACATGGCCCTGGTTGATCTCTTATACTCTGCTGCCACCTGCTGGCCGTTTTTGTAATAACTACCATTGCTTCAAGCATTCTCTTAATTTCAGAGGCTGCATCAAAGCCTTCTGTATGCTCTAGCATAAAAAAAAAATCATGAAAACTTATAAATACGACTTTGGGATCATGGTAATATTTAAAATAGAATGTATTATATGATTTTGGGATACAGTAATTACGTGGATCACTTTTTGCAGTATTGCATGCATTTTCTTTTTACAGTAATGTAGAAAATTTACTAAAATAATTTTTGAAAATTTATGAAGGTTTGAACATTTATTGAACGTTTAAACAAGAGAGAAATGTAAGAAATGTAAGACAATGTGTGGTGAGGGGTTTTAGAGCCTCAAAACATTTATGATAAATATAAAACATAAAGCTAACTACTTTGCAGATTTAATTTATTGCGGGTAAATTTTGGAACCTCACCCCAGTGGAAAACGAGGGAACACTGTACACTGAGAAATGCTAGTGTTTTTACAATTTTTTTTTTAGAGTTTAGAGCTACTGCTAAACTAGCAAATTTAACTTTGTTCATGACAGGAGCATATTACGTCACATACAAAAATTCACGCAAAAACCCCCCAAAAAAACAATCACGAATGAAGAAACGTGAAAGGAGGAGGTTCAGAATATTTCTGCTGCCAAGTTGCTGGCCCATATAGGCCTTCCTGCTGTGTGGGTCTGCTCACGCAAGGTCAGGACCCCGCTAGACGTAAACGAGAGAGTACATCCATCTGTTACATGGAAGGTGTCATGTGACAGATCAGCACTCGAACATTGTATCAGGCCCCATATGCTTGGATAGACTAATTATAGCTACACCTAACAGTGTATTCTCAACCAGATGGGGTACTACGGTCACCTTTGATCCAGGGACCGCCCAGCCATTCTACCCTGATGGGCATGTGACACCTAGTTTTTTTTTTTTTTCCTAATACACATACACATACAGGCACGAACACCTGCGCTCCCTAATGAGTGTGCCAATCACAAAACAGTCTTTGTTGTTGATTGTGTTGCAAAGATTTGTGACCACACTACTGAACTTTCCAGTTATAGTTTACCAATATAAAATATGTTTTATAAATACATGGAGTTAAAATATATATATATATATATATATATATATATATATATATATATATATATATATATATATATATATATATATATATATATTAATTATAGAAGGGGAAAAGGCAGTTGTAGCCCACATACTGTTTTTGTGGAAAAGGGCACTTACAATACATAATTAATAAAAAAAATAAAAAAAAATAAAAAAAAATACAAAAATAAAAAAAACACTAATGTCTATTTGTCATTTTGTCTTGCAAACCAGACTGGAGTAGATCATGACAATGTTGTGCATATCTGTAAATTGAAGCAGAACTCTTTTGTCAATCAAATGATATAGAATCGAAAATCGTTTGAACCGAGAATCGAAAATCGATTCTGAATCGAATCGGAGACCCAAAAATCGTAATCGAATCGAATCCTGAGACAGTCAAAGATTCCCAGCCCTAATATACATTTATAATTGCTTTTATTCTGACAATCAAATGTCAATAAGTCAACTTGTTTTTTTTTTTAAGCTGAGCTCTTTAGTGGAAAAGGCTGCAAGGAGGAGACGGAATATTACCTTGCAAATTAGCATACTAACTCGTCCGTTGTAAGATTCAGTTTTCTCCTCGCAGACGACTAATAAACACCTTATTGGGTTTTGTGAAGGACTTTCCCCACCCCTGCTATGTGATGATTGCTTTCTCTTCCAACGCCGGCCGTGCATCTTCCAATATTGCGCGGCTAACAGCAATATGAAGTCAAATGCAGTCTTTCAGCCAGGATGTCTATCAGCGTATTACTGAGATTGGAATCGCATGCTCGCCCGATGCCGTGCAAATCTCTTTAAGGCAGCGGCCCAAAAAGTGATTTCCTTCAAAATGTCAGTGAAGGCTGAACAGGTCACTTTGCCTCCGTGACAAAATATCTCTATATTATCTGTCATTCTTGGTTGCAGGCGTCACCTACACACGGCGGTGCCTCATTAGCTGTGATAGTAGCACAAATATGCACATAAGAATGCATGCATTTCCTCAAACATCCCGACAACAACTAAACAGCTTCAGGAATGTCTGGCACGTCTCACAGAGGCGGCAAAGGAAGGCTGACTCACAGGATAGGGGGAAAAAAAAAAAAAAGTCTGCTTTCTGTTTCTGCCAGCCGCAGGTTACAAAATAAAGTTTTAAAGCAAACAGTAACACTTGGGAAAAATGTAAATGATAACTCCAAAAGCTCCTCGCCATCTGCAATTCATATCCTTTGGGAAAATGAGCATGTGCAGCAGAGGAATAAGCGAGGAAAAGGCATTTGGGGCTTTGAAAAGGTCAAATGTTGGCTGGGATGCGGCGTCCAAATGAGGCCCCCGAGGCCAAGTTTTGAAGCCGGCGTTTCAAATGAGAAGAGCGACATAACATTCTCAAGGTTACAAACTAGCCCAAAAAGATACGTGCGCGCATAATCCAACAGCGCCAAGAGGTGCCTCGACTTGACCCAAGTGTGTCAACGCACGACGCCCGAGGCTAACGTTCCTGCCACAACACATTTACGTCATGATTGACATGTAGAGCACTGACACATCGGAGAGGAAAGAATTGTGGAAATTACATCAGCCAGCTTTGGAAACAAATTTAGTCAAAAAAATATGTCAACGACTTCATCAGCAAAAACTGAATGAAGGCAACTTCAAGATGCTTGGTTGTTGAACGTGTTTTACCTTTTTTAGTTCACTAAAACACAAGTTTGTTAATCATTACACTTTTTCTGTGATGTGCCACATTTACAAAATTATTTTCACTTTTCAGGCACATCAAAATGCATATATTCCCCCCCACACCTTTTTTCAACTGAGCCAACACAATGAAGAGACATGTTGGCCACAAGGCGCCCACATATGCGGGAACTGACCAATCAGATGAAAGCGGTCTTTCAAACCAAATTAAGGAGAAGTAATTTTTTTCACAGATTTTTTTTTTTTTTTTTTTTTTATACGTAGAGGATTATTTTGACCAAAAATTAGACTGTGAAAAAAGGAATTCAATTAAGTGGATTACTTACGAATTACGATTCCTTACTATTATTTGTTGATTTAGTCGTATTTCCAGATGCATCTAACGTGGTAGCCAATCCAAGATAAATCACTTTCCCAAGCAAACAAGAGTTCCGCTTGGATTTTGTCTTTTGATTTGCCACTCAAACAAAAAAAAAGAAAAAATATTCCACCCGGATGCTTAACAAGATGTAATCAAGGGATCCGTATACAATGTAATCCATCACAGATTACTGATTTCACGCCAAAAGCGCTAATCAGCCTTTGCTCAGCTCTGAATGACTTCACAGTGACATCTTTTATGTGATGGCTTTCATTTGGAGCTACTCGCTCAACCCGACCCTTTGGACATTGGGAGGTTTAGGGAGAAAAAAAAAAAAACATCTGGACTGAGTGCATTTAATCTTCATGTGCATTTTAATCTCACGGATTACGAGCCAAAGCTAACGTGAACCTTTGCGTGCTTTTGCTCTGAAACCCAGACAGGAAGTTTCCACGGAGCACAGACAAAATCCTGGTCAATAATAAGACTGGACGTGAATGAGAACCAGACCCACAGGAGGAAACGATCAGATCTTTCATAAACCGCTCCCTTTCCCAGATTACAGCCAAAACAAATTTGATCAGAGGAAATTTGCGCGAGGATTACAAATTGCTTTGAAGTGACGCAAATCCTGCACAAAAAGTATTATGATGCCAAATAAGGAGCAAGGTCTGAGCTGCCACTCGTTGAATGCCGTTGTCATTTTTAGCCACAGCCATAATTAACCTTTTAACGGGTGCTGTTAAACGACTGCAATCTCTAATCTGGCAATCAAACTCCTTTGGTGGTGCGAGAAAATTGCTACTCGAGACAATCGGGCACTTTGACGCTGATTGGAGGAAGCTGAAGAAAAAAAAAATGGCCGAAAACGAGCTGATGCAACTGCTACTTTACACACATGAAGCAGCAACACATACAATGTTAGGACACAACAATGCTCAACAGCCAATATTAATTGCACGCTGTGGGAACAGTGAATTTTAAAACAGCAAAATCTGGTATCTGTAACACTGAATATTTGGGTTAATGTCAGAATCCTGTACTGTACTGTACTGTACTTCCATCCAACTGATGTACCGTCCAAATGCTCACCCAGCGTGAGCGCACACGCGTAATTAAAGCTGGCACAAGGCTGTGGCGCTCCCGCCGCGCAGCCCTCGATGACCAACATGTGTCTCCGTTCAATCGCCGATCGCCAGACAGCACGCTGTATGGATTTGTGTAAAAGCAGATGGTAGCCACTCGGAAGCGTCTCTGGCCAATTAATTAGCTGCTGTCATCAGTGTTGACGCGTGAACTTAAAGGACAACACACCCTGGAGGTGCATGCGGTGCGCGGAGGGTTAACCCAATCAGCTATCGAGCGCCAGCGTGCGAGGATGTCAATTTGAGGTCATTCGAAGTTCGTTAGCCTTTGCCTTGGCAGCTCATTTATTTGGTTGCTTGTCTTTTCAAACGGGATGGGTCGGATCGAGGGAAGGTTGACACATGCGAAAAAAAGGGACATAAATGATTGCAGTTTTTGGGTTTGCTGGCTTGTTTGTCTTCCACTGACACTTCCAATTCGATCCCCCTTTTGGGGCTCTTCGGAAATCAGGTGCTTTACGCTGTAATTGGACCTCTTTGGAAAGTGAAATCTTATTGTTGAGAGATTATGATTTTACAGCACTTTTTATGAATATTTTTAAGTACTCTATCGGGCAGTCACATGATCATCATGACATATCACATGTGTAAAATACACATTGAATGACATGGCTGCCAGTGGCAACAAAGAGACTCACGAGGAATGATCGCGTCCCACGGCGAACATCAAAGGTGGAATTACGCCTTACAGCAAAGAAGCACTTCTTCAAAAGCAGTACAGCCATGAAGGACACTCCAAACATTTGCTTCTAACCAAAAGGCGGATGAAACTGGTAGATCCAGCCGCTGGCGAGTCGAAGTGGACGGTAAACATCCGGGTGACTTTTATTCTGCTAGGCTAAGCTACATGCGGTGCTCCAAGCACACTTTAGCCCACATTAGGAGCGGCCACCCCCAACCTCCCCACCCTCACAAGGAATGACATGAAACTGGACGTGCTGAGGATTTTAATCTGAACAGAATTGGTGCAATATTTGGGATTGAAAATGGTGTTTTTCTTGCCCATTACCTCAACAAACTCCCATTGACATGAGCGATCATGTGACCAAGATAATGGCGTTCACGAAGGTATGGTCGTATTTTGATACTTAAATCGGTTGAAAAGAAAATTAAGGGAATAAGATGCCAGAGATATTTGCACTTTTATTCTTTGTACACAATGCCTAATCCAATACTGAAAAATGAGTTCTAAGTCTTGTATCGCGTTAACCAGGGTTTGATCAAACCCCAGGGGCCCCCTTGGCCATCATTATTGTAATCCCTTTTATACTATGTCTAGCAAAAAAAGAAAGTGGTCGGACAAATGTGTGCAATATACATTCACATGTATAACGGAACGTATGGTGTTCCACAGGGTTCAATTCTGGGGCCCCTATCATTGTATCGGTTGACAAGACCACACTGTATCAAATAAATTTGACTATGATTATGGTCACCTTAATAATCCTTTCGTATCGGTTCATCAGCAACCATTCCTCCAAGTACTTCCAGGTCTTCTCGCCCGGCTCGGACAGGAAAGGAAAGTTCGGTGCGTTTGACACACAAAATTCTGTTATTTTGCACATAATAATAACTAAGGTAATGACTAGCCTCACTGTTTGTATTCCAAAGTTCCTCTCTGGGAAAAGTCCACTGTTCTTCCTTCTCAGGCCGTTAAGTCATCCTCGCTAGCACCTTTTCTCCTAGGCGACCCCCCCCCGCCGCCTCTCTTTTACAAATCCTCAACAAAACTGGAGAATTGGCTTTTGGGAAAGAGAATGTAATGTATCTGATTCAGTGCAAGGGAACAAATATTGACATGTAATTCTTTTTTTTTTTCTCCCCTCCTCGCCTCATGTGGCCAAACCCGAGCGGGGACGGAGAGCAGGTGTCGCCAGGGAAACGGACGTGACTGATATATTTCCTTATTCTTCCTCCCCTTTTTTTTCCACTTCTCCCCGGTGAGAAAGCGAAGCCCTTTTCCAACAAGGTAAATACCCATTAGTGAGATGAAACTCACTGAAGGTCATTTGATTTTTTTTTTTTCTACAATATCCTTTGCCAGCCAACTTTTATTTCACCCTTGTCTTATTTGTCTTTGGTCCTTTTTGCAGTTTTTTTGTGAAGCCAGACTCTAATATGAGCGCACAATAGTTGTCGTCTCTTCATTTGTGTTGCCACGCAGCAGACAACGCTGTAAAAAAAAAAAAAAGAAGGTGATTCTCCCTTGCCCACTATCACACATTATTGATCGCAGACGCTTCAACTATGTTTGCCCTCTGCCGCCTGCCTCTCTTTCACCTTCTCCCCTCCTCTCTCCTTCCAAGTGCCCACTTCTCATCTCCTTGCATTGCCACATCTCCCGCCCGCCTCTGCCTATTCCTCGCCTCCACGAGGGTCCTCGGGAGACACTCGCGGACCTAAGCGGGGCCCCGTCTGCTCCCGGGTGCGGAGGAGAGGCGGCGCGTTGCCGCTGGAGCGCTCTTCAAGTGTTTGTTGTGCATCCCGGCGGCCCGTACATGCACGGCATGAATAATTGATTAAATCACGTAAAACGTAATGAGGGAGATGGGAGAAGTGGGGGGGTGGGGGGTAAAAAATTCAAATCAAACAAACCACTCTCCCGTAAGCAGATCCCTTACCCCGATTGTGGCTGGCCGCAAAACCGTCGTGCTCACCCGGGCGTGCAGGGAGGAGATTAATTTGAAGATATTATTTTTCTCAGGTGGGTTTATGTTTGGATGGAATCAAGTGAAGCTTGACACTGTTGCGCTAGACAAGTGAATCCCTAGTGGTCGGAAGTAACCAAGTACAAATACTTTGTACTTCATTGTTATACTCAATCTCATTCTGCTAGCTGTACTACTCATTACTTTTGCTTATGAAGATGACAACATGGCAAGATGAAACTGTGGTTCTTAATCTAGGTTTGAGTGAGTCAGTCTCACATTGTGTGATGTCTTTATTATTTTAATCCCGTCATACTTGGTGGAGCGGAGTGGAGCGAAGCAAAAGCAAAAGCAAAAACAAAGCCAAGCCAAGACAAAACCCAAACCCAACAAAACCCAAACAAAACAAAACCCAAACAAAACCCAAACAAAAACAAAGCAAAAACAAAAACAAAAACAAAACAAAAACAAAACAAAAACAAAACAAAAACAAAACAAAAACAAAACAAAACAAAACAAAACAAAACAAAAAACAAAAACAGACAAACATTACAAAGAAGTCATGGTACAAACGTAGCATCCGTCGCTAACGTTAGCTTGTTTACAGTGCTAATGCTAGCTTAGTGTTGCATACACTGCTATGGCAAGTTTCCTGACGTGGCAGATGGGCACACAAAACCGCAACTGCACTCAACGAGCACTCGCCCTTTGTACAAAAGTTCCATTCACATATATCCTCCATAAATCCGCTCAGTGTCACACTCGCACACGTCGTTCGCCGCGTGCTCTTACGCCGCAGTGGCACAATGGAGGCATCATTAACGACGTAATGGAGGAAGACGGGTATTTTTTGTCTGCCCTATTCTCTCACTGATATTGTGTTTGCATGCTGTTTCATTCTCTCATTTACACCGTTGGTGTCCAGGCAAACCATTTTACCATCATTCGGGCCCGCTGCCTAAACAGGCTGTTTTAGAAGTTGGTGGTAATGGTAAATGGAGTTTGCAGTTTACTAGAGTTGACATGAAAACTGCCGCACTATATTAGGTTCCAAATCTAGATCCACCAAAATTCTCCTACCTTGTTCAGGGTTTCCCACTTACAGATTCCCACATAGTGACGCCGGCACTAATTGTGCCTGGTGATGTACACAAGTCACAAATTGTCGTCATTAAAATTTCATTGTATAGATGAGCCTCATTTATATTAATGAGGTCGGCTGTGCTTGCAGCAGTCCATCTGTGTGGCAATCCAGAGCACAAGATGCATTGTGCCCCCCCGTGCTCCCACAGCCAGTCATGTACTCCATGTACTCTCGTCCCTTCTTTTTGTTCCATTTGCTGCTGTCACCTCCTCGCCGATCAAGGCCTGTCGCCACAAATCACGGCGGCCGAAAGAGCAAAATGTTTGCGGACATAAAACGTTATAAAGGAAGGGGGCGGAGGCTGACTCGCTTGTCTTTTCTTTCGTCCGCCACAAAAGAGCAGCGGACATCCATCTCGGGCCTATCTGTAGACACAGGACCACTGGTCGAGTGTCCAGCTGGCCCTTTGCACAAGAGAAAAGAAGAAAAGTAGTAGTAGTGTGTGACAACAACAACCTCACAGGACGGACAACAGCAGCAGCTGCTTCAACAACCGCTATAAATATACACAATTGGGACCATAAACTAAATTCCTGGAAACAAAAGCACAACAACAACAACAACAACAACAACAAAATGCAGCCATCAGGACTGACCTACATTCAAAACTTTAATTTTAATATTTGTTCCGTAAAATTGTATTCATTCACTTCAAAATATCTATTTTGTTCATTCAGTATCCTACATTATGTGGATGGGGTGTTATTTTTATTATTTTTTGTTTGTCCAATCAGATTTCAATCTCTTAGTGTTGGTGTGTCAATCTAATCTGCCCAGGGCCTTGAGAAAGAAAACCATCCATATTTCAACTAAGGCTGTCACTATTTAAAATATTTACAAAACAAACAAACAAACAAACAAAAAAAAAAAACAGTTTATTAACTAATTATTGTTGTTTATTTCTTTGGTATTGTTTGAGTGATTAAAAAAAAATAAAAAAAATAAAATAAAATAAAATAAACGACAGTTAAGCAATATCACATGAGAGGGATTTATGTTGTACATCCCAATCTTTGTGAAACTGATTAAGTTAATGTTTTGGTCATTGTTTTCCAAAGTAAAAGCTGTTGTTTTTAAATGTCTTATTTTAATTGAACACACAAAAAAATAATCAGTCTGCTTTTATGAAGGACTATAGAAATCAGAGAATAATAATCAGATGATTTGGACAATTTTAAGTTAATGCTCGACCATTAAAATAGTTTTCCATTAATTTGATAATCGATTATATGTCGATTAACCAATAAGTCTTGAGACCTCTAATTCCAACATTTCAGCTAGGACTGTATTCTTTTTTCATTTCCATCAACCACTTCAGCCCCCTCCAGCCATTCCGCATCCATTTTTCGCAAGTGCACCATGTCGAAGGCCCGAAAAGCCGGAACGTGTCCGAGCACCCTGTCATTTGGCTGCCGCAGCCGCTCATCTTGGCTCTCCATCTCGCCCGGCAGCCAGAAATCAAGCCAAAGTGCAGTTACTTGACATTTAAGGCAAAACTGACTTGGCTTTGCATGTGCTTGCTTTTTTCTATCCCTCATTTTAGCCATTTGTTTTGTTAAACTAAACATTGAGCTCAGCCATCTTTTTCTTTTCATCTGCCAGTTTAATTAGAGAGAGGTGCACTGGCATGAACTAGATCTTAATTACTTTTTTTTTTTTTTTTTTTTTTTTTTTTAAGAGGCAAGTGCATCGTAAAGCTGTTACAATGAATACTTTGGGTAAAAGCCACAGCACACGACGCTTGGCAAAACTAAAGTGTCAGACCGTTTCACGATTGGCCTTCAGTGCCACTTGTGAAGTGATTCATTTGATATTATTAATACAAATAAAGCTTCAGACCAGCTGATGAAATACTATCATGTAGCTGTTGCATGTGAGCCTTTTTAATTAAACGATGTGTTGACTGATTTGTGTGCCATTTTGGAGCCACATGATAATAAAATGATTTAAAAAAAACAAACAGAAATGGTTTACTGCGTTAATGCTGCAACACAATTACAAATTCCACCAATGAAAAATAAACTGAGCCGACTTGTCATCAAGGAGCACACGGGGCAGGTAACAAAAAAAGACATGTTCACTTTACATTGTCAGCATTCCCCTTCACACACACGCACACACATGCACACCAGCCTCTTCCTATCTTTGCTTTCATTATGTGGAGGGTATGTGGCGGTGGGAAGGGCGGATTGAGATTGAAGGTAGTTGCTGTGTGTATGTGTGAAGACGGAATGAGCGAAGGGTGGCAAAGCGTTGTCTTGGCAACGGGGAGCGGGGCCCTCGTTAGCCCAGCAGGTGCTAATAGAGATAACAAGCGCTTTTGGAGGTGGTGGGGGCGAGCACGTAGACCGCCATCCCCGTTTATAGACCACCTCGGTCCTCGCAGCATCCTTTTCTCCTCCCCTATCTCCCTCGACGTCCATTTCATGCTGCTCTTAAACCATTAAAAGCTCCCTTTTTCCATTTCAGCTGCACTTGCTTTCAATTGTCACGCCCTCTTCGAGCCTTCTTTTCCTGCCCTCCATCATGTCCTCCATCCCTACTCGCCACACTCCAAGATGGCGAGGAAATAAAAATGGGAGGAACCGTGGCCAGGTTCAAATCAATGCTTTGGCTGTGTTCAAAATCATTGGCTATTTTGTAGCGTTGTTTCAATGTCTAGTGTGCTATTCCCCACAACAGCCCTTGAAAATAGCGGACAGTGATGCTCACAAGATTATCAAATAGTTTATATCCCATGATGCACTGGGGGGGGGGGGAGGATTAGTGATTTCCTCCCTATAGCCATGCAAATATAAATGACAAAAAAAAAGAATTTGAGGCTTCAAAATGGCTCTTTAGCATTCTCTTCATGATGTACGCACACTCGCAGCTGACAACAAAGCGCTCTAATGCAGCTATGTTAACACGAAGCCATGGCGCACATGCTGGTTATCAAGTCGGTCTTTTCACAACAACAACAAAAATCTGCCCCTTCGCTCTTCCATCTCTCTCATGATGTGCGCACACTCATGGCAGACAATGAGGCACTCTAATACGGCCATGTTAGCACAAACAGACTGCATGCTAGCTGTAAGTTGGTTTTTGCAACAACAACAACAACAACAACAACAACAACAAAATCTGCCCCTTCTCGCTCTTCCGTCTTTCTTTTTGTGATGTGCGCGCACTCATAGTTGACAACGAGGCGCGCTAAAGCAGAAATGTTAGCACAAAGCCATGGACCAAATGTCTGTCAAAGTGCTCTTTTTAACAAGAAAAAAAAATGCCAAAAGTATCCGCCCCTTCTCGTTCTCTTTGTGATGTGCGCAAACCTATGGTTGATAACGAGGCACTCTAAATCTCTGAATTCCTTTGACAGGGCCTTTAATAAACATGGAGCAGCACATCACAAGACGGATGGGCATCAAGTGCTTTGTTTTTACTCATTTTGTAAAATATATTGAGCTTAAAACAACAATGCAATTTTAATTGATTAATTTGTTCAAAATGTATTGAAGAAGTACCGCCAACTGGTAAATTGTTATAATTATGTGACAGCACAAGTAGTACACTGGTTAGGCAGTCGGCAATAAGCAAGCAATTTCGAACACAGCCACCGTTTGTGTTCAGTATCTGCAATCTGCCGCCATTTTCGAGCACTTTTCTTCCCTCGGCTGACCAACCCTCCGCCCCCACCTCACGGCCATTTTGCCCTTTTCTTTCTCTATCCGCTAGCCGTTCAGCAGGAGGACAGATATTACGTGCAATTCCCTGTTCATACAGCCTGATGCTAATTAAAATACAAGTGCCCAAGGCCCAGGCACTTATCAGCACAAAGAAAACACGGCGATCCGACTGCAGCACTCAGCATCAATGCGGGCCCGGCGTGTTCAAATGCAAGGTCCTTCCAGCCGCATCTGCACCGTATGGACAATAAATTCTCTTTAGCTCAAATTTTATTTATTTATTTATTTATTTTTTTCTGGAACACGGCTCACTTTTCATTGGGGATATGTTCCAAACAAGATTTAAAAGATGTGAGTACATCGAACCAAATCGTCTTTTATTGGAGAGTTATTTATTTTATTTTATTTTAAGGAAAGGACACATTTACAGTACTGACAAGTTCATTCAAAAGTATGTAAAATGGCAAAAAGTGATTGATGATTGAGTTTTTTTAATTTTTTTTTTTTAAATGTTGACTACAAAAATTACCTTTAGACTGAAAATTAATATCAGCTCCAAATATCGATTTTCAGCCTCTTTGATGAATAACATTGGTATTGGCCCTGGAAATAACGTCTCGATTTCAAAATTCCTAGTCAATGTAAATGTAAATTATATAAGTCTTAATCACAAAAAAAAGAAAAAAGTCTCAAACGACTTCACACACTCACAGTTGACAAATATCAACAACAAGGCACACTTCCAGATTGCAATTGTGCAGGTTTGTTATTTCTAAAGGCAGATCCAATTGGGTATCATTGGTGAAAACTCATGTTATATTTATATACAATATCACCAGATACTAAACAAAAGAAGGCCAAGCATTGACCCCTGTGGGACTCCACATGTAACGTTAAAAAGCTCAGCGGTCACATTTGCGTGGATTACACGGTGCGTCCGAACTAATCCGCCACGAAAGTGCTGAACCTGAAATACCAAAACACGGTTCGTGCCATTGAGATCCGACGAACACACAAACGAAATTGTGCTGTGTGTTAAGCGCACACACACACAGAAAATCGTAAAATGGTGGAAAAAGGACTATAAATCTAAATGTCCCACTGGTGGGATCAAATAACACCCTCTCAACTCTGTTTTTTTTTCTCTCTCTCTCGCTCATATTTCTTTCCGCAAAACCGATCCAGGTGTGCAAGGTGGCCCCTCCCACCGTTGCGCATGTCACCTCGGGGGTGATGGAGGCGAATAATAATCAAGTGTGAGAGAGGAAACTCCCCGAAGACAAGTCAGAAGCTCAGACATTCCTGAGGGTGTGAATTGAAAACGACGGCTGCCTTTCCATACCGCCCCAGTCGAAAGCGGGTCCAAAACGCCTGGGGCCGATATGACCCAGGAACACACACATGCACACGCACACACATTAAAGAGTACCACATCCTATAAAGCAGCAGGATAGAGACATCACTTGTCATGCTTGTCAGCTCACACCGCTCACATCTCAACACCCAAACACACTCCAATGCTCTCTAAACTGGCACAAGTGAGGACGTGTATCTCTTGCTCTCCCATCGCTCCTTGTCACAGTCAACCTGCTTCTTCTTCATCTGCCTGGTGGAAGGCCATCATTGAGTCATTGAGTTGCCTCACCTGCTGAGTAATTGGTTTAGCATGTTACTTTTATTGACAGCGTTCCCCCTCCATAGGTGGGGGACTTCATTTGATGTCCAAAGCAGATCCTGCCGTGCTAGAAAACAGTCTCACCTTTGCCACACAGCACTCCACAGCCTTTTGGCTTTCTCCCTCATTAAAGCCCGACCGACCACCTGTCGCCGCGGCCTGGCCTCATAAAGCAGCCGCCCGTTTTTGGAAGAAATAATATACGCCTTTTCATATGTGCTAGCGAGGCCGAAGAAATGAAATGAAATGGAGCGGAGAGAGCGCCACGGCTCATCGGGATGGACTTCGGAGCCGCCCTCGCTCGGCCCCGGGTTCCCGTCATCCGGCGTGACGGATTTAGGAGGCCAGGGCAGACGCGCGCTCAATGGCGCCCTGGTCACCGTCCAAGCTTGTTATGGCGCCCCGTTAAAAGGCTCGGCCCCGGCTCGTAACAGGAAGGTGGCAGAATGCTGGGAATCAAACATTTGCACTAATCGCAGACTTTGTCAACGATAAAGTTATTTATTAGGCTTGGGACCACGAACTGGAACGAACACTTGAGGCGATTAAGGGCCACTAGAGTCACATGACGTGCAAGGCCCACTAAAGGGAGGCCAATATAGAGTGGCCGCAAGCTAAATACAATTAGCTCCAGGCTGAAAAGTGAAAGGGAGCGTACATTTACATTCCTTTCGAAAGCCGTCCAAAACAGCGACACGACGATCGATCACCAATTACTTTGAGTTTTTTTTCTTTCTTTCTAAAAAAAAATCCTAGGTTTTTTATTATTATTATTATTAGAGCCACAAACTTCGGAACTCCTCATGCACTTCAAATGAACTGTCAATGGTTCTTGGGGGGGGAAACAACTAAAAAAACGTTGATGTAGTTTTGACATCGGTGTTGAGATCTCTGCCATCTAGTGGTGAGCACTGTGACTACAACCTAAAGCTGTTGTATCCCAGTTTTGGAAAAAAAAAAAAAATCATTAGGGCTACTATGAGTGTGGGGTGGACCACATGCAGCCTGTGGGGCAGCAGTTGCCCGTCCCTGCTTTACATTACATTGTCTTACAATAAATAAAAGCGTTAATGTATACCATTTATTTTTAATGCCTTACTAAACATTGTCAGCAATTAATCCATTCATTGCAAACCAAATAAAGCAATCAAAAACTACTTTTGATAATAGATTAATAGTTCAGATATTTAAAATTTAAAATTGTCCTAATGCTTAGAATTTCCGCTCCTCAGCAGTGCATATTCTCCAATTTCTATAGTCGATTTTCCCCACGTTACAGACCAAATCAGTAATTGAATCTTTTTTTATTTTTTTATTTTGTTCAGTTGATTTGAAATAATGCTGTTTTTTTACAAAAGGGATGGAAATTTTTTGTGTGATTCATCACTAAATTGAAAAAATATATTTGACAGATTAATTAAATTACTGAAATAATTGTTAGATCCAGCTCTACCTTATAAACTGTTTTAAAAAATATATAAAGGAACAAATTGTTCCCTGAATTGTTTTGAGTAGTGTATATGCTATGTAAATGTGTACAAAAAAAAACAAACAATTAAGGGAACACTTTGTTCCCTTAATTTTTTTCAGCCGTATATATTTGGTCTGCACACAAAGAGACCAATTTTGTGTGTGCATGCGCGCGTGTGCGTGTAAGTTGTGACAAACCAGCCGTGCTTTGTGAAGCCTGCCACAGCCGTGCAACGAGTACTCCAAAAGCCCTGGAGGAGAATGCCGGGCCGCCACTGTATGTGCGTGCGTGCCTACATTGTCGCGCTACGCGGATTCTCATTTTCTGTAGTATTGTGCCATAATTGACTCGTGTGTGTGTGTGTGTGAGAGAGAGAGAGAGAGAGAGAGAGAGAGAGAGAGAGAGAGAGAGAGAGAGAGAGAGAGAGAGAAAGACAGACAGATGGAGAGAGCGAGAGATGTTCCAGCTCAGAAGGTGAGATATCACAGCGAGATACACACAGTAGCCACAGGTGTTGCAACACTGATAGGCTTGTGCATGCGTGCACGCGCATCCATTGTTAATTAACCCCATCCAGCAGCCACCGCCCACATGAGTGCTTGTGTTCTGAGCACGCTCCCTCAGCCCCCAACCTGCTAATCCACACCTGTCTCACTCGCGCGCACACGCAGACGGACGCACAAACGGACACACACGGTCTCACTGCATCCGTGTGCAGGCTCGCAGGAAGCGGTATATACATATAGGACGTGCAATGGTGCGTGATCGGACGTTACGGGGGTGTCGTATATAGCACGAGTTGAATTCAATCCATTTCCCCCATTGAAATGCTCCATGCTCCTTGAGAGTGCTTTCATTTTATACAAATGTGTCAAGTTAACACTGAAACGAAATAAACATCAAGACTAATTATTACACGCATTAGTCATGGATGTTCGGTCCCGTTCGGTTCTGAGTGAGATGCGTAGAGACAGATGGGCCGACGGAAGGACCTCCGGACGAGCCGTGTTGAGGTCATGTTGACAAAATGGAAGTGGCCTGGCCGGCCGTATGGCGTCGCGTATAGGAGAGCCCTGATGGAAGGATAGAGCGGTGGAGGAGCGGGCAGATAGCAGACAGTCTGCGGGGAAATTACTGTGAGGCCGCCACTCTGCTAAAATGTCAACTCGACACACACGCACCCACACGCGCATCCCCGTACACGCACGCACACACACAGGAATACAGATAGCGGAAGTGAAAGGAAAAATGAGGGAGAAAGCCACTGAGAAAGGTTTTGGACTTTTGGTACAACATGACATCTGCAGCAAGTGGAAATGGATCTCAGTTTTTCTTAATTGATTATTTTTAGGCTGATGGCGATTCTGATATTTGGGAGAATAACATGCCAATAATCGCTGAACTCATTTGCTCCCAAAAACGTATGAATACGTTCTATTTTAAATACTAACATGATCCCAAAGACGTATTTATATGTTTTTTAGTTGTTGTTTTTTTGTTTTTTTTTTAATGCTAGAGCATACAGAAGGCTTTGATACAGCCTCCAAACAGAAGAGAATTCTTGAAGCACTGGTAAATATTACAAAAAGCAGGTAGCAGCAGAGTATAAGATATCAACCAGGGCCATGTTGCAAAAAGCTCTTTTCCCCACTGATTTTAAAAAGATTTGTGAATAATGATGAAACATCTATATTCTAATGCTAATTGCTGCAAAACATAATCAGATAGAAATATACTTTTTTTTCCTGATGAAAGAAGAGAGACTAATCTTACTTTCTGTAGGTTCCATGTTTTTATAGCAATAGAAAACAATATTCTGTGGGCCTTGCAAAATCAGTCAAAATCCAGTCAAACAGCCGGGAGCAAAGGGGGTTGTGAGTCAGTGAAAATGGCTGCGAGTGAATGAGTTAGTTCTAATGAATAAAATTCATACTTTTTCCATCACTTAACAATCAAAACTACAGGCAGAACATTTGACTTACAAATTACAATACTTTGGCATTAAGTATTTACCTTTACAACAGAGAGAAAAATCAGTGAAAATATTTTTACTGATTTATTTGAGGGGCGTGAATTTCATTATCGTAATACATTAAAGCAAAAAAGAAAAAAAAGAAAAGAAAAAAAAAAAAAAAAAAAAAGAGTAATATAATGACCGATAAATTTGTCGGCTCCTATTAGTCAGTTATGCAGATGTTTCATAGGGTTCTTCTTTTCAGTCGCCCAACTCGACAGCATCGAATGTGTTGTCATGCAATTGGGCAGCAACTAACAAATATTTTAATTATAGATTAATCTGTTGATTATTTTCTCTATTAATTGATTAATCAGATGCAACATGTTGATCATTGTTTTCTAAAGCAGAAGTAGATTTTTTTTTTTACAAATGTCTTACTCTGAGAAAAAAGAAAAAAAAACAACGATAATCAATTGCCCTAGAGGATTACAGAAATCAGAGAAAAGTCAACGATTCATCAAATGCCAAAATAATAATCGATTACTTTAATCATCGATCAGCTGTCAATTAATTGCACATCTTGACTCTTCCTTATTACTGTGGTAAAAGGCCATGTGGTATAATATGCATATGAAGACGTGCACAAAAAGGAGCACACATGTTCAAGCAATCTTGGTGACAAGTGCATCCCAATTACCATGGCGACTGATTGCGGGAGCACTCGCAGCCTGTCAAATGTACGACGGCGCACACTGACGCATACGTGCTCATAGAAAGCCCGATGCATTATGGATGCTCCCCTACACCGCTTGCCATTCTCGACTCTTTTTGTGCACACATACACACAAACACAAACACAGAGGAAGGCCTTCTCCGCCCACAGCCTTGGCAGGCTGAGGTGGGAGGCCGCCTTTGGAAAGCAGTCGGGGGATGCCTACTGATTCAAAACTCAAGGAAAATCCTTGACTTTCACCACTCCATGATATTTATTTGGAAATAAAATAACATGAGAAAGACAGTAGCACTCTGTAATAATGATTTGAGCACATTCATTGCGACTTGTGTGCACGACTTGGCCACCGGGGAGCAGTATAGCACAGTAACGAAGACACAAACGAAGAAGACTTTCACAATTATTATAAGTCACAAAGTAAACTGCAATAATGTTTCGGGCCAGACCAATATCGATTTTTTTTTTTTCAGGCTGATGGAGAGTCCAATATTTGGAAGAATAAAATTTCAAACAACAATTCGCCAATTAAGAATTGATTTAAAAATGTTTTACTTATTTCTGTCCCCTTTCATTTCTTTTACTTTCAAGAGTGAAATAAATAAATTGAATTGAAAAAATAAATAAAATAAATAAATAAAAATAATAAAAACAAGGTATAATTTATAAAAATTACTTTTTGGTTCCTTCACGCTGACAATGATTGTATGGATTGACTATTTTGCATTAATTTGTCTGTCTATGGTGTTGCGCAATGTGTGTTGGCGTTATGCTAGTGGAAGACAAAGTTTTGTAGTTATTTAAATAAATTAATAGAATGATATGATAAAAACATGAATGAATGAATTAAAGAAGGTCTATTTTTTTGTATGTGGTCGAAGGAAGTAAAATTTTGGACAGCCGTCACAAGAAGGATGGACCGTGATCCACATTTTGGCTTTGCCGATTAAACGGAAATGTATAATATCTGTGTTTGGATTTCCCCCCCTCTCAAATCCCAGCCAGTCAAATAAACAAGCTGTTGTTATCCTAGCTTCCCATTTCCTACTTGTCAGTCACACACCTTTGGCAGCCGCCGACACTCTCGTCTGTTTTGTTAAAGGCTCACTTTGCAAAAATTCGCGTCTTGAAACTTATCACTGTGTGCGTTCACTTTCATTTTTCCCACCCCAGCCCGCCACTGCTATTCTCATCATGTCTGAAACCATCATCAAATAGAACATAGGCGGGTTCTTTCTGCATATACCTGCAGCAAAAAAAAAAAAAAAAAAAAAAAAAAAAAAAAAAAAAAAAAAAAAAAGGCCACAACACAATCACCCCTTTTCTAGCCAGTTTGCAGACCTGGACACAAACACGACACTTCGGTGGGGCTGAAGATACACGCTGATATTTTGGAATTTATAGACTAAATTGAAAAAGGGAAAAAAAAAAAAAAAAGTTGTAAAGTTACAACAGTTATTTATGTTGAGATGTCAGATTTCGCTGATAATTATTAAAAAAAAAAAAAAAAAAAAAAAAAAAAATGGTAACCAGTTTTAGAACATTGGGTTAGGGCTGGGTATTGAATCTAACTTCCTGAATCAATTCGATTTCCATTCACAAAAGTTCAATTTCATTCTATTTGATTTTTTTTTTCCCCCAGATTCGATTTGATTCAACTCAATCCAATCCAATCCAAAATCGATTGGATTGGAATGTCAATTCTTAAACATCAAGGATGTGATAAAAACCCACAAAACATTCAATTCCAAATTAAATTATGTGAAGGGAGTAAGTGGTCAAATTTCTATTATTATTACTAATTTATTTTTGTCAATTAACTCATTTGCTCCCAATAACTTATAAACACGTTTTTTTTTATGTTTTAAGTGTCCCAAAGATGTTTATACATTTATACATTTTGCTTTGTTTTTTTTTTATGCTAGAGCATACAGAAGGCTTTGATGCAGCCACTCAACTGCAAAGAACGGTTGCAGAAATGGTAGTTAGTATACAAACGGCCAGCAGGTGGCAAGAGAGCAAAGGAGATCAACCAGGGCCATGTTGAAAAAAAGCTCAATTCCTCACAATTCTAAAAAGATTTGTGAAAATTGATTAAACTTCGCTATATTCTAATGCTAATTGCTGCAAAACGGAAACTGATAGAAATATATTTTTTCTTCCTGATGAAAGAAGAGACTTTAATCTTTCTTTTGGTAGGTTCCATGTTTTTAGAGCAATAGAACACAATATTCTGTGGGCAAAATCAGTCAAAATCCAGTAAAACAGCTGGGAGCGAACGGGATTGCTTCTGTGAAAATGGCTGGGAGCGAATTAATTAAGGTAACGTGGTATATTCACGTAAGCGTTAGACAAACATTGACATCAGGCAAGGACGAAATGAAAATATTTTCATTTCAGTTGTAATTCAATAATTCTAAATATGAATTAAAAAGATTTTGAATCGTCTTAAAGTGCAATCAGTCAAGTCTTTAATAAATGTAAGGAAATGCTGGGGGGACTTTTAGACTTTTAAAATCAGACATTAAAATAATCCATTCATGGTCTTATGAATCGATATTGAGCTTTTTTTTTTTTTTTTTTTTTTTTTTAAACCCAGCCCTACCTTTGTTTAGTAGGCTGCTTGGTCAGACAAATAGAAAAACCTCCCCAAAATTCCAAAAAGATTCATCTGAGCAGAGTGCAGAGAGCTCATGCGGCGCACACGCACACACCCACGCCGACACACACCCGCACACGAACACACACCTCTCTGGCCAGGCAGCCGAGGCGGGGTTAGAGTTCAACTCGGTAATGGAGTCTCTCCCACCTGCAATGTCGGGTAATTCACAGAAGTGGGAGTATACAGTAGTTTATAGTTTACGTGAGCGAGCGCGTGTTTGTGCTGACCGACTCAAAATCGTACCTGAACGATTCATCAAATTCAAATTATTATTATTAATTTTGGAAAAACTTTCATTTCATTTTTGTGGTCAAGAAAAACACACATAACATAAAAAAATGCATATTTAAATCGCAATTTGATTCTTTTTCGCAACTCAGTCCGACTTGAAGCGCTCAGATAAAAGTACATTTGACAGCCTCAGATTGAGCTTTGGCGGGTCTCAGGGGTCGCTTCCGGGGGGGTTGGTTGTTAACTTGAGTCCTTAAAGTGATTTGACTTGTTATGAGAACAAGGTGAGGTCCTCTCATGTCATCACGGCTGCTGCTGATTGGAAAGCGTTTGAGCTCTGGGCCACAGCGTGTGCACGTGCATGCCCGCCATTATTCCGGCTTTTTTTTTTTTTTTGTGTGTCCATAGCCCAATCACCACTTTTGGCCCTCGCTGTGCAGCCGGCTTGTCCCTCAGCGCTTGTGATGAGCAATCATTCCGCATTGTGTCTGCATTCGTGCACGGTATCAACGAGCTCATCAGAGCTCCCCCGCCTCCCTCGCGCTTATTTGCTGCTCGGAATCAGCGCTATAAGTGCGCCGACAAAGGCTTTAATGTGAGGCCGCGCGGTCAGACCACAGTGCTTTTTTTTTTTTTTTAAACACTATACAGTACACAGCAGTGCCTTGATATACAAATTGAATTGGTTCTGTGACCACAGTTGTACCTCAAAACAATCTCAAATCTTTTTTTTCCCTTTTAAAAATAAATAAAAAAGACGGCATAAACATATATAGTATTAGTTGGTGATTGGTAGTGTTAATTTAGAAAACTAAAAAATAATTTTGTCAATGCACAATTTTCACCGGACTAAAACTAAACTAGACTTGACTAAAACCCTCATTAACAAAACTAACTGGTACTAAATCTATTTTCGTTGGCGAATAAAGACGAGACGAACATGTCCTTCACGTAATAAAAACTGGCCTAAAATCGATGGACATTTTTGGTCATGAATAAAAACAGGACAAAAATTATATGATTTTGTAAAATCACTGTGACACGGTCATGTGACACCCCCTTTCACATCTGCAGCTAACGAGTGCAACATGCACAAATGTGGGACAAACAGGAGGTGGATTCACAGTGAAAAGTAAAAAAAAAAGAAAAAAAAAAAGTAAATTATAGTTATAGCATAACATTAATCCAACGGCTATTAAGTTCCAACAATAATGTTAATCCGACCGCTAAGTAATGCTGGCTAACTTACTATCTTATGGCATGGAGCCATAGTAGCCACATGTTGTCATGCAGGAGGAAATGTTTGGGTCTTGTCTTATGACACCGCACACGGAGCGAAGTCGGGCCAAAAAAATCCAACATGTTGGATATGCCCGATTTCAAGTCGGAGGTCCTTCCGAGCGCCGATATCGGGAGGCACCGTGTGTGGCGGATTATCTGTTAAGATTATCGCTTGCGTTCGGCGCGTCCTTACGATTGTCGGGAGGGGAAATTCGGGGTTAAAAATCGGGCCAATTCTCCTGCCGTGTGAACCAGGCTTTATTTGTGTTTGCGCTCTGGGATCCAACCTCTCAGCACACGACAGAGTCAAGTTGTTTTTCATCAAAAAGATAAGAGAAAATTTAGTTTTAGATACGAAATGTTCAACATTATCTACTGCCAAAAATAGTTGCTGGAGTGAAATGATTGTCCTGACTAAAACTAGACTTAAAACGTTGACAGTTTTTCTTGACTAAGATCAGACGAATAGAATTATTGGACTAAGATAAAGATTTATTATGCGAGATTTATAGTTGACTAAAAATTGACTCAATAAAAACGGAATGTGGTTGACTAACGATGATAAAAATGAACAACCGTGATTGAAACTGGACTAAAACCGAGACTAAATTTAAAAATGGCAGCTAAAATTAACTTGTGAGAGGTTATTAGTACAGCACTAATATTAGTCGTTAAAGCTGTAAACCCTGACCACAGCTAAAAAAATATATGTCTTGCCTACTTTATGGCTGTCTGAAATAGTCACTTGTACTCAGTGAAGTTTTTCCAACATTTGTCATGTATATTTTGTTTTGATTGCCTTTTGCACCATTATTTTTAGCATTCCCCCCCTTACACGCACATACACACCCCCACACACAAACGCAGCATATTGACGAATGGGGGCCCCGTGTTATTTGACACGTGCTCCTGCTGACGGATGTGAATGTGATTTATGAGCTGAAAACTAAAAAATGTGTGGAAATGACCTTTAGTGGAACTTGTAGCTGCAAACAACCTGAAAGAGAACGAGGCTGTCTTGGGATGTAAAGTGATTTTCCCCCCCCTTTTTATTTCTATCGCCTTTGCTGCTGATTGTCATTCATTTTCTTGCTTTGTTCCCATTTTCACATTTCAAGCCTTCACTTGGTGTGTGTGTTGTTGATGGCGGGCTAATAAACACACTTCATTAAACCACAAAGTCTCATTCATCAGTTGGCCTCCTCTATACACACCAATCACTGAACGCACTGTTTGTGTGTGTATTTGTGCGTGTGTGTTCCTCCTGCTGGGATGTCTGGGCCTAACTGGATGATTTATTTACAATTCTGACCGCGTGCTTCCCCGCTACCCGCTTGACTTTGAAGGGAGGGATTACTTTTCCCAAGCAAGGGCAGCAGGCAACAACCCAGCGTGTGACTTGGCAAATATCAAATAAGTCGTTTGCGGCAAATGAAGTCGAAAAGGCCCATTTTCATCTTTTATTGTTTGTCGCCACAAATAACCTAAAATGAGAGGCCTCAAAAGGCAATTATGAGCTCCGATTGGATATCAGCGGCCTTGTTTTTCTTTGACTTGTGTCATAATAGCGTCACAGCGTGTGAATAAGTGCAGGTTGGCGCAGTAAAGCACGATGAAGACGTCGCAAATCAATGTCAATAAAGGCATCCGCACAAAACCCCGGAGGCCGATGAAGCACACAGGCAATAACCAAAATAAATTACCTTCAAAATAGAGGGGGACAAAAAAAGAAAAAGCATTGGAGGAAACTTTTGCCATGAATAATAAAAGTCGGTCCAAGTGCGCAACTGGATGACGGCACGGCAAGGACGCCTCCCCTCGGGTTTATTACGACGGTTTAACAGATCACACTCGCGCGCGATCTATTCCAGCGACGACGCATCACATGTGTTTCGCATCAGCGTCGCAACGTTCCGCATGCGCGCAGCGGGGAAGCTTGCAGGTTGACTTCCCATCTCGCTTCGAGTGCAGGTGGCCTGCTATTATTAGACACATCTCCATCGCCAATAAAGCACACACACACACACACACACGCTCGGAGCTTTACCACATGGCAAAGCTGCCTTTTGACATCGCAGTTGTAAAAATTACACTGTAAAAATTGTTGCAATGAGCACTTCCTTGAAAGTAATAATATCCATTTAAAAAGAGGATAAATGTATTGATTTGATTGTGAAAATTATTTATTTTGCATTGACAGACATCAATTTTGATTTCAATGGAACTAAAAATACATTCAAAGGACCCAAAATAAAGTACTTGATTTCCTTCCAATTAAATTTCTTGTCTTCATGCCCTCTGGGTAATATATTTAGTTTGAGTCAAATGGACTTGCGCATGCACATTGAAACGACAGTACATCAGTTCACTTGATTGGTGGGGTTCACTTCCCCACCCAGGAGACCATGTTTGTATGTGTGAGTGAAAGTACGTTTTTTTTTTTTTTTTTTAATGGCATCTGTAGCCATTTAAGGCTGAACTATATTGTTGGGGTTTGGGTGAGTGTGTAGAATTTCATAGTTTGAGGGTCAACACTGATTTCAGAAAGCAGTTTTTGATCTGATATCGATTAATTACAGCTTTAGATTGTGTAGGCCTGTTACCAAGTATGTTTGTCCGGTCTCATTTGCTTGTTAAGACAATCTGTTAAACGTAAATTAATTAGATTGGTTCAGGAACTAAAATGTTAAGAAAACATTTTGGATCAAGGCAAAAAAATTAAGGTTGGTTCAAGTGAAGAATTATTGTCTACATTAACATAAAATAATCAGGTCATACAAATTCACTCACTTTAGTTTCTGTGAAGTCAAATATTTTAGACGTTATATCTGGACATCATTTTTTTTTTTGTTGAAGTGGGGTAAAACTTTTTACTGTGTATATGGGATGTAGGGGTGAACGATTAATCGAATTCAAATCAATTGCAATTTGTAAAAAAAAAAAAAAAAAACACACAAAAAAAAAAAACTTTCATTTGAGTCAATATTTGGCCACAGACCGGTTTTGCACAGTTTAATGAATTAAGAAAAAAAAGTTTATTATTTGAGGCTAAAAACATTTTATTTTGAAAAGTGACCGGATTCTTACTGTTACAACTGTCTATGATAATCCACTAACAAGATGTTAGCCATGCAGATGAAATAAACGAGGCGCAGAATTTTTATATATACAGCACATAAAAGTAAATAAAAGTCATCTCATGTTTGGATGATTCAATTTAAAACATCCCTCTTGTGAGTACTTGCTTGTCATGTGCTAATCTCTCCGCATACCCACTGACAAATCCCATTTGGAATTTTTGGCTTTGTCTGCTTCAACGTAGTCAAACATCGCTGTCCTTCAACATGCGGAAAAACCGCTGGAGTTTTCAAAAGATGAAGACTTGGCATTTCTGCTCTTTTTTTTTCTTGGATGGAGGGAGGGGATATGATTGAATTAAATTCCTTTTCGCTTGTCCACAGCCTGAAAAAGACACGTGCTAATACAAAGCCAAAGCCCTCATATGAGACAATGGCATCAAATGCTGCCACTCATCCGTGATGCTTGTGAGCAAGCCACGGAGAGCCGAGTGGGAATATTTAGCCGAGGCTTCCTTTTTGTTCTGCCAGACTCCGGTTCTGCTCTGCTCTCTTGGAAGGCAATAAAAAAAGCCAGCTAGCAGAGCAGCCGTCAATTTATCTCCACAAGCAACAGGAGAGCGCCGGGCCATTGTGTGCGCCTCGACGCACATATGGAGACAATACTTTGGACGAGGATTTAAGCGGCTCTTATCAGGCTGCTCCCATCGCCCCCCCCTCCCCACCCTCATTGACTCCATCATTGACTTCTCTCCGCCTCTGACAGCCGTGACTTGACATTCACTCGTTGCGCTCGCCTCTTGTTTGTCTCTGTCAACACGGGCCGAGATGTCGGGATGCACGCGCAGACTGTCAATAGGCTCCGTCCACCTCTGCAGACGCCCTCTGGAAGACATCTATCCTTCCCATTACCCGACACAGACTTTTTCTCCACAGCTGCGAGCTCCTGGCGGCTCAGAAAGTGACGCTACGCCACGATTGGAGCGGTTGGTGGCCGGGATTGTCGTTGGAAATAAATCAAGGGAGCACTGTGTCAGCATGGAAGAACTTCTTACATCATTTTTCTTTTAAAAGATTGTTAACAGATTTGAACACACGCACACAACAAAATCCACTCTGTCACATCTGTGTAGCAATGTTTAAAGCTCTAAGACTTATTTCACATTCTCACCTTTTTCCCTGCCTTTTACTCTAACATCTGTATTTTGGCCTCTTTTATTGCCCCTTCCCCGTAACCCCATTTACTTTCATTAATCTGACTCTTTTGAATGACATTGTCCAGCACTTTACTACAGTATCGCATACATTCCTGCAGATATTTAATTTAATCTTCAACATTAAAGAAATGACACACAGGAAAACATCTAGCAACAAAAGTGAGTACACCCTTAAATGAAAATGTCCAAACTGAGCACAGGTAGTCATTTTCCTTCCCCACTGTCATGTGACTCGTTAGTGCTAGAAGGTTTCAGGGATAGGGAGCAGGTGTGAGAAATTTGGTATTACAGCTTTCACACAGACTCATTTGTGTGACTGTCGTTCCAGAAGGAAGACTTGTGAAATGCACAAGAAAGCCCACAAAGAAGAAAATCTGACTAAGGACACGGATTACTGGAACCATGTTGTGCGGTCTGATGAGTCCAAGATGAATATATGTGGTTCACATGGTATCATGTGTGTGTGGTGGCAACCAGGTGAAGAGTACAAAGCAATGTCCCATTTTGTACTAACAAGAAAAGATCACTATAAATCACAGATTTTCGCACTATCGTTGGAATTGTTGAGGATTTTTCTACCGTGAGGACATAGCAGGGATTAAAGTTTTAATGACTGACATCTGCCACGGCTCAGCCCAGACGTTTGGGCTTAGCAAGTCGGGGAAGATCGCTGGCATGAGCAGCCACCTCAACGGGAAGCGATGCTGGATTCCTTCCCGCGTTTGCACACCTGGAGGCACAGTTTGACTCTTCTCATGACATCACTGATAGACGCTGCGAGGCCTCCAGCTACCACCGGCAGAGTTGGCGTTGCGTAGCTACGGCAACGGGCCGCAACAGGTTGACGAGAAACAGCCAGAAGGGAGCCTGATTCCTGGCCAAGTGCAACACGCTCACCCATGCAGACATCTCGTCACTGAACATTCAGTAGTCCGTCTCATGCTTGTGTCTGAATACGCGAGGCACAACAAGAAAGGGAATCTCGCGGAGACGTTAATCTGATCTGGAAAGTGCAACTGTGACAAACATAAGGAGGGACAACAATTCATAACAGCCTGTCTCTCTCTAGCAAGGTCTAAAAGGTATCTTTCATACGAATGCTAACATTGGAAAGAGAGAAAGACCGCATGGTGATGCAATAATAGTGAGGCTGCTTAACGCCATGTTTTCTCACTCCAACTGGCATCATGAATCATTTTGGCCATTGATTGAGTCAAATGCGAAAGACATGCATTGATTTTAAACTCCCTCCATGATAACGGCATGAGTGATGGCCAGCGACCACACAAATAATACCCTGGAAGCACTCGGCACAATATATTGACATTTTGAGATATATGTCGACATGGCGTACAAGAGCAGCCGGCGGCGTTTCTTTTGTTAGTAGAAACTGACGGTAGAATGTTGACATTTTTGATGTTTTAACTCCCTTTTGGTCTCTTGTTACCTTCTCTTTTTTTGTCAGCAGGTTTCAAGATATTGAAATGTATGACCACGACCCTAGCAAGATATGAAAATAGAGAGACTAGAAACTAGCCATGTGAAAATTGAAGAAACTAGAGACTAGCCATGCGAAAATAGAAGAAACTAATGACTAGCCATGTTAAAATAGAAGAATCTTGAAACTAGTCATCTGATAAGAGAAAAAAAAAACTAAAAATTAGTCATGATCTGAAAATTGAAGAAATTGGAGACTAGCCAACGCAAATTAGAAGAAACTTGAAACTAGCCATCTAAAAATTGAAGAAACTATAAACTAGCCATGTGAAAATAGAAGAAACTAGAAACTAGCCATCTGAAAATTGAAGAAACTAGAGACTAGCCATCTGAAAATAGAAGAAACTTGAAACTAGCCATCTGAAAATTGAAGAAACTTGAAACTAGCCATCTGAAAATTGAAGAAACTTGAAACTAGCCATCTGAAAATTGAAGAAACTAGAGACTAGCCATCTGAAAATTGAAGAAACTAGAGACTAGCCATCTGAAAATAGAAGAAACTTGAAACTAGCCATCTGAAAATAGAAGAAACTTGAAACTAGCCATCTGAAAATAGAAGAAACTTGAAACTAGCCATCTGAAAATTGAAGAAACTTGAAACTAGCCATCTGAAAATTGAAGAAACTTGAAACTAGCCATCTGAAAATTGAAGAAACTAGAGACTAGCCATCTGAAAATTGAAGAAACTAGAGACTAGCCATCTAAAAATTGAAGAAACTATGAACTAGCCACGTGAAAATAGAAGAAACTAGAAACTAGCCATCTGAAAATTGAAGAAACTAGAGACTAGCTTTATGAAAACAGAATAAACTTGAAAGTAGCCATCTGAAAAAAAAAAACTAGAAACTAGCCATCTGAAAATAGAAGAAACTAGAGACTAGCCATCTGAAAATAGAAGAAACTAGAGGAGCCATCTGAAAATAGAAGAAACTAGAGACTAGCCATCTGAAAATTGAAGAAACTTGAAACTAGCCATCTGAAAATTGAAGAAACTAGGGACTAGCCATCTGAAAATAGAAGAAACTAGGGACTAGCCATCTGAAAATAGAAGAAACTTGAAACTAGCCATCTGAAAATTGAAGAAACTAGAAACTAGCCATCTGAAAATTGAAGAAACTAGAAACTAGCCATCTGAAAATTGAAGAAACTAGAGACTAGCCACGTGAAAATAGAAGAAACTATGAACTAGCTACGTGAAAATAGAAGAAACTAGAAACTAGCTACGTGAAAATAGAAGAAACTTGAAACTAGCTACGTGAAAATAGAAGAAACTAGAAACTAGCTATCTGAAAATTGAAGAAACTAGAGACTAGCTTTATGAAAACAGAATAAACTTGAAAGTAGCCATCTGAAAAAAAAACCTAGAAACTAGCCATCTGAAAATAGAAGAAACTTGAAACTAGCCATCTGAAAATAGAAGAAACTAGAAACTCGCCATCTGAAAATTGAAGAAACTAGAGACTAGCTTTATGAAAACAGAAGAAACTTTAAACTAGCAATCTAAAATAAAAGAAAATATAAATTAGCCATCTGAAAATAGTAGAAACTTGAAACTAGCTATCTGAAAATTGAAGAACCTATAAACTTGCCATCTGAAAGTAGAAGAAGCTAGAAACCAGCCATCCGAAAATAGAAACTGGCAACAGATGGCCGGCTCACCATCTTGGTTCTAGTTCATCTAATCCAACCCAGGATTGATTAATGACAGAATTAAGAACCTTTTTTTCCTCATTAAGTTGAAAATGCGCCGACCATACGGCGTCAACGGATCTAACAGAGTCATCTCCAGCAGCCATCGTCGTCGGCCATCTTCTCCCCCGCCTGATAAAACGCAGACGTGATAAATACAGCGAGTCGCCGGCTGACACGTCCGATTTGCGGCAGCGGGAAGAAAATGACATCTCTGCCAAACAAGCCCCTCTACCTCCTGCTTGTTGTCGTAGCAACGACGCAGCCGCCCCATCGTCATGTAAGTGGAGCTGCTGCGGCTCTTCCAATTTTTTCTCTCTCATTGTCCCTGTGAAATAAATAGTTTGTGCTAGAAAGAGGCTGTGGAGTTTTCATTTTTCTTACTCACGCACACACATAGTGAGTATTCAGATGTGCAGATGAAGACAATCAAAGAGATTGAAGAATGAGAACAAACAGAGCACAGATGAAACACCTCCACCCCTGAAAATTCACCGCCGCCTAATGAGCTTCTCAAGTTGGGTTTGTGACGTATATGTGTGTGTAGCATACCTGTTTGGAGTTGGGTTTGAGTAGACTGACGTGCGCGAACGTGTGTGTGTGTGTGCGTAATCTTCCCGATAAGGGGGTACAGATACGCTGAGCGGGGATGAGATTGCATGTGGGGCTTAGAGCTGAAGCTGTAAATCACTTAACCTGGGGCTAATAGGTTTACCAGATGTATTACAGTACATACACACACACTGATACAAATACAAACTCAGATGCAACTTGCCAAACACAATTACAACATTGGCGCAATGTTGAGCCCTACGGCTTCAATAATTCTTATCAGAGGTGTTAACGACTAAATCGTGCTCATGCACGGCATCAAATTAGGCGACGGACTAATTGTGAGCCACGCGGATGCTGACTATGGGGTGTCAATCACGTGCTTGTGCTCATGTCAATCATTAATTGAAGTGACTGGTTGTGCCTGAAAACATCGTGTGGTCAATTGGATAATGTTCTCACAAATCAATAATATTGGACTGTCCCCACGTCGGCTGATATTTTTACGCATTATTATCCAATTCAAAGTGTTGGAAATGGCTTGAGAACACTTTTGAATGTTTGAATTGTGTCACAAAACTTCTTCCCTCACTTTGTGGAAGCTGTGCAGCATTTTGTCGCCTCAAGATTGAAAGTCTGGATTTTTTTTTACGATAATGAGTGGAAATGCTAAGGTTACATACATCTGAGTAAGCTTGTTTTATTAAAAACTGATCGCTGTCATGCTTCGGGGCAGAAATTACTGGTCGGCTTTTCAAAAATGTATCGGCCATTGTGTTATGCTACTCATATGCGTATCTACGGCGGCTAAGCTGAGAGGGTCAAAGTTGAGAATTCAATGTGTGGATGGCAAGAACAGATCAAGGACATTGTGCTACATACAACGCCGTACGATTACTACATGGGAACCGGAAGAAACCTTTCACAAGTATTATAATAGTTTTCAAAAATAGTAAATATTACACATTGTCAAAATAGTCAAAAAAAGATAAATGTGTTTTTTCAGGGTCAATACTGATTATTAGAAGTAAAGGAGGCAAAAAAAACAAAAAACAAAAACACTATTTGGAGCAGATATTCACGTTCACTCACACGTATTGGTGTAATATTTCTTAAAAATACTCCAACTCCTGCGATTGGCTGGCAACCAGTTCAGGGTGTACACCCCGCCTACTGCCCGAAGCCAGCTGGGATAGGCTCCAGCACCCCTGCGACCCTTGTGAGGAATAAACGGTTAAGAAAATGGATGGATGGAAACTCCGATAAACATATGCTTTTGATACAGTTAAGAGTTGAACAATTTTCCAGATTTGCAAAATATTTGCAATCAGAGCTATTTTTATTTTATTTTATTTTTTAAGAAAGGCCAATGCCGATATTCGTGAAAATGCTAGGCTGATATTTGATCTATCTGTACAAAATAGTCCAGCTCTGTCGCTACGCAGGCATGGCATTTAGCTGGGCTACTACTACAGTGTTCTGCCATATATCTGAGCATTATGTTACTTGAAAGAAAAGCAATACACCAATCAGAGGCCAGGATTTTGTGGTCATGAACTTTAGCAAACCAACTATTGCTTTGCTATAATCAATGCTATGCTAGAGTTCATGGCGATTATTATTATTTTATTTTTTTTATTTTATGGAAATCCTGCAGATTTTTTCCAGAAAATTGGTCATTTTGGAGATGTGAGGATTCCGCCGAAGAGCAACGAAATACTTTACAGGATTTTTTTCTGGTGTGTCAAATCGACTTTATTTACTTCTCACAATATTTTACATTTGCCTGAATCCTTATCCTCCATCCCAACATGGAAATCCTGTGCAAGCCTGACCTAACAAATGCTCCAAATAAATTCCCACAAAACCTCTCATGGAAAGGCTTCCCAGAAGCAAAGGAAGCGGTTCTAGCCGCATGCTGACACTTTTATCTATACAATGAATGACATTCGTCCTGTGGCGTCACCGCGCGTGTGGGCGTCGCCGCCATGAATATGCAGTGTAAGCTGTCACATCAGATGCACTTGTGAATCATCGCAAAAGTTCTGCCAAGCCGGCCGAGTCTTACGTGCAACTCGTCAAGATATGTTAATTTCTTGGGAAAAGAACACTGTGTCGTGCGTGGCTCCAAATAATAATAGATAAAAAATGGTAGCACATATTTTACACTTTACAAGATACACAATCACATCAATGGAGTATCGATAGTCTGCCTTCAAAAGGATATTAATGCTTACAATTAGCTCTTTCCCTTCATATGCAACATCTCTCTGTTGAGATGTAACACTTCAAAATACTTCCTTGACACCAATTATCCCGTTCCTATTTAACATCAATAAGGCTAGGTACCACAAAAAAAAAAAAAGAGAAAAAAAAAGTGCCTTGTCGAGCGCAAGTGTGCACACGCTTATCAAAGAAAGATGGAAGTCTAAATTGACAGCCATTGTGTGGACTGGGGCTTCACAGGCTGGCGCGACCTCTTTAGAGTGCCTCGTTGTCAGCTGTGTGCTGCGAAAGTGGCAGGAGAACGGATTTGTTTCGTTTTATTTAATTAAGTCAAACTTGGCAGCCAGTATGTGGACCAGGCTTCTTGGTGGCCTTGTCACATTAGAGCGCCTCGTTGTTGCAGTGTGGAAAAGACCTATGATGACCTGATCTGACACTTTTTTTTGTGTGTGGCTTGTCACATTCACCAGACATTTATTTATTTTTGTTATGTTTATAAACATATCCATTTCAGTTGATGAAATGCACAAGGGAAAAACAAAACAAAAAAAACAGCATATGTCCAGTGAGATAAATTGCCTTCAAAGAAAGCACAACTAAAAAGTGAAAAATGAAAGCCGTAGTTCCCTTGTGCAGGGTCACATATGGCACGACATTCATCGCTCATTACGTTTCTTTGCACTCATTTGGCCAACATGGCGCACCTGTTAAGGTGCAACATGCCTCTTTTTGTCTTCACACCTCCTCCTCGTGCTGCTGCCTCTCACCTCCTGCCCTCCATCTCGCTCTCCTCCCCCCCTGTCACTCCATCTGTCTACCTGTCTCACCTCCTCGCTCCCTCCGTCTCCCTCTCCCCCGCCCGCCTCGTCGACCCGGCAGAGGGAGAGCGAGTGCGCGCTGTTGCCACGGCGACCGCAGCCATTGTGTACCCGGTTGCCAGGTGACCGGTCGCCGTGGCAATGATGGAGAATTCTTAAGTGCTGCTCTTACTCCAACATATAAATCTTTGGCCATTTATTTTTACCCCCTTTCCTCTCTTTGTGACCGCCTCGCTCCCTTCCAAAATATACGACGAGCTTTCAAGCGGATTATTTATTTTGTCCCCCTTCCCCAAACTTCATCTCGCCATCTTACGTCAGGCTTTCGTCTCAAAGTGAACCAGGACCAAGTCTTCCTCAGCCCACTTCTTCACTTCATATGAGATAGCAGTCAAATACGCTTGTCCACTTGTTGGAGTTCCCTATGTGCATTTACGGAACCCTTCTTTATTGAAAAATGTGATTTCAAAATCAAGACAGGGTTGACTTGAGTATTGCTAGCTAGCTAGTTGCTAGAATTTCCCAACTTGTCATTGCAAATAATGCAGTTAGAATGTTGACTCCATCACTCAACAACTTTAAAATTTATAGAGCACTTTAGAACAACCACCGCTGTTTTCTTATGATGGAACCCAGGGGCAGCAGATACAATGAAAACAACAGAGGCCCCAGAATTGAACCCTGCGGAACACCATACGTTCCGTGATACATGTGAATTCATATTGCGCATATTCGCCCTGACGACTTTTTTTTTTTTTTTTTTTTTGCTCGACCTAGTTAGTATGAAGGCTGAAGAAATAACATGACGTCCCAACCCAAGTCATTCTGTCACTTTCAAATCCTTCCGATAATGCACAGGTGTGATTTTTGCTGTACAGTTACACCCTTAGCAATTATACTGCAATATTTCTTTGTGACACCAGCCCTGAAGCTTTTCTGTCCCGCCTCTTAGATTTGTAGTTTCTCCGTTTTCAGCAGCCCCCTGACAGCAATCGAAGCTACCACGTGGCCCAAGAAGAAAACAAGTTTGACAGCCTAATGCCACCCTTAAAAGTCCTGTTTTGCATCACATTGGCGAGCAGATAATGGCAGACAAAACTGGCGAATGCTCACTTTCCAGCATTTCTTTCTTTGGACCCACAAAGACCGATGAGTCATTTCGACTTCCCTAAGGACACATTTGGTGATGTCTTCACAGTTCAGCAAGCCAAAGAAAAAGAGATGACGAAAGAGGAGCCACGTGGGAGATTGTTTATGTCAATTTAGCATTTACACCACACGTAACTTTGCTGCTTTAACCTTGTTCACGCACCATTTGCAGATAAACTTGTGGGTGTATATATGTAAAGGGCAGATGACTGGTGTCCTGCACCACATGTCAGGACGTGGAGGTGTGTGTGTGTGTGTGTGTGTGTGTGTGTGTGTGTGTGAGTGCACTGCTTGGCATTGATTTGTATGGAAATAAGGGCCCATTGGCACAGCAGGTCCAGTGCCCTCATCAGAGTCCAGCTGGGGGGCATTCTGTCAGGTTTCAGCATGTGGCTGAATGGACGGCGGGACAGGCATGTTGTCGCGTGGCATGTGTGTGTCTTGGTGTATGTGGTTACATACTCAAAATAGAAAATAGAAAGGAAGTGTGAGAAAAATCTGATTTGGAGTTTTGGTGTCATTCTTAAAGCACTTATATCCAAATAATATTTTCCCATTGAAATGAATGGACATGCCACTAATCTGTTCAATATGAACTCATCAGTACAGCACTAATATTAGTCGTTCTTCACAGAAGATAAAGAACATATTACTAGATTGTCTACATGTGTTCAACCCATTGCTTTCAACAGAATATAGTAATACAGTAGATATTAGTGTTAGCATTAAGCTAGCAGACTGAAATAATGCATGTGGCGGTTTTATATACACAAGCTGTAATTCTCTGTTTAATTTTATAGTGCTTATTGTTAAGTGGCAGATTGCATCATCCGAACGACAAATTCCTGGAAGTTTTCCGCGATTCGCTCAATCGCAAATAGCGGGGGACTACTCTTTTATGAATGCCTCTCAGCATGATGCAGACTGCAACAACACAGACAGTTGAACATCCTTCCCGCAAACATCATCCATCCTTTTATTTAGCAGTCAGCCTCCCTCGTGTCCTCCTCTTATCTGCCTCCTCTTCTATCCTGCCTCCTCTCCTCCCTTGGTATTCCGTATGAGTCGCGACCCCATTCAGTTCACGTCCTCGTCACTAAATGACAAACTGGAGACATTTTAAAGGCCACGGTGCCGCGTGCACATTTATCGCACAACCCTTTTAGCGCTCATGCAACACGTGTGTGTTATGCGTGGGGGTGCGTGCGTGTATCTTTTTTTTTTTTTTTTTTTTTCTTACATGTCACAATTTTGCTGTTTCAGAGTCTAGGAGTGACCCAGTTCAGAGATCTCTGGTAAGTATGGAGGGGAAGGAGAAGGTAAGTATGTAAAGCGGTGGTTCTTAAACATGTTGAAGGAATGGAACCCCACCAGTTTCCAAGCTAGTTTTGCTGGACTAGAATTGCTCAACTTGGTATTGCAAATACGAATGCAGTTAGGACGCTGACCCCCCCCATCACTCAACTCAACTCTACTCTATATTTATAGAGCACTTTCAACAACCACCACTGTTTTCTTAAGATGTATCCTAGGGGCAGCAGATAAAATGCAAACAGCAAAGGCCCCAGAATTGAACCCTGTGGAACACCATACGTTCAATTATACACGTGAATTCATATTGAATTCACATAGTTGATATGAAGGGACGACAATATTAAAGAAATCACACGACGTACCATCACAACAGCCACAAGCACGGAGGTTAAGAACCCATCCATCCATCCATTTTCTTGACCGGTTCCGGGGGGTGCTGGAGCCTATCTCAGCTGGCTTCGGGCAGTATGCAGGGTACACCCTGAATTGGTAGCCAGCCAACCTTAGGGCACACAGAGACGACAACCATCCACACTCACAAGCACAACTAGGGACAATTCGGAGCGCCCAATGAACCTGCCATGCATGTCTTTGGAATGTGGGAGGAGACTGGTGTACCTGGAGAAGACCCACGCGGGCACGGGGAGAAGAGGTTAAGAACCACTTATTAAAATGATCTTTTCTGGGGATTTTATTGTGGAAACGTGTACATTTTGCTAATGCCATAAATGAGCAGAAAATAAATATAAAAAGTCAAGTCATCTTTATTTATATAGTTCTTCCAAACAGCCTTGGCTGTCACAAAGTGCACCAAATGATAAATATAAAGTATTTTTCACACAATGAGGTATGCAGCATCTGGCCCTTTTCGCAAAGTCAGGCCATCCTTCATGAGCCGATGCGATGACATCATACAGCGATCCACTTTTATGGTGCAGTTTTCTTTTATGACGCCGGCCCTCCCCGCTCCCTGTGCGTGTGTGTGGCAGCGTGTGGAACTGCAGACGTAGTAAAGTTGCTTTATTGTGTCATCTTCGTGCGTGTTTATGCAACTTTGAGCTTTTTACTACCGGTCGAGACCCCGCCCACTGCCCCCTACGTGGGAGGTGAGTGCGCCGCTCCCTTGAGCCGTCCAAACTTGAATTTGATGACAAAAGCGTCGTGTGTGAGGTTAACCGTTAGGCATTATTGTGACCTGTTTTGGGCTTTTTGATGGTTCTGACCAAGTCATTTCAAAATAAGATAACGCCCAGGGGTTAAGGGGGTCGTAAATGATGATGATAATTAGAGCGCCTCATTGTGCGTTGTGACTGCACTCACATCACAGGGAGAAAGCAGTAGAATGAGTGGAAAGCAAAAATCAGACATGGCAGCCAGTATGTGGACAGGGGCGTCACACTGGTATGGCGGCTTTAGAGCACCTCATTGCAATGTTGTGCAAAAGCTCTGCAACAACCTGGTGGGATATATTCCATATCCCCAACTTTACACACAGATACAATTTCTGACACTTGGACACATGGAAATGATGTGCCTTGACTGACTAAAGTTTTGGAAGCAGACCTTGTTGTCCCCTCCCTCACTGCGTCAATCATCCCATTTGCAGTGCGCCAACTCACCAAGGACCACCCCGCGGCGTCCCCTCCGTCGACAGCCGCCCGCCGATGTACTTGTGTGATATTTTGTAGGTGTCGCACACACACCTGATGGAGCAAGCCCCCCCCTATCATCTTGCCGTGCTCGTTCTTTGGAGAGTTTATTATATGACTCTATATCTACTTAATTCCTAAACCTTTTCTCTGCGGGCTTAAGTAGAAAGCTGTAGCTCAGAGGCACCCGGCTATACTTTCCAAATTGTGGAACACACTGAATATGTATTAGCCTTTGACAGGATGTTGGGTTTTGTTAGGATTACACAACAAACACGTGAAGTAAACTGTTTCGGAGGGCTGGCAGAATGAGCCGAGGAGGAACTCAGTTAAATTAAAAGTATCATTATCCTCCATCCAGGAAACTGGCTGCTTGCTAACTAACATTTGGACAGACAGCCGATATATTTTTCCTTTGGCTATTTATAGACGTAGCCAAAATTCTTGGTAGGCTACCATTAAAGTATGTATGTACAGTATAAAAAAAAAAACAAAAGCAAAAAACATTGAAGTTGTATTTGGTTGTATTTCGGTGCTGCTTTGCTGCATCTGGCACTGGATGTCTTAAATATCTATCACATATACTATATAAATTATATAATAATGCATAAATTTAAATGACAAACTCGTAGAATGTGCATATTTAATTTTATTTTAAGATTATTTTTGGGATGTTGACCTCAATGGGGATCAATTTTTGATAATATATGACTCAAGTAACGCAGCAGTTACTATTTAAGTGGGAAGCAATTAAAAAGCACAGGGCGGGATGACCACGACCGCTCGCTGGTAAATATAAACTTTAAAATGAAGGTTTGTACAACCTGGGAGCGCCGCTTCCTGTTTGGCCCAGTCAAAGTTAATTATGAGGTGTAACAGTGTCTCATTTAGACGTTGGTGGAACGTTGTCGCAGTTTGGTTTACGTGGCCTCGTCTCGTTTGTGCGCCAGTGTGACTTTATTGCCAGAAACAACTCATTACTCTTTTTCCTCTGTAATAACCAACGCGATGACCTTCTTTCTGACGACCTTCTCGCCTTTTCATCATAATGGGAGAGACGCTGTATGCATTCATGTGCTGACAGCCTGTCACACACACACACACACACACACACATGCACAGGAAGGAGTGCAGCATCCAACCACTAGAGGGAAACAATGAGCTGCCCTGCAAGTGGAGGATGTCAGTTTAGGGATAGTTGTGAATACTTGATAACAAGATTGGACAGACACACACTCACACTACAAGTGTTTGTGTGCATGTTGTACAAGCAAGAGTGCAAATGCACTCTTAAAAAAATGCTAATTGACGCCACATCTGCACCGCATTGTGTCTCTTTGTGTTGTTTGTGGCCCATCCACAAGTCACTTTCTATGCACACGCACACACAAACAAACACACAGCGCAACAACCCAGCATGCTGTTGCTAATAGCGCTAATTAATGGGCCCAAGTCTGCTAATTGGAGGCGCGTATGCTCCAGCTTTCTCTGCGCCCCTCCCTCGGACTCCTCCACTCCTCTTTCATTCACGCTGAACTTGAAGGCTTTTAGGCCTCGTTCACATTTGCATGCTGATTACACGTGACTCCGCTGCGGTAACACGATCTCCAGCACGGGGAGCAACGGGACCACACAGGACTTGGAACCGCGCTCAACCGCAGTTTTTCATTTTCTTATGACTTATTAGGTTAGGTCATGAATGTGTCGATCTCAAAGGCCGAGGGCCAGATTCGGCCCTCTCTTTTGCGTCATCTAGTGGCACCAAGGAAAAAGCTGATGAAGTTGATCCCGCTTGTAGGCGACAGGTGTGCTTGTGGCTGAATGGCTTCCGAACTCAGCCCGAAACGCGACGCTAGCTCCTTTTTTGGTTCATATATGAATAAAATACGTATACATAAAAAGAAGGGGAAAAAAAAAAAGCAGTACACAATAAAACGTAATACTTCAGCAGCCATACTTTAGACTTTTAGAAGTTGGCAACTTGGCAAAAAGGGATTGAAAGTATATGTGTGTGTGTGTGTATATATATATATATATATATATATATATATATATATATATATATATATATATATATATATAAACAATTTTAAAAAAAAACTCATCCTAAAACAAATAAAAACTGGTAAAATTAAGCATTTTCTGAAAAACTAACTAATTAAACTAATTGCAATTCAAAACCAAAACTTAAAAAAAAAAAAAAAAAAAAAAACTAATAAAAATTAAAAAATTAGAATAACGCAGCCGTTATGCTTATTTTATTGGTAAAAAACAGCTATGCTGATAAGACAAGCAGCAGAATTTGAAAACAAAAGAAACAATGGCAAACATTAAAAAAAAAAAAAAAAAAAAAAAAAAAAGTCATCCTTTGAATTAGCAGGGTAATGAAAGTTTGGGATTTTTTCATTAGTTTTGAGAGCAAATGTGTTTCTTTTAATGTTTCATTTCAATTTAGTTTTACTACTTTCAGTATTAGGGTTTTTTTGTGTTTGTGTGTGTTTGTTTTGTTTTAATGAATACATCACTGGAGTCAGCCAAAACCTCTTAAAGCCACAACTTGGTAAAATTAATATATTTGTTTTAATTTATACTAATGGTCAGTCCAAAGGTGTGGGTGTTATTTTTCCACAAATTAGTGATTAATCTAATGAGTTGAAAATGTCTCGCTCTCTTTTAAATTATTTAATTATTTATTTTTTAATGTCTCGCTCTTTTTGATGATGTAACATTAATGTTTGAACAAACATGCTGTTTTGGCGGTCTACTGAAAAGTTGCTATTTTGGAGGTGCTAGGTTTCAACACCAGCAAGTGTAAGATCAAAAGAAAAAAGGTCCCTAAGTACTGTACAATAAATTACAATTCTCAAAAGACTGTTAGATGGTCCTTCTGTATCAACGGACACCATAGCAATACTGACTAAATACATTTAAAAATGAACCTCGAAAGCTTTTGTATGATATTAATGGATGAAAACTAAGGATATCTTCATTTCAATATACTGTAACTACAGCTACTTTTATAAACATAAAATTTAGTTTGTTAGTTTTCGTTAACAAGAATGCTTTCTCAATTCTAGCTTCAGTTATTTCGTTATAGTTTTCATTAACTATACTAACCTTGCGGATGAGAAGAAAAGATGGCCATTAGCCGCTTCAGCTAATCCTCTTGCATATTAATGAGCGCCTGAAATCATGGCCACAAACATGCCAACGGGTCGGCTAAGTACATCACAACCTAGCGCGGCTGCGCTACATTATAGATCGCACTCCTGCAAAATGAATGCGCCAGGAAGCAAGCTCCACAAACGATATGCTCATATTTTTTGTCTACACAAGCACACGATTGAGATTTATGAACAAGCGGCAAGAAGATTTATTAGCGATCACGGATCAGGAAGCTTCGGATGGTCAATGGAGGAAGCGAAAGCTTTTTCTTTTCCTACTCGCACACACAGCCGTGTTGTGTAGAATTTCCTAGCGCAAGGCAAGTAGATATTGAAGCAAGCACGCATAACATTATGCATACATTTTAATGACTTTTTTCCGTCTGACGTGTTGGCGGTGAAGAGGCCATCGTTACATAATAGATACTAAACGCCCGGCATCTCTGGTAAGAACACGCAGTAGGGAGAAAAAAAAATACAGAAATTAATTAATAAGTTAACAATCCCCACTTGGATTTAAATTCTAATAAAAATAAACTACCCAACGCAAATGTAACTGCAGCACCAGATGAACCGTGAACCTCATTTTGCCAATTAATCAGTAAATCAATTTGGTATATCTTCTTTTTATTTTTGGCTTTGCAGCATTTGCATACGGCAGCAAAACTCAACATTTGAGAACATAAATCCTCATATAAAAGCACTTAACTGCATCATTTGTGTTCTTCTTTGCATATTCTAATGGTCAATAGGGCAGAAGTAGGGAAAAAACATGATAATCATAACAAATAAAGACATATTGTATAACACCATCATCTCCTTGTCATACAACAGGCAGCGTGCGACGGGGGGGATGATGCATGACAAACACACACGCACGCACACTAGAGAGTAATAATGCGAGGGGATCAACACACACACATGCACATATAGGTCTCCGGTGTTAGCTTGACTTAAGGAATCCTAAAGGTGACTGAACGCCGGCAATATTGTTGGAAAATGTCAAGGCTTAGACGGAAGCCCCGCTGGGATAAAACACACAGAAAACACACATATTAAATCAAGTCAAGTCAAGTTGATGCTCATTTTTGGAACACTCTGCTTTATTGCAAGTGAACTATGGGTTAAAAACAACTACCCCCCCCCCCCCCCCCCTTTTTTTTTTTTTTAAATTAAAAAGTTGTTTACTCCCCACCAGGAAGTAAATTTGGCAGCCAAACTGACCACTAGGCGTTTATTTTAACCGTTGTTCAAGCTCCGTGGTACAAAATCTACTCAGGGTTGTTTTTGTCTGATGCTCTGCAAGCACCTAATCATCCTTCTTCAGATTCCCATAATCCCTTGCGTTCCGGTGTAATTTCCTGTTCAGATTATGTGCTGGCATTGGGTCCGGCGAGGTGCCGCGTTATTAGGCACCTTTCGGGAAAGCCAAGGTCCCGTTTTCACCTCAGCAGACCGACGGAGGCTTTACTAAAATAGGGGGTGCACCTAAATCATCCTGACCGGGAACTGGTGGGCGGCGGCCTAATGACTAATGACAAAGGAGTTCAAATACAGACGATAAATCATATCAACTGGTTGCAAATTACAGTTTCCATTAAAAGCAATCGTGCAACATCACTTTTGCTCATTTCCCCACTGAAATAAATGGAAATGACATTCATCCATCCATCCATCCATCCATCCATCTCACACATGGCAATGCATTTGCGCCAAGAATATGGTTGTCATAGTAACAGTTGCGAGAAAGATGACATTATCGATAAGCGAGGTTGGACCGAGAGTAAGCGTTGATAGCGCCATTAAACTATACAGAGCAGAGTGGACGACAACGACGTCATTCATAAAGTACAAATTATTGGTGCGATCGCTTTTTAAAAATATATTTTCAGAGGTTGGCGTGGGCGTACAGTATGCAACGTGAAAATGATCGTAAAAGGCCTCCCCGCCATTGCCGATAAGCCCGAGTTACGTTATGTGTCGTAAAAAACAACAGAAAAGAAATGACTCTCTCTCTCTCATATGGCATGCACTGCTGTCATGATCCTGGGATCGAGGTTGCGGCAGGTTTATACATGCTTTTCATGAACGTTATTTGCATCACGAAAATTACATGTGGCTATTTGTGCTGGCATTAGTGAATTATACGCTGTATATCAATGAGTCTCATTTGCATTGGGGTGGGCATATTTTGTGTCAAATATATGGAAATGACCTATTTTACATACGCGCAATTGCTCCATTTTTACCAGTTAGCGCGGTGCAAAAGCGACACAAACCTTTAGTGAATATGCCCCTATGACTTAGATGCTAATTTCATTAGCCCATTGATGGCGTCTTACGTAGTGCTTTAGCATTAAAGGTACACTCAGTATTATACAGTGGCATCTAGTGGTGAAATAATAAATCATTCGAAAAAAAAAAACAATTGTTTGTGTTAGTAGTATGTAAAAAGATATGTTGTATCGCATAAACGTACTTTTTTAAAATATAACGGTTAGTCTAGAAATCGCAAATTATCTTACATGTCCGCGCCTCGCCTGCTAGTGTCTGCCATGTTTCGCCGCCATCTTTCTGCTACGGGTTCCGTCAAAGACAAATTTCAGCGCTCCATTTCTGAACGCGTTTTTGGAACGCACTTCCGGTTTGTATGGCGACCGCATGTCCACGAAGAAGAAGAGTTTCCGGTCCCCGAAGAGAGCATTATCAAGCATCACACTTACTTTGGGAATTTATTTTATTTCAGCGCGACAAAACAAGAGTTTATATTGTAGCCGCATTTGCCAGATGGAGAGAAATGAGGAACAGACTAGGTTTGGGACGTGCCGGTGCCTTCGACTGCTTTCTACTTGACCGGTAAGTAAGAGTACATTTGTGTTTACGTTTTGAGAGCGAGAGAAAAAGTATACTCCGTACTAATTAATACGATGTTCGTACCTTTGTTTTACGATCACTGTATCTGTTGATTAGCAACTCCGCACCACTCGAACGATTTCGTTATGTAACTACTTGCTTTGAAAAAAAAAAAAAAAGATTCCCGCTGGCACGTTATATTTAGAGTAAATGCGCAAGTTATTGTGTAATGTAATGTAACTGTGATTTCGGAGGTATATTTGCCCATAACTTCAATAGAGAATCTAAAGCATACTGTATTAGTGGAGGAGTTGAAAATTATTTTCGTTGTGGTTGGTGAAAATAGGGTTCTCGAAATTAATTTTCGGCAGGGAATAACTTTCTGGACTTAAATGCTGGCTGTACCGTAAGCACTGCTAGAGTCTGAACTCTCTCACTCAAGTGTGTACTGGTCCATTGTGTAATTGGGTGCACAAGAATTTACAGGCTGCCACGTTTTCCACGGAAATTCGACAAGCAAGCAGCCTTTGCATATTCTATGCAGTATGCAGTCAAGTTACTTTTATCTAGCTAATACAATGTTTTGGGCCCAAAAACTAAAGATCTTACCTCTATTTTGGGGGCTTTGTTGGAAAGTTGGTGACATATAGTAGTATCATCAATTATTCTATTTTATTTTATAATTGTGTTTTTGTTTGTGTCACACTAGATCAACAGCCAAACTTGAGGGGTTCCAGAACCATATTCTGATGTATACAAGCATTCATGCACCGTTTAAATACATCACCGACCTGCAAGAAAAAAAAATATCAAGGGGAGAGTCAGCAGCCATATTGGAATGCCCCGAATGAGGACACTTGAATGGAGGACCCCAGAAGGCTTCGGTGTTGTACCACCAGTATCTCCACCTACCATATCTGAGCTGCAACAAACTGAAGTCAGCCGACGTCTTGGTATGTCATTTACATATGGACGGCATTGCACACTACATGAACTTTTTGTGTGAAGCAATACGGAATGGTCACATGTACAAGCACCACTTGTTTTACACAGGACCTGCTGACCAGGTGTCTGAAGCCATGGAGTGACTCCTCCCTCACTTTCCTCAGCAAGCCTTTGAAGAATATGATATCATCGTTGGTGGGAACGTGCCCTCACTCCATAACATGTACTTGTGCAGTCAAGGAGCATGTAAAACTTAATAAAACCAGCAAACATTGAAGTGACTTCATTTTTACTGCAGTCTGTTCACACAATCAATGGACAAGCCTTCCTTAATTTTGCCCCAATAACATCATAGAGTAGGCGAAAAGTAGTGTTACAGATCATACTATGTGTTCGGGAGAGTTTGAGGAATGTTGCAATGTTAATGGGGGGCAATGTCAGCACACACACACACACACAAAAAAAAAACATCATGGTATTGAGTTAATCAGATATTTTAGCTGTGTACAACACATACCTGCTCTGTAACACTACCTTTGGCCCAAACCTGTATGTCTATTTTCCATATTTTGAAATGCACAGCGTATTGGTAAAATTCTGGAACAACTGCAATTCATGTAGCTCATTATATTCTAACAGCATTTTTTTTTTTTTTTAGTTAATATGTTCATTTCATGTAGACTTTTATTTTACTTTATTTTATTCATTCATTTTCATGTACTGTACCTTACATTCATTGGCCAATGAAGAATTCCTTGTCATTGCAAGCATTTATAATAATTCTCCAGGCTTTTGATGTTTTACATTTCTGGTCATGTAAAATAGTGTTAGGTTAGGTGTCGAATGAACACTGCATGTTGACGCCAAAGGAAATAGTATTTTTTTAGTTATTCAAAATGTACAAATTAACACATAACAACAATATACAAGTTATACAAACTACAACAACAAGTGTCAGACATGGACTAATTATATGCCAGGTAAAAAACCTTTGTATTGTCCTCAAGGATCTGGGAAAGTGTCACTTATTTGCTACAAGTCCACCAAGGTGCTGCAGTCTGGGATCCAGGTACAGGAAATCATGGTGGTGCTGATGTGGGATCCAGGTACAGGAAATCATGGTGGTGCTGATGTGGGATCCAGGTACAGGAAATCATGGTGGTGCTGATGTGTCAAAAAGTATTTCTTGGTGTCAGTCTATCAGCTGGACTTGGATATCTTCATGTTCCTCCATGGTCATTTCCTGTACGAGTCTCTGCAAGAAGGTAACAATTGTATGTCAGATGAGGTACCAAACAATGAACTGAAAGTCACTGAGCCAATGAAGTACATTATTACATGAGCAAGACTATTTGTGAAAGCCATGTAAATTCCTGCACATCGAAGTACAAGGAAGCTGTTGTATCTTCAATCAAAACTAATTAAGTTGCTTAGTGATATTTATTAGGTAAAATTGTTCAACATGGTGACAAATCGATATCTGAGTAAAGGGTTTCAAATGTTTTTGTAAGCAGCACTTTTCTGAGTGGTTAGTAGCAACAAAACACGGGGGGAATTACGAGTCTGAGTTGCAGATGTGTCGTTCAGTTAACACCATTCTTTTTGCACGATATACTAAACATATCAGCAAACGATGTAATCTAAATACCACATATTCCAAGCAAAGGTATGTTTTGAGCCATTCACATGCATGCTCGAATGGAATTATTTTTCCATGATGACATAATTGTACGTTACGAGGCACCGCGTTCTCTTCCTCGTCGTCTCTCTCGCCCCCTTTGAGATGGTCCACATGTCTATAAAACGTATAACATAACTGTGTGTTCTCTGTTGCATGGTTTAGTTGCACTAACAAATATGAACATAGATAGCCATTATCATTAGCTGACGTACAGTATTTCCAAACAATGCCGACAAAAATATTAATTCTGAAATTAAATGACTAAATCACAATTATTAGGGATCTGTACAGTATGTCTAACAAATGCAATTCACTTACGTCATCACTCGAGGGAATACCAGAAGTTGTTTGCGTTCTGTTCCGGTGAAATTGGTGGTAGGCTGTTGAAGTAGGGTCTCTCTGGGACGCCGTAGTTCGTGTGCTTAAAATCATTGTATTATCTTGTTTGACCGATAGATGGCGGTCGTGAGCTACACACTGGGGCTTTAAGCTAAAGAATTTCAGAATCTGTCTTTTTTTTTTTTTACTTCAGTCCAAGATTTGTGTGCCTACTTCTTCTTTTACCCAAGTATCTATACTTGTAGTTTGGTAAAATTTCAGTACTTTTGTCTCCTTGGCAAAATGGCAGGAGATGATGCTAATCAAGATTGACCTGCGTGGCCTTTGAAAGCACACAATGCGAAAACAACATAAACATGCGGCAACACACGTGGACTTCACGAAGAGTCGCTGTGTTTTTTAACACTAATTAGACAGAAGAGGTCTGTCGCGAGATAAACGCTCCCATGTGGCGCCCTTAGTCGGACTTTTATTGCAGCGCAACACCCACACAGTCAGTCAAAATACAGCCGTGTGGTGCGTGTGTGCCACAAAATATGCACATGTGGACAGCCTGCACACGCTCCAAAGTGCTAATTAGAGTTCTAAAAAGGAAAGGGTAGGGGAAAGGAAAAAAAAAAAAAAAAGTCCCATCTGCTTAACACTAGTCGTTGCGACCGTCGTCCTACTATGCCAAGCTGTGCATTCTAACCTTGCATGGCACCACTTTGCGTTTTTGTGTATGTGTGTGTGACAAGGCAAACCCCACCAAAAAGTATCCGGCACTGACGTTCATTTACCCTCAAATGGGTCCAAGATGCATACGTGTTGTTGATTAGAGGCAGCCATATTTGTATAAGCCGAGGTTAAGGCACAAGGGGATGATTGGACATATTAACCGAGGACTCTTTTTCACTCTGGGCTTAACCCTCGCCCTTCCTCATATTCTCCATTTTCCTCCCCTCTGACCCGAGCCCATGGAGGGGGTCCTGAGTGTCAAGCAGCGTCTGTGAAAACACCGCCGGCCCAGATAAGCGAGGCGGGAGCGCTCGGCGGGACACCCTGTGTCCAAATCGACATGACGAAAGCGTTTCCACACGCACACTCACAGCAAAGAGAATTACATGTCAGCCTAAGTGAAATTAGCTCAACGTTAACAAAGCATGCAACATGTCAGAGACATGCTCAATGAATAGCATCGTTATTGCATCACTCCTCGACTGGTTTTACTAAAGGAAACAAAAGAAGAGGAGAGGATTTATAAAGAAAGGCAAGGAGAAGAGATGAGAGGAAAGAAAAGTAAAGGAGGGGAGGGAAAGGATAAGACGAGGAGGAGTCAGAGTTAAGTTCAAGCCAAAGTCAATTGAACAACTAATGCGAATCGATTAGTTGCCTCAGCCCGGGCCCTTTGGGGAGCCGGTGACATTTTAAAGGCATGTTTTATTGTTGGCGAGAGGGCGGGGCCACTCGCCTGGCAACACAACACGCTGACAGCCTGCTGACAGCTGGACGGGATACACTGAATAGAAGAAATACTGCAAATGGCCCGTGTGTGCGCTCGGGACCCCTTTGTGCGGCTGGCCAAGGGTGTGTGTGTCTTTGTGGCTGTGCGTGTCATGCGTGTCAGACAACAGAGCGGGTCTGCTGCAGTGTGTGTGCATACTCACACAAGTTGTGTTTACACACATAAATACGGCAAGTGGCTTGTGCATGAATCGAGTCATTAACCAGCGAGTGTGTGCGTGTTAACATGTGATCACATTTTATTGGGTAGGTGGGTGCGCCAGCAGCCACGTCCTTTGTGTGTGCGTGTGCGTGTAGGGGGCAGCGAATGGTCATTTACTTGGAGCCGTGCCAGCCTGTAGGGCGGCACCCTTAATAATTAAAAGCACTTTTCACAGGGAACATCTCAGTCAAGGGCAGGCTCAGAACTGAGTCAGAGTTTGGAAACATCGCACATCATGGAGGCTGGCCTCTGCTGGCTGGAATATATCCCACCGGTTGTCACGCAGTATTTCATCACGGAGTATTTTCACGCCGTAAAAAAATGAGGCACTTTAAAGCAACTGCGCTAGCGAAAAGCCCCTGTCAAACAGTTGTTGGACAATTGCAGTTCACACAACTTTATTCGGCATTAATGGTCGTTTTTAGCTTACACTCAACAAATACATCATAAAATTCATAAATAAATAAATAAATAAATAAATAAAGCGAATAAAAAAACTAAATTAAAATGAATATTTTCAAAATAAAAACCAATAAAAACTAACAAACTCGTTGAAAAAATGAATACTAACAAAAATTAAAAAACATACGTCAAAATGAAATAAAAACTAAAATGAAAAATCCAAAACTATTAACCGCGGCGGTGACTTGAGTTTGTGCCAGATGTTGCTCCCAAGCCAATGAAAAACAATGAGTGACTCCCCCCTCGCCCCCATCCCCAAAAACACAGACTCAATAATTGAACTCTTCAAGCTACTCCCGAGGTAAAAGCCATTCAAAACCAGGGTGCGGACCACCACCACCAAAGCTTCCATCCAGCGCGCCGACCCAAAAGGTTCTCGAGCCCAAGTGGCCGGCCGAGCGTGCCCACTGGGCCAATTGTGGTTTTATTGGAAAGTCTAAGGACTGGCGAGGGAAATCAACGTTTGCATATTAAAAAACAAACAAACTAGCGCAGTTAGCACATCATTTCTCCGCAAAGTGTCCTCCCGGTGCTATCATAGCTTATTGACTCTAAGCTGCGTACACAATCTATCACTGTAAACAATGTTAAACACTAATATCAGCCATATCTTATCCCACTGAGCCCAGAGGACCATCTTAAAGTCCATTAAATGTGTCGGACCTCCCTGAAGTCTGGCATAACGCTAATCAGGAAATGGCGACTGAGACTCCCAGGAGTAGGAGGATGCAAACACACAACGCTGAACATGCGTGCGTCAGAAGAACAGGCAACAGTTTAACTGCTGTAAAGCGGACAAACGCAACGTGAGAATAGTTTGCGAGTATCGCAGTTGCACCAAATGTGACTCGACCTCGCCGTTGAATGCACCCCCATAAATCTTGTGGCTTCCGCTTGGTGCATTAATGCTCCGGAGGCTAACAAAACACTCCGCGCATTGGTGCTGTAAACGCACCGGCGTGTCGCGCCAAATACAGGCGAAATATATACGTTTTTCCCGCCGTAAACGGCAATTAAAGCATTCCAGAGTACATGCGAAGCAATTAGCAGTCCTCGGAATGTGGCATTTTATGGAAAGAATCTGAATGCTGAATGTGTCACCATTCAAAATATCAACATCAGCTCTCTGAGGGAAATAAATCCTGATTGCGCAGACACACACCCCTCCCTCCACCCAGTGTGTGTCGGAGTGAGAAATTAATTTTTTTTTTCTGATGACAACACCTCTCCTTCCGCCCATTTCCTTAATTTATTCCTTTATTTATGAACTACTAATTAATGCTGGGAGTAGGGAAATTAACAGCGGTGCAGTCGGGCTGTTGCTCGCATGAGATGATCAGCACTGAAAGGAGAGAGCGACACACCTTGCCTGACATTCCCAGACACTCAGCGAGGGGGAAAGGCAAAGATAGGCGAGGAAATAAGTGTCCATCATTGGTGTCAGTTACACAGGAAAGTGCCAAACGGATGGTTGGATGGATGGAGGGAGCGCAGGTGGAGGGGGCGTGGCGTGTGTTTAAAAGTGTGGAAAATTAATTCCCTGATACGAATCCATTCATTTGTGATGAAATCTCTCCCGGTTGTGTTCTCAAAAATAACACCAAGAGGCTTGCTTTGTCGAACTTGGCTTGCGCTGAGCCACCAATCAGAGATCATAAAAATGCTGACAGCATTGTGAGGACGAATATAAAATTGGACTGAACCATTCCATTGCTAATATAGTTGAAATTGCATTGGCCAGCACAACTGATTCGGAAGTCAATGGTCAGATTTTATTGACATGTCAACACAAAAGTTCAAATCTGATTGGACAAAAACATACATTAAAGCCATAGCTGCTGGTGTGTGCGAGTCTTCGGAAATAAATTTTATGTATGTCATTATTGTGTTGCTATGAACAGAGAGTTGTTTTTTTCCAGGTCCATACTGTGCCCCTCTTTACAGAGCACAGTTTGGGCCTTGCTTTTTCCCCTCCCTTCTTCCTCATGTTCCTCTTCCTGATTTATTTATTTATTTTTTTGTAACGATAATGGCAATATCGGGATATTGCGATATTAAAACTGCCACAATATATCATCGTCGTCATGTCACAATATTAAAAGCAGCACATCTGTAAAAAAAAAAAAAAAAAAAAAGTCTGGTTGAATTCTATTTGTGCGGTTCTAGCAGCATCTAGTGGCTAGTTTTTAGTGCAATTTAATTTTCACAATCCATGTTTTGGCCCTTCTATGTTTAAAATCCATGCTAACGGTCAGCTGAAGGGGAACGTAATACGCTTGTGAACCGAGATAATATGTGAAGGAACTCTGTGTGCTTGCATTCGCAAGTAAGTGCCTCAATATATATAAAATTATATTTATATATATTTTTATATAAAATATTTCTAACATTTTTAGATTTTTCATTGCTGTAATGTACAAAAGCACAATATTGTTTTTATAGTGTGAGCTAATTTTTATTTTTTTTTACAATATTTTGACCTTTTTTGTACCGCCAAACTCCTCACAATATCGTGACAATTATCGAATTGTGATCTTCATATTGTGATTATATCGTATCGTGATGATTGGATATCGTTACATCCCTAGTAGTAGTAGCAGTACGTGTAGTACTTGTACAACTGTCGTAGGAATCCAAGAAGTAGTCCTTCTACAAGCTGCAATCCATTGTCCACAGGCTCCCACGCCAACGCTATCCCAAGCATGCACCACATCAACCCAGACAGTCCATCAGTAAGTCAATTATGCCAGCCTGAGTTGGCGTGGGCGGACATGAAGCCCGGCGACGTGACCTGCCGCTGCACCTCGTTAGAGAGGTTAACTGGCACGTGGCGGTCACCGACGGTTGCGTGGGACGGCGGAGAGGAGGGGCGGGGCCACGTGGTGAGTGACAGCAGTGTGGGAGGCGGGCGTTACGTGGCGAGGGGGTCCTCCCGTAGGTGGACAGACGACACGTGCTTGGACAAAATGACATTTAAAAGTGATTAAAAAAACATTTTTGTAAATGTTCAAATTGTAAAAATACAGAGCTAATGACTACTGAATGTTCCTAGTGGCTAGTTGCGCTCTTAATCGAGTTGAGGAGGCGGCGGGTGGTTGCATGACGACGGCTCTAATTAGCGGAGGTCGTCGGAACATTTCCGGATGATAAAACGCTGGCGGCCCCCTCCGCGTGGGACGTCAAAGTGCCCTTGAGCACAGCGGTTAACCTAATATTCGGACAGTGGGAGGTGGCGCTCACAGTGGGTGGTGTACATCATCCAGTGGCTGTATGTGCATGCGTGCGTGTGACCTCTGAGCCAATTAGTTTGTCAATGTAAATGTTTAAAAGGATTAGCTATTGACTGCTGGATGATTGACATGAGTCCACCTGCTAATGTTTACAGGGTGGATAATAAAGAACAGGAAGTTAGAGCTCATCATCTCGCATACCAGATGGACCATACAAGCTGAAAATATCTCATTTAGCCCCCCCCTCCTCCTCCTCCAAACTAGCCGCCGTCCTACATCGACTGAGCCAGACTGGACCTGTCCCTGCTTTTTATGATTGACGGCTTGGCCTAAATGAGCTGTGCCGCAGTTTGGTGCATTAGCGTTTGTGCGCCAGACAGTGTGTGTCTTTGTGTGTGTGTGTTGGGGGTTGGGGGTGGGGTGCTGTCGAAGGGGCCACCAAAGTCATTTATTGATCTGCAGGGCCCCTTCAGGCTACTAATCAAATGAGGCCGATGCTAAGGGGACACAAGAGGCAGTTGGAAGTTCTTCAACTTTCCAACAGGAGCGCACACACGCACACACAGTGGGCCAATCTGTTGTCCGAGTGCATGTGCGTGTGTGTCCAGGCCATCCATCAGCCCGTACCGACTTGATGGCCCGGCTCCACTGTGTTCAGCCGCACAGATGGACCCCTCCCTTTCCACCCGGAGCCCAGAAGGAGAGGCCCTCAGTGGGCCAGGGCTCCTCGAAAGGATGGTTGTCTGGAAGGAAAGTGATCGATGCTTGAAATATACACTCAACAGGGCCTCCTTAATACTTCTTTGACTGCATTAGACTGCAGTGCAGGTGTCCCTAATGAAGTGGCCGTGAATTAGTTTGTTGGAGTTTGAGGATCGATGGCCGTATGTATGAACAGTGGGTGTAGTGGTCCCTCGAGTAGTGTGTATGTAATTTTTTTTTTTTTTTTTTTTTTTTTTTTTTTTTTTGAGTAGTCCAGACAAACATCCTGTTTTATAAACGGTGATTTAGGAAAAATCAGTCATTTGTACTTTTGTGCAAAAGTTATCATGACTTAAGAGCAGTTTGTAAATTTTAAATTACTGGTAACACAAGCAGCCTGAATTTAAAATGCGTTTAATTTATCGTAAGACAAACATACAAAACTAGACTAAATGCAATTTCTGGAGAAATTGCGTGGGAATGCTGAAAGGTGAATGCTAATAGCTGAATGCTAAGATTTGAATTAATGTGGAATACGTATGAAGAAAATTGAGAGATAAATTATGAAATTCTAACCTCCTGGTTACTGGACAATACACTTTACTAACTGTGCCACCGAGTAGTCTCAGACATCTGGTAATGATGATAAGTTATATGTATGGAAGTGGGCATGGAAAGTGATACTTGAAAAAGTTTAATGCCTGTCCCATGGAAAATTAATGGGGAAAAGTTGATATTAAATGTTAAATTGTGCAAATACTGTAAGTAATGTGGAATGAGACGATATTTTTTCCCCGGGGGCCGTGAATTTTTGAAGCTAGTTGAAATTTGAACTATTTAAATTGGAAGTATTATGTGGGAGTTGTTACGTGGCAAAAAAGGTGTGGAGAATAAAAATCACAAAGATATGTGGGCATGCTTCAGCATTCCCACAATAAAGAATGTCGTAAAACAATATGTAGTGAATAATGAACAAAAATAATGAAAAACTGTCAAGTTTTACACCATCTAAAACATTTAAAAATACACAAACATAAGAATGATAAAACAAGGATGAGGAAAGAGTAAATATGGGATAATTTATGCGTATTATTCTAACAAAAACAGTCACTATTAGTCCTCAATATTGTTTGAGGCCGAATTTTAAAGTGTTTGTCCCCATTCTTGTGTTTTAACTACCGGCCTAGCTACTGTAACTATAAGTAGCTACTATGCACGCCCCGGAGATCGAACCGCAACCGTTAGCAAGTCTCCGGTGTATAGGCACAAAGTGCTTCTGTTGAGCTAAAACTCAGGATTGGTTTCCTCTGCATGACCTGCCCAACCTCATGCCAAAAGATAGCCAATCCAATCCACGAAGGCAGGGGATAACAGCCAATTAGATGCACTGGAAGGTGGGCTTCACCTGCCTTGGGTAAAGAATAGAATATTACTGAATGGTTCCCATCTGGAGAGATTAAGAAGTGGATATAAACAATGCTGACTGAAAAAGAAGTGGCTATACGCCACATACCCGTGTATAACCTGGACTGCACCACTGGGTGTAAACTAAAAGTAGCGAAGCAATGATGATGATTGCACAAAAAAATAAAAAATAAAAACCAAACATTAAAATTAAGACTGCAACACATCCAAAAAGGATCAAATTTATCTGCTGTTGCTTCCGTCTCATCCCGATTCTCCAAACTCTGAGATGGAGAATACAGATTTGCAATCATTTCCAAAAATGATGGCAAATTGCAACCATTTACAAAAAAAAAAAAAAAAAAGGCGAAAAAAAGAGCTACCCGCCTGGCCAACAATGACGCACAATTACCGCTCACACGTCTTAATCAATGATTATACAGCCACAGCGAATAGACTGCTGATTCCATATGTCCGCTGAAGAATAGGCAATCACCGACTAATCAGAACTTGATGGAAGCCACACAGTAGAGGGCAGCTGTAATCACATTATATATTATTGATCAGCTCAAGTGAGCACTGAAAGCTTTGATAGCTCCACTGGGAGCCAGCATGCACTCACAATGGACAAGGTCACAGACCACCACTGACACATTATGAAAACTTCATCGCCCAAGTCCTCGCCATGTGTGGGACGTAGCCAGACAGTATCTGCGCTGCGAGAGATATTGACGTCTTAATACAAAAAAACAAAACAAACATTATTACCCTGATCGTTATAATTATCTCCAGCCCAGAGGCTCAAACTGAATTATTCACATAGTGCTTAATTAAATCGGTAGTCTTCGTCTTTCTGTGTGCGTGCGTGTGAACGCTGCCCATTGTCTTTTGAACAGCCTTCAATATTTAATACATCATCGAGAAAGGGCTTGGAAAGAACACAAGGACAACTCTTCAAGAAAAAGTGCCGGATGCCAAACGCACAACTGTCACAGTTGGGAAGGTGAGGGTGATTACGGTTACAGTTTCAACATTGTGGTGAGGCAGGGGGTTTGTTTGTGTATGTTTGCTGTCTATATAAATACCTGAGGCGATGACTGTTAACGTGTCTTAACCGCTACCTGTGTGCACCCAAAACTGTATTTTGAAGCGTTGGCCCATATTTAAAAAACGAAAACAGTGAAAAACAAGGGTTTTGTTTGTTTGTTTGTTTGGGTTGATCAGCAGTGTAAAGGAAGTTTTATTTTGAAAATGAAGTGTGTCTCCTTGAAGTGGATGACTCAACCTAGCATTCAGCACTAGCAAACTTCTAATTGTGCATGCTAAAAAAATTGGGGATTTCATAAACAATGTAAATGGCAAAAAGTTTTATGTTAATTTATTAATAAAGAAGTTCATTTAATTCAAGTCAATTTGAAATTATAAGTTCATGCTATATAGTAAATTAAAATGTATAATTTTATTTATTTATAATAATAAAATTTGTAAATTACACTTATTGGGCTAAATCTTTTTTTGTCCATATCGCGCAGCTTTATGGTGCATGTAACCATGGAAACGGACTCCCAAATCATGCATAAGTGGTCATTTTAAAGTCCCGTTAAAGTGACAATAACTGGCGGACTTTTACAATTGTTTTCTACATCGCACTCCCACCTTGTCTCTTTGACGTGCATGCACTCACAGCCGACAACGAGGCGCTCTAAAGCGGCCACGCCAGCCCAAATCCCTCTCCACATGCTGGCCGTCAACTCTAATTTAACCCGCCCCCCCCCCCCCGCCCTCACCTTCATCAAACGTCTGCCTTTCTCTGCACGACGTGCACGTACTCATGGCTAACAACGAGGCACTCTAAAGCAAAGTGAAGATGCACTTTTGGGGTGTAGGCAAACCTATCTTGCTTGCACTTGTGTCAGATAAGAGCTACAGAGAGAAGAGAGGCTGATTCTGCACTTCAGAATAAAACCTTTGTTTCCGCAAGTGAAAAGTACATCGGTCTCAGTGTTTTCAAATGTTGTCAGCAATTATCTTCAAACATCAATTTCTAAAAAAAAAATTCTGAATTCACTTTTAGCATAATTGTGCTACTCACCTCCTGTTAGTGAGACAGTTAACAACATTTCTGCTTATTTCTAGCATCTTTTATGCACAAGGGCACACAATGCCCAGGTGGTGCCAAGCACCCTGGAGGCGGGCCCGAACTGGCACAGCGCTTGAAACGGAAACCCTCTCTCCCCACCACAACGTATATAAAACGTACCCAACACTTGCAAAAGCTTGAAAGCGCACATGCGCTAGCTGCACACACACAGAGCAACGGCCCGCAATTAGCGGCGCTCTCATAGCTGGAGGCCAAGAGGAAATGAGACGTGTTGTAGAAGGATTAGGGCTGCAGGAAATATAACGTGCAACGTACTTAGGGCGTGGTAACTCCACTGCATACTGAGCGATTGCATGCACTTCACTCCCGTCCGTCTAATTGTGCTGCCCAAGTCACGGCTAATCGACTTGAGATTCTGACGAATGAATGGAAACGTGTTTCTAATGGAAAATAAGAACCTGCTTACAATTGGAAATGCTTGACGAGGGTTGGTTTCAAAAACTGGAGGACGTGACACGCCGCGCCTGCTCAACGCATTTATGGGCGCTATTTTAATTTAGGGCCTTTGTCGAGTACATCAACTTCCATCAGTCTTCTCTGCGCAGGCTACTTAAAGCCAGTGCTGAAATATGCTAATGGAAATACAACTCATCTGTCAGATGAACCTGCTTTGCATGTACTTACACGCACCAGCCAGAGCCTTTTAAGACACAATAAAAAAGCGTGCACACTTTATCAGGAGCACCTGCACAAAATCTAATGGCATCCAAAACTAGAGCTGTGTCACTAAAATAAAAAAGTCAATGTTTATTATTGTGCTTGCAAATTCTAATACGGTTATCTTTTTTAGTGATGAAACCGGCACCCACCATAATAATAATAATAATAATAATAAAACAACTTTACAGACATTTAGTTAGTCGGTCCTGAAAATACTGGCTTCCGCTCCAGGCTGTTTTTTTTTGGCTGTAATGAAGAAATAATCTGGACGACATCTTAATTGTATTAAAGTTTGGACTTCATTTCCTCTTGGCTCTCATTCATTTGTTCCTTTTTAAAACTATTTAATTTATTCTGATGTGGCTCGGGCGCAATCAGATTCAGTCAAGCAGCGTGGCCCAAGTATGGAATTAAGGGAATATGTAAATGTAAACAGGATCTGGCCCGTAGGTGATAGTCGTCTCTTTTGTACGTACACGTTAGACATACATAACATTTGCATAAAAGATGATTAGAGAATTAAGCGCCTTTATTGTCGTTTCTTCCCTTTTTTTTTTTTTAAACCATCCTTCCCCGTCAAAGCGGCTCCTTGTCAAACATTTTCCGCGGTTATATGGCGGGCATTAAACGAAGTATTAATCTGCGAGAAATATAGCCGCACGGTAAAATGATGAAACAAGAGTGTGCAGAGAGTAAAATTTTATGGCAAGATTTTACAGGCTGATTTTTCAGACAGCTGTGGTCAGAGAGGAAGTGCTGCCATATTGGCAGTCAACGCCAATATGTGAATAAACAAAAGTGAGTATAAGAGAAGCCACTAATTTTACTCAATAAAGTCGAGAAGTAGCAAGTTTGTTAGCTCTGATGAAGTGTTCTTCCAACCAAAACCTCAAAATTTGAAGACATCCCCGAGAGGGCACAGTCAAATTGTTTGATTTGACATGGAATGACCTCCCTGAAGTCCACAGGAGCGTCCGAGTCGCCAGATGCACACTTTTTTTACACTCATACATTACACTCGAACCGAGCGCCGCTCTCCCCGCCGGCGCCCCTGATGTCTTTGTTCCCCCTTCTGTCCCTCATCTGTTCCACATTCAGGACAGTAGTCAGCCTGCTTCCATGACTATTGGCTTTATTTGCCGTAGCGAGGCCTGAGAGGACGCCGGGTTGAAAAGGAGGCAGTGGAAAGACAAGCCCGGGGCTGAAAGGCATACATGTTGTTCACTGTCTAAGTGTGTGTGTGCGCGTGCGTGCACAAACTACACTAAAACTTAACCCCAAAAAGCACATGTGCGCCAGGTCCTGACTCAAAATGTACCGTGAAGAAGCATTCTTCTTCTCTTCTTCTAGTCTAACTTTTGATGCACCAGCTCCCCATTCAACACTGAGAGACCCCCTCCACCTCCTCAACCCCTCCCTCTGAGTTTCTCTGTGGCAGATGGGCCCTGTGTATGACAGCAGGGTCATTGGGTCACATCCACATGGGGTAGGGGGCTCTGCTTTTGTGTATCAATGAGAGAGAGAGAGATTGAGTGCGTGTGTAATTTGACCTTTAGCAAGCATGCGTGTGCGTGAGCACATGTACGCCTGTGCACGTGTTCTCCCTATGCCATTGCATTAATGTCAGTAACAGAAGTATGCATATCTCTTTTTCTACACACCCTTGTTGAGTCTGCAGACGCATCAGAACACGCGTGACTGTGGATGTGTAGCAGTCACGCATGTTTGTCGGCATATGTGTCTTCGTGTGCCTAAGCCTGGGGCCATGCTCATCAGCAGCAACTACAAATTTGCATAATGAAATTCCCTCTACCGTGCCCGCACCGACGACAACATAAAACAAGAAGCTCGACACGGCCTACGAACAATGGTGCTCTCTTTTGAGAAGCCATCTTTGACTTCTATACAACCTGTTGACTGACATCATGCTTCCTACTCTGATGGAACCGCTAGTAAACAAATCCTTCCACGTCTTCTCTATGGGGAGAAATTGAGAAAACGGGGGAAATGGTGTACGTGCGTGCGCAACGCGGCGCTATCAGCGGATCTGACAGGCAAGATGATGAAGGCGAGCGGAGGGACCTTCAACATGTGCGGCTAGACAGGAAATAACCCGTCACCACATCATCCCTCCTCTGCTTGAACGTAATGCAATGTGCTGCATGCACCGGTGAGGGAGGGGGGGTGGCGCGAGAATGGGCGGGGCAAGATGGAGGAAAGAGTCGAGGAACAGTTGATTTTATTTTGTATTTTTCTTGCAATAGGACCCTTGCAGCTATTGTGTGCATTGTTGATGAAACCTAAAGAGAGAAGGATTGAAACAGAGCACAGCAAACACTGTTGCTCGTACACTGCTTCCTGATTTTCAGTGTGGCATAAGACACGTGCAGTGTTAAGTTTAGATGTAAATAAATGTTGATATTCTTCCTCCGTTTTCATTTTTCTTAGCAAGACAGTGTCCAATCACTGGCGAGCTATTTTTGCATTAATTGAAAGCAATTAACCTCAAAGACGCTGCTGTTTTGTATTTTTTACGTACAATGCAAGGCACCCGTGTCTCCTCTGTTCCCACTTCTCCTAAGCAACTCCAAACAGGCTGTACAGCCTTGCACAAGAAACGCGTCATTAACTGCCTAATTAAAGTTAACGTTAGCAATATCGATTGACGCCTGCGTATCGATACGTGTATTATAATGAGGCCCGCAACGATATATTGCCGTATTGATTTTTTGAGCACACTCCTATCTAACACAGTGCCGGTACACACAAACACCTGCACACAACCTAATGAGGGCTATGTGAATGTAAAGCCTAAATGATGTCACTGGTACAGTGTGTAAAGACACGGGCCCCCTTTTGGTATGCTGAGCATACACACATGCACACGCACACACAATTAGTGTGTTTTGTGTTGGTCTCCTTTGGCAACGGAAGTTGTGCGTATTTGTGCGCCTTGCTAGACAAAACAAACGGCCTCCTGCGTGCCTCTTTCACCTCCTTTTTCCTCCGCCTCATCTTTTCCCCTTCCTGCTTGTTCCTTTTTTTTTTTCTTCTTTTTTTATAAAAAAAAAAAAAAAGCAAAAAACGTGCCCTCTCCTTGCCCAGTTCGCTCACTAACACGGCTCAGTGCCTCTCTGGACACACAAACCATTCTCCATGCTCATTGTTGCGCCCTGACAGCTTTTGTACTCACTCCCCACCCTCCACCATCCCTCCTTTCTCCTTCCTCAGCCGCCATCTCTCAAAATTTCACTAACTCGCCCCCCAACCTCTACTCCGCACACACTCACAATGCACACGCACATTCCACAGGCCCAGAGGTCAAAGGGTGCAGCTGCCTCAATAAAGGGATCGAGAAGGGTGGGTGGAGGGGTGGTCTTATTCACTTTCCTCTCTTTCTGCCGAGGCGTCACTTTTAGGGGGCGCTCACTAGTGAAGACTTTCGGGGTGGGGGTGTCTACCGGCTCGCGTTTTGCTTTCTTCTCACACACTGGTTAGCATGTTTGATGACCAACATGTCAAGACAAGCGATCGGCTCATTTTTTGGCGCTTTTATTAAAGCCGGGCGCATGCGTGCGGGTATCATTTGTCATGCAGATGAATAAATTGCTTTTCTTTTTTCCGAGCATATCACAGCGGCACACGGACAGCTTTGTTGGGCCAGCTTCGTCATGCACTGTTGAAGAAGCTGCCTTGCAAACAGTACTAACTGACAGCGTTTGGAATATGCAAGTCACTGATATGCATGTCCATAGCGGAGGAACCATTTTGAAAAATAATCTAATCTGATTTTTTTTTTCCTGTCTCAATATTGTGATTTGTTTGCAATAAATGTATCTGTATTATAATAACAAATACCAGATGTATTAAAAAAAAATGTTATGGTTTCTTTTATAGATGACATTAAAATAAAGGCAAATGAACCATGAATGAATGTGAAAGAGGGATTTAGAAAATTATTTCAACTTTCAACAGTACAGCAGTTATAGAGGTCGTTTTTCACGCAAGGTAAAGAATACAGTATATCCCTGTGAATATTGTTGTATGGTCTATATACCTCAGGGATAGCCCACAATTTTTCATCAATGCTATTCGGGGCGCCGCAAAGGCCCATGCACCTCCTTACCAGATGTATGACAAAAATGACATTTTATATATCCTCCTGACTAACAGGGAAAAAAAATATTGTCCAATCATGTTTATTGCTCAATCTTTGTGAATACTGGAATACTGCAAAAGAAAGTTTTGGGGGGGGGGGGGGGGGGGGGGGGAAAGCTCAAATACAGTTAAAATAATTCAAACAATACTTTGTGTTCTTAAGAGTCTTATAGAACACGTGCTAACAACATTTTAAGCCTACATTTGTTCAATAAAAAGTGTTATGCACTTATTATTCCTCTTCCCTAAAAAGTGCTTGCACTGAGGGAAGGCCCACCCCTACACATTTAGTATCATTGGAAAGCTCTGAATGTCCTCTATAGAGCACAGAATGAGTTAATTCAATAATATGCACTGGGCGGGATATATTCAGGGTTAAAAAGGTCCACTACAGAGGACAAATTTGAATTGCTGGTTGTCAGGAGGATATGGAAAAATACATGCGCTTAATGTATTTCATTTTTCATAACACCTTTCACAATTCATGTATTAAAGATCCACTCTCTGAATGCAGCAAGGAGTTTGAAGAAAACAACAAAATAACCTCATGCTGTGATTATATTATTTTTTTTATTTATCCATTTATTTATTTATTTATTCTGCGATTTGCCATTAAAGTTAGCAGGTCCACCCAGGTCATTCAGTGTTATTCAGGTACGTAAGCAACATTAGCATCTGTTGATTCATTTATTATATTCAACAGTGTATTATCTATATAAACCTTTAGCAGCACAAACGAACAAAACGTTCTATTTCCCCCACATTTTGCGTGTGGTAGGAGGCTATAGCTTCACGCAGGATTGCAGCCACCGTGTACAAAGTGCTCGATCACGACTTTCGCGACCAACGTATTCAGCTACACAAGCGATATCTAACATAATGAGGAAGATCCCAATCCCAATTCTCGTTGTGGCACCTGATCCACAACAGCTGTCTATCATTGTTAAAATGTGGCGTTTGCCGTTCACTCGAAGTAGCAAATCTATTTATTTTTTTTATACAGTACTGCCAAAATGGCGGCGCTAATGCCCATTTTGGGATGTGTGACGTCAACGTCCAGATCTCTTTTGGGCAGTATAAGATTGAGTGTACATGAAACTAAGACACGTCTGCCATCTAGTGGTGAATGGTGATATTACAACAAACTAAGTTGACCGCTGTATACTTGCAGTTTGGCAGCCACCACAGATCCAGACCTTTTTTTTTTTTTTTTTATATATATATATTCTTCATGTTTATGGTATTTTCTGTTAGTTTTTTCCCCCCCAGTGGAAAAAATCCACTCTGTTTTAGCCCCAATTTCCATTGAACATATATTGAATGTTTATCCCTGTTTTTTGAGGAATTGTTTACGTTTGTTAAAAAATAATGATAATAATAAAAATAATAAAAATAATTAAAAAAAAATAAATAATAATAATAATAATAATAATAATAATGAAAAAAATCAATTAAGGGGCCACTTGGCGTGTGGTCAGGTGAGCATGTGGCCCATATGAGTTGCCACTTACATTTTGTGACAGTTACTTATTGTGACCAGTGCTGGTTGCTGGAGATCATTCATGGAGTTTCTATCCAAATGTTTGGAAATTTTTAACCTAATTTAGTGAAAATGCGCAAAATGAACATGCAGCACATTTCCATTCTGTGTTATTTTGCGAATATTGAGAGGAGAAATGACTGCATCATGAGAACTCATCATATGAGAGCATCTCTCTACCGCAAGATATTTGGATACAAAAGATTCATGTTCTCTCCTTTTATTAAAATTACAGAAATATTTCAATATCTTGTACCCTCTATACAGATCTTACTTTATCGTCTGCTGCCATTTTTTGTGACGCCAATACGTATGTGTGATGTAATAGCCAGTCAAAATGTGCCACATGGTGTGCAGTCCTGTGATAGTTTGCATTTTCCTTTTAACGATACGCTGAAAAATTCACCCCCGCGAAGCGTAAAAACTTTTCTTTTTTTTTTTTTTGCAAATTTTAGGTCTTTAAATTCCTTCAGGTTTATTTTCACAATTCTTGAAAATTGGAATGCAAATAGGTGGATTAAAACCCACCTATTTATTGGCGAAAGATGTGAACGTGTCAGGCTCAAGGCACGAGCGAGTTGAATATTATTCAGATGTATGCACGGCCGTGACCTGGCTGGGCTAATCGTAGGCTGCCGCAGCCCGAGCGCTGTGAAATCCTTCTTGATGGATTGAAAAGTGGCAAACCCTCGGCCCTGCCAGCATTCAAAAGGGTGTGGCGCCGCCGCAGATCACACTTCCACTCCTGGGAGCGAAAATTCAATCAGATTCCTTTTGAACGGTATGCGCTTTGAACTTGTCGTTTCAAGGAAAGGGTCTCATGACACAATTTGATGGTGGGAATGTGCACAGGTGGGAACCCGCCGACCAACTTTGAAATCCACATGAAAAATAACTTCCCATGCAAGCTCTCATCTCGCGCCGCAATGTTGACGCATTACGGGCCTTCAATATGTGTGACCCGCATCAAATGGTGTGATGAAAAAGACTTCTGTCTCTTGCACAATCCTCTTATTGTTCATTAGTTTGGCCTCAAAACAGTTCCAAGCACATTTCTATCCAATCGTGTTGTTTTGCTTTTCTTCCCCTGTGAATCCAGAGCCGTAAAGGCACATTAGCAATCTGCAAGGGCGTCTGATGATGCGATCTGCATATTTTTGGCGCTCAGCTATGCACTATTAGCAAAGACACGGCACCGCAAATACACAAACGAGAACGAGGAGAAGTAGGAGAAGACGACAGCACCGCTCATCCGCGACGCATCTTCATCATCTGCGATCAGAATGGCTAACGCTTGCTTCAGCAGCTTAAGGAAATATTGCTTTTGTTTTGCTAGGTAGCGAGCTGTGCTGGACTAGAATTGCTCAACATGGAATTGCAAATCATGCAGTTGGGATGCTGACTCCCATCCCTCAACTCAACCCAAATTTATTTATACACCACTTTAAAATGACCACAGCTATTTACTTAAGATGGAACCCAGGGGCAGCAGACACAATGAAAAAAGCAGATGCCCCAGAATTTAACCCTGTGGAACACCATACGTTCCGTTGTAGATGGGAATTCATATTGCACATATTCATCTGACCACTTTCTTTTTTTGCTCAATATAGTTAGTATGAAGGGATTCTAATAATAAAGTGATCATGTACAGCCAATGATGGCGAAGTGGGACCATCTGTTGGGTGTGTATCTTGACCTCCACCAAACACCAGACTGCCTCACCGAATCCAGGTTAAAAACCACAGATATAAATTATATATAGGTTCTAGATATAAATATACACATATACGTTAAAGCAAACAAAAACAAAAAATCTGATAGCTGAATTTAAAAAAAAAAAAAAAAAAAAAAAAAAAAAGATAAATGACTTTTAGTCCATTAATGCTTCCAACAAAAATCTGAATTACAGGCAGAACTTTTAACTGCCTTGCGTTGACGTTAACTATAACTTTATAGTGAGGATTTTTTTTTTCCAAATACAAAAACATGCAAAAAAGCATGAACTGATGAATCAACAAAGCATTTACAGTATGCACGATGTCCTTCAACATGAAATATCTTTCACTTAATTATTTTCTTGGCCATGAAGTGATGACTTCAAAATAAAATAACAGAACTGCATTTTCAATACATGATATATAAAAACTAAAAAAGGAGACAACATTTTTTGTTTCAGTTTAAAAAAAAAAAAAAGTTTGTGTATCTTAAGTCACACAAACCCTGAAACTTACCCGGTCATTCGTTTGTGTCATCGACTGTTCTCTCTCTCCACTTGTTGCTGATGGTGAGAAGCAGAAAGGTTTCCTGTAAAGAAAAAAAAATAAATAATGCTCAGGAGCTTCAAACGGTAATCGCCATTGTTCATGAAAGATGGATTAAAAACTAGTGGACAAAAAGTGCAACAACATCATTTTGAGTGACTCAAACGCTGAACAGCATTAATTGTTTCATGTGAAAGTGAAAATGTTTGTAGCATCTAATTTACAAAACTCTCACCAATAATACAACAGCACTGCTTAAAATGAATTAAACTCCCTTTTCCTGACCGGTGAGTATTGCTGACTAAGTCTCTAACGTGAAACTCTTCCCGGAGTCAGAAGACTTCGTCAGTGGCTTTCAATTTTGCAACAATGGCCCATTGTCTTAATGTGTACGAACGAGGACAGTGCCAACAAAAGTACTTTAATAAGATGACGCAATGTTTCCGGCAAGACTTCCGACACTCCAAGCTCATCCTTGACCTTTCGGCATCGCCATGGCAACCGTATCATTTTTGGACTAAGATGCTGCTCTGTACGTTTCATGCCAGCAGCTAAAACTATTCTAATTTCGGAATTGTGGGTGGGGTAGGTAATCTCTCCATTGATTTCATTAAAAAAATGCTTCATTTTGCGTCGCTTGCCTTCCTCTGAGGAGCATCTAGGAACTCGGCCATGGCGCCTGATGACACACACAAAGCGCGCAGGTGTGTATACGTCGCCATCACGATGGAGCGGCATTAATATTCATGCGCGTGTGCAGCTAGCAGAACAGATTAGAAGCCGTAATGATGAGCATGTAATGATAAGGCGACCACAGCAGTCTAAACAGGACCTCCTTAAAAGGCCCAACGCAAAGAAGCAAGCGAGGACTCATTATGGTTTAACAGCCATTAGATTAGCATTAGTTCCTCTTTGAGGGGAATATTGCAGCATTGTATTAGCAGCAGCGGCGGCGAACCACTCAAGGAACGCTATTAGCATTGATTTGGTGCTACAGTCAAGCTTATTGCCACTCTTTTGTTTTTCTTCCACGTCTGATTACGACAAAGTGTCGCTAAGTTAGAAGCAGTGGGATGAACAAACTTTTTACTCTAAAAATGGATAGCGGGCCATAAAATGGCCCCAGGGTTGGGGTTTGCACACCCCTGTCATAGACACTTCAATATTCTTTGTACTCAACGGGTGCGTGAGAGCTCAAACGTAAGTGCCTACCTTTGTGTGATTTGTGGCATCACTCAGGCGAGAGTGACAGGCGAGATGATGAGGCCCAGTGAGCTGTGAAAAACAAAGTCAGCACACAGAAAACGTCAAACAACAGAGGAGTTGTTTAACCAAGCAGGTAAACAGAACAACATATTTACTGGATATTCAAGTGCATAATCTTCTCTAATAAGGATTTTTAGCGTTCTCGTTTTTCAATTCCAACAATTCCAACATGCATTTCGGATATTTCTGCAATGCAACGCCCCTTAATCGGTGAAAGCAAACTGCATATTGTCTTGCTTTTGCCTGTTACTAGCGCTTAGAAAATCTGGCCTAAATTGCAGCGATTCCGTGTCCAATGAGCAGACAGCTTGTTTTCACCAAGACCATCATTTTGCCTTCCGACATTTGTCAGAACCGAACCGCATGTTTTACTCTACTACACAAATTGGGAGTGAGCTATTAAAGCATTTTGGACCACTGAATGTTCTGCTTAGCTGGTAAATCTACATAATATTTCCTCTTTATGCCAGTATAACTGTAAACTGTACCTCTCTGTACTTTGACAAACCAATGTGCTAATTTCCCAGGTGTTTCCACTTCCAAAACCATTAATTAGCGCTCCTCTCAAATGCGCACTTTGCTGACCGTACTCAATGAAAAGGGTCAAATAACGAGCAAAAGCAACCAACCTCGTTTGATTTGATTGAAGCTTAGCGTGCCCAAACAACGTCGAGTCCAGTTCAAAATGTCTACAGATGAAATAAAATAGTTTGTGAGGAAAAACAATTGCATAATCATCAATTTAACTCAAAGTACTGTAGTATTTACCACAGGTGTCAGACTTCAACCTGTCTTGCATACTCCTGACCAATCAGGAGCGAAAGCAAAGTCACATGTTTAGCAGTGGTGCGTTCAAATAAATCGGATTTAAGAATTAAAACTCAAGCAAGGCCACTTTTTTGTTTTGTTTTGAAATAAGTTTAAAATGTATATATTTTCTTGCGGATGTCACAAGACAGTGTTACAGATAATAATTAGGATAAAAATATCTAAAACCATGATGGTGTGTGCATCACATCACAACATTCCACAAAAAATGGTGACATGTTGAGTTTATATATATATTTTTTTTACAAGAAAAAAAGCTGCATATTTTCGAGAAAGTCATTTGTGATTGTGTACTTTTAAGAGAATAAAGTTGATTATTTTTTAGAAAAATACATTTAAGATTGTCATTCTACAAAAATAAATTTCCATATTTAAAAAATAAGTTGTAATTTGATTAGTTACAATTATATATATATATATATATATATATATATATATATATATATATATATATATAATGCAATGACAAATAATACTTAAAGTTAGTATAAAATTATCCAAAAATATGGTGTGCGAGTAATGTCACAACACACTCCACAAAAATGGCTGACACTGACATGTTGGGATAAAAACATTTTGCCACAAAAATGCTCAACCAAAACTATGTTTTGTTCTGTTTTTGTTTTTTAACAAAACGCTATCATCTGCCACACACATTTCCCTGGGGCCTTTTCCAACCTCTGCCACAGAAGGCTTTTGTCTTTTTGGGGTCGTTGAACTTTCTCTTTTTTTTTTTTTTCTTTTTTTTTGCCTCTTGCAGTTGTTGTCATTGAACACCTGGTTGCTATAGTAACTGATCAGATGTTCAAATCCTTTTCCTTGCTTGTAATTGTCAAAGGGGGACTGATACCAGGACGTGTGCATCAATCGACAAATGGGAATGTTTGCTTATTGGTAGTCTGTGACCATGCGTGTATGCATGTGATGGCCGGTAATCAACTCGCACGCACACACGCCATCGATCAAAGTGGTCACCCTCGAGCCCACCCTGGTGGCAAATGAGGATACGCTGAAAGGGACGCCAATTGTTACCATAGTAATGGATAGAAGGGGGTAAAGGAGAAGGAAAGGGGGAGCCGGAGAATGAAATCAGGTCTGTCAATAGGTTGCCAGGCAACACTAACGAAGGCAGGTTTGATAAGTTGTTGATAACACTAGCTGGAGAGTTAGTTTGTGTGCGATGGCGATGCTATTCAGCGAGGCACTAAAAGGAACCCTGCTGTGAGCAGTTCCTAGTAGCGATAAGAGGAGAGTACTACTTGTAAAAGGCATGGCCAGTGGGCCTCTGATACACACGCCCACACACTAAACAAAAGACCCTCACACAAAAATAAATCACACATCACAAGCAAAAGTGGTGCTTAAACATTTGTTGTTTTTTATTCAACAGTTTTTTTCCCCCTCCAAAGCAGGAATGTACTCATGTTTTCCTCTCTTCAGAGATGCGTTGGGAGGTGCGTTGGGGGCGGGGGTTCACCGCGGGGGTCACCGTGATGAGGAGACAATGGGTGGGAGAGGAGATGACACACGCGCACACACGCACACCTCACATGCTGTGTCCCAATTACAACACGTCACATTTCAGGACACTATTAGCCGAAGGTGATGCCCCCCCCACACCCCTCTATCCCATGCTCGCCCCGCCCCCTCCAGGCATCACTCTGCTCTACCCAGAGGTCAAACACAAACGGTGAGACATTCAAATCCACGTGAAAACATGAAAAAAAACATGGCCGTCTGAGGGGGACGCTTGGTGGAAAGCAAAAGTGTCAGCGGAGTCTTTGTTATTTTGTGTTTACCCCCACCCCGTTGAGGTTGCAGCCATTTTTGTACATAACACAAGTCACGTTGCACAAGTCGTCAACGCGGCCTCGGAGGCCGTTTGCGCTACTCTCTCTGCGTGTTCAAAATCGACAAAAGACAGACCAGTGTACAGAAAAACAACAGAACACAACTTTGTAGTTGTACAAAAGATCCCCCCCCCCCACCCCCCGCCCTCTTCCCCCACTACCAAGTTTCATCTTTTAAACGTAATTTTAAACCGTCAAATATAGGCCAGAAGCAACCGGGTGACAAAAATCTTCAACATGGGCGCATTAAAGCACATCTTAATACAAAGTGAAGATGATGTTAGGTGCTCATACAAAATACAGTTAAGGAAGGATCACACAAAAAACGCTGGCGAGTGTGTAAGTATGTGTGCGTGTCTGTGTATGGATTTGTCTTTGCTTCATTGTGGGGCCCAAACACGCATGTTTTTATAGGTTTTACTACCAATGCGGGGACCGACTTGAAATTGTGGGGACATTTTGGTGGTCAGACCTCTTTTTGAGGGTCAAGACTTTGTTTTTGAGTTTAGGTTTGAACTGGGTTATGGTTGAGGTTAGGGTAAGGGATTACGTCAATGAAAAGTCCCCACGATGATACAAAGACAAACGTGTGTGTGTGTGTGCCACTGTCAACCAGTTTACACGAAAGCCACAAAATGCTTGCGCAAACACAAAACAATTTTCCGCGAAGCATGTGTGCGCACAACGGCGCCTCCGATGGTAGCATTGTGTCCTGCGTGTATGTGTCATCCCCGTTTACATATAAGCCACAAACATGTCTGAGCAACACAAAACGACTTCACTGCTAAGCACGTGAACAAATAGCTCCTCACTTGGTCATCATGTGTCTTGTGGTACACACTTGTTGAAAACTAATTGGCGGGGATGTGTGTTTCAATGCAATCAGCATAGCAGTCATTAACAGGCGCTTGTGTGTCATGTGCGTGCGTGTACACAAATAATGTAACACAACAAGAGGAGTACTTTTGAAATGTGTCACCTGTGATGTGATTTGGTGTGTGTGTGTTGCATGAGTTCAACTCCGTTTTGGTGCCGAGGCTGCTGCTCCTCATCACGTCCATCTGGCTCCTTCATCATCCGTCCTCCTTTTTTCTTTAGTGTGCAATATCATCACAGTCTTTCCATTTGCGCTGCTTTGTCCTCCCTCCCTCTCTCTTTTTGCCCTCAACCCCTTCCGTACCACATGAAAAAAAACAAAAACATTTGGAATAAAACAAAACAAAAGCGATCATAGATGGCTCTACCTCAACACTTCCACAAACGAGGTCTAAACTTCAACACTACAGCATCAAACAAGAAGCTATAAAAATATACAAACACCTTAGAGAGGGGGTGTTATAGGGTAATGGGTGGGGCAGATTGGCCAAAAAAAAAAAAAAGTGGGATTAAATGAATATAAAGGCAGATTGTACTACGGTAATTTGTGAAAAATAGAAAAAGGGCTAGCAACAGAGGTGTGGTTTTAGCTGGTAGAATAGAATAAAATCATAAAAAATAAAAGCAAAAACATCTATTTACTGGATATTTATATATATCATCTATAAGTGTTGATAGCCATAGAAAAATCTCACTTTATTGGATTTTTTTTGTGATATCCGCTCACTATTTTGTGTTTTGGTATTTTTAAGACAAGTCTAAAGAGCACAGTCACACCCATGTCTCACACACAAACACACACACACGCACACACGGTTTATTAAAATATACATGAGTCTGAGTGTCAGCGCGGCCCGACTGCTCAGAGACCGCCTCAGGCCCCGGGTCAGGCCACGTGACCCTCACCCCGGCCTTTCTGATTTGTTGAGTCCAACAGGCCTCTCCTCTTTTGCTCGGAGAATTCCTATAGGTGTCAGCGGAAAAGAGGGGGCTTGTCTCTGATTGGCTGATGGTGCTCTGAGGGGCGGGCTGCTGGGTTCTAGGCAGGTATGGCGACTGGGAGTTCCTCAGTGCTGTCTGGGCTTTTAGTGATTGATTTTTTTAATTTATTTTTTTAATATAGTCCTTTGAATCTGCTAAGGTCCAAAAGCCACATTCACACACTTCCAGGTGCATTCTGGGAATCTCCTCGAAGAGTGTTCTAAACCCTCACGCTCACTCCCAAGTGTGATGGTGGGGTTTGGTCATGGTTGGATTGTGGCGGGTGAGAGGGTGAGGGTGTGGGATTTCCTGGGGGCGGGGCTTGGAGCGATTCTGGGGTTCTACGGCCGGAGAGTCCAGTCCTCATACTTTGTAGTAGATGTTGGCCGGGCTCTGCGGCGGCATTTCTTGAACGATGTAGACGGGGTGTCCGTAGTCGCCGCTCACCTTCTCATAGTGCGGGCAGTAGGCGGAGTCCGAGGTCCTCAGAGGGATGATGATGTCGCTGGGCTCGGAGCCGTTGTTGTTGGAGCTGCCCATGCCGCCGGCGCCGCCGACGCCGCCTCGCTTGGGGCTGGTGAGCGACGACAGCGACAGCGGCGGGTGGTGGGTGTCCGAGTGTTTGGCGTGCCGCCGCCTGTAGCACACCACGCAGATGACGGCCGTGACCAGAAGCAGGAAAGCCGAGCCGCCGGCCGCGCCGGCGATCAGGGCGATGTTGGACGGCTGCAGCGGGCCGTTCTCCCCGCCGCCTTCCGCGCCGCCGAAGGTGTTGGATCTTGAATGGGTTGAGTTCCCTGCAAGAAAGAACATGATCAGAATCAAGATTTTTTATTATATTTATTTTGTCCAATCAGATTTCAGCATCTAGGGTTCACAAATTTCACTCCTCGAGCTCCGGAGTCCTGCAGGTTTTAGATGTTTCTGACTACCAACATACCTGATTTTAACTCTTTCACCACCAAAAACATTTAATGACGTATTCTAAAATCCTAATGAATGCCGCCATAAACATTAATTGCCGTTTATTACGTTGTTGTTTTTTCCTCAATGGGCAGTGCAACGTCTTGTGCAGCCTTGCCTTGTCATTGGCGATGTGAAATCAAAAACAGCCACTAACTATGGCCAGCAGATGGCAGCATTGTATCTATTCAATTGCCTGCCGGTGTATCAAATTACAATGAAACATGACAGATCTGATGCAATAGAAAGTTTTCAAGGATGACATGAATGATCAAAGCCTTTGTCACATTCAATCTAATTCATAGAGTGCCACTAAACAAAAAAATATCCAAGTCAAAATCACTGTTGTGCAAAAAATGTATCTTTTCACAAAAAGTTTGTTTCCTCTATTTATTTGTATTTTCGCTTATGTCACTCAAGTGTCCTATTTTCAAATGGTGATTACTAAAAAATGGAATAAGGTAGAAGTGTACTTTTTTCTCATTATATGGTATGCACCATGTTTATGTAGTCATAACGCACAATATTCTGTTTGCTTTGTAAGATAAGTGAAAATGTTTGAAATCAAAAGCACAATAGTGTGTTTATTTTTTAGTAAGAGCTTTTTTTTTTCAGTATAGTGTTTTTTTTTTTTTTTATATCGCCAACCTCCCCACACAATATCGTGATAATTATCGTTGTGCCTTTCATATCGTATCGTGATGTTTGGATATCGTTACAATCCTAGTGATCAGGCATGCTGATGAGCTGATTATAAGAATCAGGTGTGCTAGTGGGCAGAAACATCTAAAACCTGCAGGACTCCAGACGCTGGTTGTTGCCAGTGTTTTTGTTGAAACCAACCCATGTTCTACTGCTGATTACGAAAGAATGAAAAAAATCTAGAAACTAAAGCAACTTTTTTGGTGAAATAAGACAGTCTACGCTTTCTTTTTGTATAGGGCAACGGGAGAGAGGTAATACGGAGGGTTTTGAAAATGGCAGGCAGTGAATGAGCTCTTGTAACGGGGAACCAAAATAAGCGCTCCGGATTCTGCCACTTTTCAACACCCTGACATTGAAGTAGCAGAAAAGCCGCAGTGTATAATCAAGGTAACACACAGCCGAACAGCAGTGTTGACTTAGCGCTACCACCGGGCCATGTGACCAGAACCGCTCCACTATGGGCCTTGACCACACGCGCACGCACTCGGACGTCAATTCCCCGTCCATCAAGCTGCCCTTGCCTCCTTCCGAAGCAACGATCTCCTTAGGAGGCAGTAGGTGAGCGATAGTGCGCACCACGTGATTGGCCGAACGTTATTCTGGGCACGCATCCCACTTTTTCCTCTCCCACATCCTGGCCCAGTCTTGGCTTTATTGGAGCAGTAATGACCTACCTTCCCGTGCGCCCCGTTGCGCTGGACTGGGAGCGAGCAAAGCGCTAATGCTCGCCTCTGCCGGCTTTCTTCCTCTCTCCATTAACTGACATCCCTCATTCTCTATCTCCATTATGACTGTCACCTTTTGCAGGCTCTCTGCATTATAAACCCTCTTTCGTCACCTCAACACTATTTTTCTTTCTCTCGCTCTTTTTTTGTCCCATCACCACTCAATAAAAAAAAAAAAAAAAAAAAAAAGGAGACCGTGAGCTCTTTGTGTGTGGATCACAGGCGGGAAATAATGCCATCATTTCAAAGGTCAAGATGGGAACATAATCATAAGTAAGGCAGAACAATTAATCACATTCAAATTTACTTTGCCCTGTAGTAAAATTAAATTTTCAAATCGCAACGGATGCATGCATGCAAAAAAAAAAAAAAAAATAAAAAAAAAAAAAAAAATATATATATATATATATATATTAATTAATCACAAAACAATTATCGCATTAATCATGTATTAACGCAGATTAATCACGCTATTAATTTTAACCGCAGGTGATCCTTCAGTTGACAGTGGATGGTCACGTTAAAGGTAGCACAGGTTGTGTTTGAGCAATAAATAACTACATGCATTAAAGTAAATAATTTAATAAATGTTTGAGTCTGACATTCAGAATATTTGTTCATGTCAAAATATTAGGGTGATTCCCCCCCCCCCATTATAAATTATGCAAGTAATTAACTGAAAAGAGGAGGATGAGCGTGTGCAATGAATGTTGAAGACGTCCTCATAACATTAAATGTCGAAAAAAGGTGTTCTTTAAATTTAACGGCCAAAAAATGTTGATAAAAAAAGCCTTTTTAATTAAGCAATGAATCGTGATTATTTTTTTTATATTATATATATATATATATATATATATATATATATATATATATATATATATATATTATGGGTGTGAATTGCCTAGTACCTGACGATTCGATTCGTATCATGATTCACAGGTCACGATTCGATTCGATACCGATTAATCCCGATACGAATTTATAAGTCGATTGTTGCGATTTTTTTTCATTCAAATTTAGAAAATACTAATTAGTAAGCTTGTAGAGTGTAAGATTTATATGAAAATGTATTATTTATTTATCTGAAATTTCAGTCTTATAGAGGTTGTCATCTGTTTCATGTTTGAACAGCATTAAAATAAAATATTAAGGCTTAATGTTCCGTTCATATAACATTCTTCCATGCTCAAGGTGTGAATCCTTAAAAAAAAAAAAAATCAAAAAAAAAATCAAAAATAAATAAAAAAAAAAAAAATCGATTCTGCCGATTATTGAATCGATTCGAGAATCGCGCGATGTAGTATCGCGATATATCGCCGAATCGATTTTTTTTAACACCCCTAATATATATATATATATATATATATATATATATATATATATATATATATATATATATATATATATATATTATAGGGGTGTAAAAAAGAACCACAAAATTGTGACCCTTGTTGGAATTCCTTGTGTGTTGGCCAATAAATCTGATTCCGACAATCCCCAGTTAATTCAAGCCGAGCAAGCGTGTGGGTGTCCCTAATCAAGTGGCCGCTGAATGCACATGCAAGGTCATAAAATGTGAGCACAATCCAGAGCCTCATCTTGGTTGTCTATTGCCAGCTTTGTGCTTATTCTTGTCTCACTCCACCTCCTGTGCCTCACACTTCTGTCTGCTCCATCACCCCCTTGATGCCCCCACCCCTCCACCAGCCACCCTCTCTCCCATCCAGGCTGCAGCATCTAATGACAGTAATAACTCTCTCAAATGTTGCCTCTGGACTCGCCCTGGCTCCTTGCCTCCCCTCCGTTCTTCCTCCCTCTTCCCTCTCTCGCTATCCATCTTTTTTTGTCCTTTGCCCAATGTAGCTATTAGCCATCCACTGCCCGCCTGCGGCACTTAGCTCAGAGGGGCCCAGACCGGGAGGGGGGGGAGAGAAAATATATGGAATTAAATAGAGATCCGCAGATGTCACCGCTGCACATCCTCCATCTGTCCCCCACCCCCGTTAAACCCGCCCTGCTGCTTATTGTTGTTTTCCACCCATCTACAAGCCATTGCTTATTCCCTGCATCCATCTTGTGGATTCTCCATTTGGTTTGCTGCTTACCTGAGTTCCTATTGGTGGAGCGTCCAGCTGGCTCCTTCTTGGGAGGCAGCCCGTATGGACCTGTGAGAAGGACTGTTGTCAGTATTACCGCTTGATGTTGCCTGATGACTCTCTTAAGTCCGAAAAGGATATTTTGCTTGCGTATTGCCTCTTCCTTTGTTGAGGATGTCATCGAACGGCACGGTGATATAACGCCAGAATGAAACGATTCCAGGGAACAGGATAAGAAGATCGTCATTAGGAGTTTTCGCAAGAAGGCCACAACGGCTCGTAATCTGCGCTCTCTAAATCAGCCCATCTGCCTCGCAGGCCGTCGCTGTCATGGTGATTAAACGCAGACATCATCAAGTGCACTGAGCATGACTTAAACGAATTAAAAAGATATCCGTACTATAAGGACAATATTTATTTTATAAAATAATGTTTCAAAAAATGAATGCGAGTAAATGGAATAAACAAGAGTTAACTTCCCACTGAATTCACGGTTCAATTCTAAAGCTTTTCTGGGCTGGGGGACATCATTTACTTGCGGTTTTGGGCTCGGCCAACCGTTCCCTTACGAATAGCGAGGGCTTCCCGGACATAAAGTGACAAGTACACAGCCCGACAAACACAAGCTGAGGGTGGAGGCGTCTGCTGGGATCAATAGTGAGCTGCGAGTGATTGCGACAGGGAGCAGGCGAGATAGATGTGCAATGAAATAAGTCAATGCGTGGATGCGCACACACCGCGAGCGCACGCGCGTGTGTCCCGAGTCGACAAACAACATGGTCGTGACCTTTCGGCAGCACGAGTGATAAGATGGAGAGAATAAGTGGAGGGCTGGGACGGAGAATTGAAACACAAGCGAGAGGAGAGGGTGAAGGGGTGGAATTTTAGAGGGTCTACCAGTTTGCTACGCATTACCGAAATATGATAATTGTGGGAATGCTGCATTCCCACATATGTTATTCGGCTTTTTATTCTCCACACTTTTTTTGCCGTGTAACAACTCCCACATAATACTTCAGATTTAAACTGTTCAAAATTCAACTTGTTTCAAAAATTCACACCATTTTGGGAATATATCGTCTGATTTCACAGTACTTACAGTATCACACAATTTAATGTTAAAAATCAACTTTTCCCCATTCATTTTCAATGGGACTGACAAACTTTTTCTAAATCCTATTTCCATGCATACAACTTCTCATCATTACCAGCTCTGTGATACTGCTCAGTGGCACACTTGGTAAAATGCATTGTACAGTAACCAGGAGGTCGCGGGTTCGAATCCCACCTCTGACTGTACATTGCAAATGTATCCATGGCAATTATGCTAAGTGATTACATGTATACCAACTATCTTAGTTACACTTTTCCATCTAAATGAATGGCGGGTACTGCATGCCTAGGTGGCGCTATTGCGTGAATTTGATTTATTTATTTATTTATTTATTTATTTATTTATGCATTTTTTCATTGGATATCATTAGTTCCATTTTTCCATCTAAATGAATGGAGGGTACTGTCAGATAATACTTTTACATATAAATAGGATATTTGCTATGATTTTCAACAAGCGAATTTGAGCATGTTAAATACTTGCCTGGCGTTATGGAGACATACAAGTGTGTTGGTTCAAATCTCGCTAGGGAAATATTTTATTATTTTATTCAGCTTTCAGCATTCCCACGGAATTTCTGCAGAAATTTCACTATGTCTAGTTAATATTTGACATTCACCTATGTGAAGACACTGACAGTGATGGTTCATAAGTCATCACAGTGATCAGCAATTATTTAACAAGCTAGGAACAAGATTAACACCAATTTGGAACACTATTTTTCCCAATAAACGTCCACAACATTCCAAGGAAATCACAATGTCCCGTAACTGGTGAACTATATATGGTGGCCCAATCCTGTGATGCTTTGTGACACCAAAAAGTTAATCTTCTCAGTGTTTGTGGTGAAACCAACACATTTTCTACTGTTGACGATGGAAAAACATACTTGTGATAAGACATGGGCCAATTATGGACGTGGTTCAAAAAAATATATATCAAGTTTTTAATAACCGCTAATACTGACTGCAAACAGTAATCAGCTCTTCTTTTGATTGGCTGCTCGGAGAGCTGAGTAAAGGAGCCGCGTCTTGGAAGTTTATCGCCTGCAATTAACTTTTATTTTCTCCTTCTCGGCACGTAATAAAGGAGGAAGGGAGCAAAACGAGATGCTGGAAACACAGATGCCTTTTTGCTCTTATTATTGTGCATTGTAGTTTAAATTAAAAAATTTAAAAAGGTGCCAGCAGGTACAAGCTAGCCCCAAGGACAACATGAGTAGTGTTGAATTGAGTGGATTGAGTGGGTCAGATGAAACGCCATATCATGTAAAATGAGATAGCAAATTAATGGGCTAGACTCAATTCTTAGTTAGAGACCAATAGGTGTCTATAGGACTGATAATTAAACTTTGGCCTCTGGGTGTAGTTCCTCAAAGTAACCACCAGATGCCGCCAAACCTGTACAACAAAGCCACCCACTCAGCATTGCCCGGACATTCTATATAAGATACAAATTAAATATAAATAAATGATATCCTGAATTAAATAATAATACACAACACAATCTATATTCGATAATTGTTAACCTGATTTTTGGATCAATGTCTGTAACACATTGAAAGCCAACTATGAAGTTTTTTTGTCTTTCTTTTTCTTTTCTTTCATTTATAATCGATACTGTCTTTTATCGCTGATAATATTGCTGTAACTGCATTGAAAAGACTATCTGTATGTATTGTTTGATTTAACAAAGATATATACAAGATGTGCAACAGAGATTAGAATTAACCTGTTAAATTCAAGCTGAGAGAATTTGGGATTTAACATGTAATGTATATATATGTTATTCATGCTTGCTTAATTAATATATATATATGATTTTATTTATTTTAACGTTCATCATTTGTCGAATAGAGCTGAAGACCTTGACATATTTTCATGTATGACTCATCATGCAACGCTGTGTATCCATGACACATTTGTAAGGAATGTATGACCTCATCATGACTCATCTTCATGGCCCGTCGGTGGAAGATTACTGAAAATGAGTTCCAGCAAGTGCGCTTTGATATGAGAAGGTGCGCGGAGAGACATTCACCGGAAGGAGTCAGTGGTGTGGCCCAAGAGTATAAAAGGCCGTCACCAACTCTGAGCTAGGCCCCCTTTTCACCCTGCGATGTGTCTGTATAGAGTGCATTCTCGAAGATGGAATATAACTGCCTGCCTGGACTTTGGATTTTTACGAAGGACTGGGATTAAGCTGTGACTGGAATCTTTTCTTCAATGATTGGTAATGTACAAATCTTTTAGCAATAAGGATGTATAATAGGAAGATATGAATGACTAATCGCGTGTTAGGGTGGGGGCCATTTAATACACTCTCATATCTTCAAAATTATTTTCAGCCAAAAACATCTTATTGTCAATCAGGTCTTAAGCTTTTCCGAGGAATGATCAATCTTGTAAAGCTTATTGTAAAAGGTTATATTATTCCTAATCTCCTGTTTTATTTTGTTTTATTTTATTTTATTTTATTTTATTTTATTTTGATTGATTTAAAGTTTTATCATTAAATGTGATTTTTATGATTCATATCGGTTATCTTATTATTGTCAATAAAATTGTTTAAAAGATAATTTTTGAATCAATCATTTTATTGTTTTGTTTCAATCTTTATTTTATTTATTTTTGGTTTTATTCCTTTTGGACGTTTTAATAAGTCCGGTCGTTCTATAAGACCTTTTCATTTGCTTATGATTTTATTTTTATAATTTGGTCGTTCTATAAGACCTTTTCATTTGCTTATGATTTTATTTTTAATTTGGTCGTTCTATAAGACCTTCACATTCGTTTATGATTTTATTTTTATTCTTTGGTCGTTCTATAAGACCTTAATGTTTGTTTATGATTTTATTTGGGACGTTTGATGAGCCCTCATTATTTTTTTGATTTTATTTTATTTATTTTGGACATTTTAAGTCCACCTCATTATTTTTTTTCCAAGACGGACAACAGTAACGGACGTTTGGAGGAAGGTAAGTGCATTTGAATAACCTCTAACCAATGCTTCCATCTGTATTAATATAAGTCAAATACTCCTGCTTGATATGTAACAAATCCGTATGATCCTAACAAGGATTATTAAATTACTAGGTCAATAACAAATGCAAACAACTCAGAGAAGTGGAGCTGCCAATGAAGTGAGGTGTACATGCTAGCATTCCTGGGCTCTGTGTGTGTGGTTACTCACTCAGGATTGATAGGTGTATGAAAACGGATTGGCCTCATGATAAGATGACAGTGAACAAACCTAGGTGAATCCACTTTGATATATCGGCTTATTTAATTCCCGTCTCCTCACGCTGACGCCTTAGAGCTGGTGAGGAAAAAGGGGAATTTCTAACCCTTTAATTGGAGAGTCGATCAGGACATATTTCCCGATTTAAGTCCTGCGGGTAAGCGGAAGTTGACATGTGGCGCCCAGACGTGGGGCTCGATTGACTCATTTTTGTCAAAATCGGGATCGATCGAGGCCCAAAACCGGAACCCGAGTGAGCACGGCTCTGAGCGGATGGCACAGTGCTTGGAGCTGATAGCGAACTCGCTGATAAATTGTCATGTCAGACGACCCTGAGTTAACACAAAATAGTCTCTTTGATGAATAGGGTTTCATGGGAAAGAACTTCTTTAATTGTGAAAATCTAGTGTGATTTTTGAGTTGAAGTTGATTGTACTATTTTGTGTTAAAGAAACGGTGACTGGCTCCCCCAGTAGACTTGCACTCTAAAAGAGGTTGAGTGTGAGAAGGCCATTCAAAGTGAATGGGCTTTAACAGCGGCCTGCTGCTCTGGTCAGCTGTGAAAGTACTGATAGTGTACTTGGCAGAGCGCGCTGCGGCGCGCATTCCTGAGGGAGGGGCTGAGTCAAGGGGTGGTTCAAGCCCGCCCACAAAGAGAAGGAGGGCTTGAACAGTTAGAGTTAATGTTGAGAGGCTGCTTGGAGAGAGGCAGCCTTTTTTCGGTTTTGACAGGAGTGTCCATTGGCACAAGAAGAAAGTCGTCGAGAATCAAGGAGAAAAGGTAGGAGTTTCCACTAGACTAATGTTCTAGTGGAAGCAGCCTTTTTCGGTTTTGACAGGAGTGTCCATTGGCACAAGAAGAAAGTCGTCGAGAACCAAGGAGGAAAGGTAGGAGTTTCCACTAGACTAATGTTCTAGTGGAGGCAGCCTTTTTCGGTTCCTAGCAGACGTGTCCAGGAACAAGAAGACATCCAGATCCCGGAGAAGAGAAGCGGGAAGGATTACAACCGACCTGAAAGGACAACACACCCCACCGTTTGAGAGAGGACATCCGCCGACGAGTAAAGGTAGGAAAAACTCGAAGTCGGTAGTCCTGATAGCAGTAGAGGCAACGTACATGGGTACGGAGCTGAGTAACCAGGAGCTAAAGTACGTCCCTGAACCCAAAGCGCGCGGGGAAGGCTTCGGAAATAGATAGCTCCACTCCTACAATAAGAAAGCAAAGCGGGCTATAGAACACGCTAGTGAAGTAATGGAAAGAATAATAGGGAGAAATGGGAGGGGAAAGCCCCCCAGCCCTACAGAGGGGGTAGCAGGGTTAATGCCTGCACCCCATCCTCTAGAACAACCAGATATACCAGTAGTGGTTATGCTACTGGGCGAGGGTGTAGATCGATGGCCACCAGGAGCAAGAAGGCACCTGGAAGTAAACAACCCTTCAATCCGTCTTGCCGACCTCGCAGCTGAGGTGGAAAGGTCGGTGAAGGAAACAGGAGTGTTCGTGAGTGAATTTCCCGAAATAATGGGCATAGCAACAGTAGTGGTAAACCACCCCCAAGAGGGATGCACCTCTGGGACGGTGGGCCTTTGGGTCCACTGGTGGACTGTGTTGTTGGATGTGTATAACGTAGTGGAAGTAACTAGCACCGGAGTCCAGTGGGACTCTACGATTAAATCCCTCGCTGAGAAAATGCAGATAAGGGTGGAATTAGCAAATCCCCAGGGGGCTGAAGCATTAAGCTTCAACCTCTGGGAGCAGTCGGGATTTGATCAAAAGCAGAAAGAGTTACAAAAAATGCGGAAAAGGCCAGCTGAGGCCGTTGGTGAAGAGGGCTTTGTTGATATGGGCTCATGTGTCCATGAGGAGGATGCAGGAGCATCAGAAAATGAAAGCCCGGGAAAAATTGTAAAAATGACTCCCCTGATAAGAACGGCGCCCCTGGGTGGGCTGCCGGAGGAAACAAAAAAGGTTTCAATCGGGAATGGTGTAATATTGTGCCACTATGTGGGAAGCCCCTGGCAAATACGGGGGGATGCTATAGTGATAATAACAGATAGATCACTAAAACCGCATAGTAAAGCGCTTGGAAACATTTTAAGGCAGGAAGCGGGACAAGAATATGAATTAGAGGTTAAACAAGAATTACAAAAAGATAATCAGCGGCCAATAATAGCGGCAAAAACTAGTGGTGGGAACACTCCCTACGGCATGATAATACACGTGCCAGGGACAGAGTGGAACCCCAATATCGATCAGTCACGATATGCGGACGAGATGGCAAAAGCATTGGAGAGGGGGGTCGACAAAGCGTTAGGAGAAGGAGCGGAGAGAATAGTGATGGCTGTAAATTGGATTAAAACTGGAAAGATGCAGTGGCAACTGGCTGAGTCCATAGCAGTAGCAGCGTTCACTCTAAGAGCTAAGACTCCTGTAACAACACCATCGGGAGTAGAATTTGTGATAGTAATATCAAAAAAGCAGAGAGAGGAACGAGTTAAATCAGTGACAGACGAGATTTTAACCCGTACTAGACAGATGCATCGTGAACGACGCCAGCTCCAGCAATCAATAAACGGAGAACCCAGGGACTCACCCCAGTCATCATCCCCAGTTAAAACATCTCCCGTGCCTCTCCCGGTAAGTGGAAGGAAGGCAGAAGCTGCCCGGGAGGTGGAAGACGAAGAGCAAGAGGGACCGAGCAGACAAACCCCAAAGGGAAAAAACAAGGCCCCAAGGGGAACGGTGACCTTTAGCCCCGTCACGTCTACCCCTGGAACAGCACGGGAGCTCTTTCCGGGACAACCCCCCATAACGCCGGTGCCCCTGCCACAGGTTTCGCAAAAAAGGCATATGGGAAATGTAAACCCGATGGGACCGTTAGCGATGCCAGGAGATGGGAGCGAAGAGGAAGACGATGAAGAGCAAGCTCCTGTTTCGACCGTGATTGGCGCTAACCCCGCTGACGAAGACCAAGACTCAACCTCATCAGAAGATGACCCGGGCAACCCTGGCCAGAACCCGAAAATAGTTACAAGACCAGTTAGTAAAAGAAAGAAAAATCCTCAACCTACGTTTGACGTGTACCAATCCTCAGCAAGGGTAGCTAGAGATCTTAACCTGGGATGGATCGAGACAAAGGATGGGCGAAGAGCTTACGTACCCGAGGCAGGGCAAGTAGATCGCCCCTATCCACCTGCCTGGCTCAATAAGCTAGATAGTAAAATGCCTCTAACTATGCGAATAATTTATCGCGAGGCTATTAACATTTTACAGGCTCCGCCATATACCACATTATTAATTCACCAAGACCTGACTAAGAATTTCAGGGATGGCTACGTGGCGGTGGCATATGATTTTATGTTGAGAAGGCTTAAAAAAGCAATAAATAATAAAGCAAAATGTGAGCTGAGAGCCGACGATGACCTAAATTCAGGTTCTGATAACGATGGAGCAGCGGTTACTGTAACGGTACCAGCCGCCCCAAGAACCTCTTTGAACCAACAGTCCCAATATGTGACACAGCTGGGATCAACTACAATAGTACCAAACCCAGTGCCCCAACCACATGACATGGAGGGGGAGGTGCAACAATTTAAGACCTTGAAGGAGTTGGTTCGCCAAAAAGGTAGGCTAGAGACAGCTAAAGAGTATTTAGTTGAGACATGGCCTATGATTAGAGACGCCCCAGGAGGAGATGGTGCTAAGAAACTATGGCTTCAGTACATCATCGCTAGCCCTGTCGGACCATACGAAACACCACAACAGGTCTACGAAAGATGGGTGGACGGCGAAGATGAGGATGAAGATGCCCATATTAGCAGGGCTAGAGAGCAACTCAAAAGGGACGTTTCACTGCTAAATGTGTGGCACAAAATTAAGGAAGTTATATCTCCAAATAGGTATATCAAAGTGCTGCGGATGATTGTCAAGGACAGAGGGAACGAAGCTGTCTTTGTGAAGATGGCCCCAAATAGCACGACGCTGAAAATTGAAGCCTCCGTTAAGAAGTGGGATCGCCTAACTAAGCATAACGCTGAGAAAAGGAGGACCGGACCAGTCGCTAGTCGCACCCGAGGGAGCGAACAGCAGGTCCAGCAGGGAGCTCAGCAACCAGTTCAGACTGTCCCCTACGTGAGACCTCAGCAGCAGAGAACGAACTGGAATCAGAGACAGGCCACCCAGCCAGGACAGCAGACGAGGCCCCAACCAAGACAACAGCCAGCAGTGCGAAGACCAGGTCCAGCATATATGCCCAAAGAAGAATTTGACAAACTGAACCCAGAAGAAAGGAAGGCCTTCCTCGAGGCTCGCAAGGCTGCAGCCTCCGGGGGGCCTGGGAAATAATGGAAACAAAGGCACGGGTCACCCTAGAAGGGGTTTACAGAATAGGGGATAACCTTTATGCTAAGGTGGAGGGAGTGCCCTATTTAGTAGACACAGGGGCCGAGGTGTCCATGACCCGTAGAGCCTTAAAACGAATCGGACACCTAAAAGTAATGGTAGCTGATGGCTCGATTGCCAAAATGCCGGTAGGAATTTGGAAGGGAATTGTGTGGGTGTTAGGACCATACAATTTGTTGACATTAAAAGATGCAGAAGAAATGGAAAAGCCTAAAAATAAAAGGCAAGTTGCGAAAAAGAGATGGGAAAAACTAAAACCGAAATTAGTGAGAGTAGGCCCTACAAAAATAATACTTGATCAAGAATGGTATAAGTCAGTAGATGTACCAGCCGTAAAAGCCCAACAAATCCAAGACAGTGTGTTAACACTGGAAGGGAAAAAGAAATTAGGTGAAATTTTAGACAAAGCCGCTATCGCACATTTTAAAAATGATTGCGGTGATTTAGGAGCAAAATACATGCATATCATAATTGGGGGGGTACATCCGCCAGTGAGGCAATATCCCCTCAACCCCGGAGCAGTGGCCGAAATGGAGGTAATTGTAAAAGAATTATTAGCACTTGGCATTATTCGTGAAGAACTAAACCCTATTACCAATAGCCCAATTCAAGCTGTTAAAAAACCTGAAGCGGTAGGAGGGGGATGGAGGCCAGTCATTAACTTTAAAGCTCTAAACCGCCGAACGGTGGCTAACCGAGCGAGCCTCATAAACCCCCAGGCGTCTTTAAAAACATTAAGAGTAAAGAAGTATAAATCATGTATTGACCTTGCAAATGGATTCTTTTCCCTTAGAATTGCCAAAGCATCACAAGGGAAAACAGCGTTTACGCATAAAGGAAAAGCATACGTTTGGCAGAGGTTGCCGCAAGGATATAAGAACTCCCCGAATGTATTTCAATCAGCTGTCTTGCATATTTTGGAAGGTCTCCCAGTCACAGTTTACATCGATGATGTGTTCATCGCTAGTGACACGGAGGAGGAACATTTGGAGATTCTGCAGGCCGTAATCGAACGAGTGACGGAGGCAGGATTAAAACTAAATCTTAAGAAGTGTCAGCTGGCCAGGTTTGAGGTAGATTACTTGGGATTCCAAGTGTCTGAAGACTTGGGGCTGTCGCAAGCGTATCGAGAGAAAATAGAACAGATTTTGCCTCCAACGTCCGAGAACGAGCTACAGAAAATATTAGGACTGTGTAATTATGTTCGAGATCATGTTCCGTATTATCAGAAATTTGCGAGACCCCTTTATGCTCGATTGCGTAAAATTCCTAACGAAAAGAAAACAAAAGATTGGCCTTGGTCAGCTAAAGACCAAGAGAATTTAGAAGGGCTTAAAAACGTAGTAAAAAATGCTATACGCCTCGAACCGAGAAGCTTGGAAGTCAGGTTGGTTGCCGAGATACAATGTGATGAAGATAATGCAATGGTAAGTGTTAGTAATGAAGGTGCCGGCTTAGTGACACTATGGACTTACACTATAAATAATGTTGAGAAAAAGTTTCCCCAGGAGGAGAGAGAATTAGCAGTTCTTGCTAAATATTGGGGAACATTAAAAGACCTAGCCCAGGGACAAGGCATAAAAGTTGTTACGCAGAGTCAAGTACATCGATACCTGCGTAAAGACACACTAGAAAGTACTAAAGCGACGAATGTGAGATGGGGGAGGTGGGAAGATATCCTGCTTGACCCTGACCTAGAGATAGGACCAGCAAAATCCATATCTAAAAAACAGGCGAAAACTGTAAATGGTGAGGAGAAGCCATATGAATGGGTTTTATACACAGATGGTTCTAAAAAGGGTGAAGACCAGAATGCCCACTGGGGCTTCATCCTGAAACACAATGGTAAAGAGGTATGCCGCCGAAAAGGTCAGACTCCTGGTAGTGCCCAAGCAGGAGAGGCTACAGCGGTGTTAGAAGGATTGTTGGAGGCCATAAGATTACACGTGAGTCGAGTAAGACTTATAACCGATAGTCACTATTGCGCCCAGGCGCTCAGAGAAGATTTATCCATTTGGGAAGAAAATGGGTTTGAAGGAGCGAGGAGTAAAGAAATTGCTCATGCTGAGTTATGGAAGAAAATAGCCGAGTTAAGGTTAAATATGACTATCGATGTTGTTCACCAGAAAGCCCACGTCAAGGAGGGGGCTCACTGGAGAGGAAATGATGAAATAGATAAATACGTCCAAGAGAGAAGATTGGTAATTGTAGGAGCAGAAAAATGGGACAATACTCCCAAAGGAGGAAAAGTGGTCCCAGATGAGTTTGTGTGTGAGGTTACTAAGGCCGTACATGAAGCGCTAGGTCATGGAGGTGCCTTACCCACAAAGAGAGAGCTGGAGAAACTGGAACTTTGGATCCCAGAAAAGAAAATCCGTTCAGTTATACGAAATTGCGAGTTGTGTAATAAGTATAATGCAGGACGCCGAGGACAGCGAGTGGACGGATTGACGATTAAAAGCACTGTTCCATGGGCATCAGTTTGCATGGACGTAGCAGGCCCCATGGGAGTAAACGGCACTAAAGGTGAGAAGTATCTTGTTGTGCTTGTAGATTCGATGTCAGGACATTTTGGATTAAAAGCGGTACGTAATGCGAATGCTAATAGCGTACTAAAAACGCTGGAAGAGGGTTGTATGTGGTTAGGCATACCGAGAGAGTTAAGAACTGACAATGGAACTCATTTCAAAAACGCTACAATAGACAGGTGGTGTCAAAAGTGGGGAATAATAAGGACTTACTCTCCGCCTTACACCCCTCAAGCTAATGGCGTGGCTGAACGAACCATTGGCCTAGTTAAAAGTTGGCTCGGGAAAAATGCTAATGGAAAAGAATGGAGTGAAAAATTGGTGGAGCTGGTCAAGGACTTGAATGGGAGGAGCAGAGCAGATAGACCTTCCCCTTCAGAGGAGTTAAACCAGCGCCCCTTTGTCGCTCCTGAGGTAGGACGAATGCAAAGTACAGAAAACACTCAGAAAGGAAAGTGCCCATTTCAGGTAGGACAGAGAGTGTGGATAAAATCTCATGGTCCATCTGATAGCCAGGCAGTAAAAGCAAAGTATGACCAATCTGACATCATTGAAGAAGTTTTAGACAGAAATACAGTGCGATTAAAAAAGAAGGGACTCCAAGGGGTAGAGCAGCTAAAACCAATGCCAGTTAATTCAGCCTAAAGCTAAGGAGTAAGACAAATAATAAAAAAATGGAAGCAGCCACTCCGGCCTTTGTCAAGCTCGTTATGGTGAAAGGAGCTGTCATCGTGCGGAGGACTGAAAAGGAAGTAATGGTTGGTAGGGCATTTAATCTTTGGATAAATGCAATAAGAGGATATATTGTTAATAGAGTAGAAGATTTTAGTTGGCAACCGGCTATCTTGACCTGCATAATTTGTAGTGGAAGCGAAGAGTCGAGGAGCCAGTGGAATGTGGAACAGATACCCGACGAAGGCTGGTTGGACGAGCTTAAGCCGGATTTGAGCGAGGTAGGCACGGCTAAGATATTTGAAATACAGGTATGTGGGTATTGTAGAATAAAGAGCCTACCTAGAATAAAAGTGCATGTTCAGTGGGATTTAGCCCCGCAAGAGAATACAGATGCACAGTATTGTAAATGTATGTGGGATGGAGAGAAGGTATTGTATTGTCAACATTGTTGGATGAGAATGGAAAGAGGTTCACTGATAAGAGCTGGGGAAGCCGAAGGGTGGCAGCTAACTAGAGCGGAAACCCCGATAAAGTCGCTGAGTTCCGATTTGCTGACCTATTGGCCGATGGAGATAAACGAGAGGACGTGCGACCCAAGATTTCAGGCGCTGCTTTACAACAACTGGCCGCCGGAAGGAGGTGAGTATCGCCCGGCTCCGCTTATTGTTGGCTCGGAGGCGACGCCAACTCTAATATATGTTGAACCTAAGTGTGTAGTTGAACCAGGGGTACCCTGGGCCACAGTAATCAATGGTGTGTTAGCCCGAGGGGATATTCCGATGGAAACATTACCTGACGTCCCACAAGAAAGGGTAATAAATATTAGTAGTATGTGTAGTAGTAATGTGTTAATGTACGCTACATTGGATAAAATGGAATATAAGGCTAAAACAGCAGTAGTAAGGGTGAGTCCAGTGGTGTCGCCTCAACAAGATACGAGGTCGGACACAGGATACTGGATAAAAGTAAAAATAATGATGGCCATGAAACCTTATGAGGGTATATACTCATTGGGAATGGAAGTGTCGATGAGTACGGAGGAGGAGGCCAAGCGGCTTCACCCCAAATGTACTTTTTATAGGGAGTGCCATAGTAGTGCACAGATAAGAATGTATAGTGGTAGAACCTATAGAGATGAAAAGAGTGAAAAAATAAGGCCTAGTGGTAATGAGAAGATGATGGCATTAGCCCAGGTGGCCACAGAAAAGCTAGAAAAACTTAATGCGAATTCATTAAGTGAGGGAAGGCTCGGGCAAGAGCGAGTGACCCATGTCAGGGGAAAATCTGACCATAAAAGTCGCCCAGAGAAAAAATGGTGGCAAGGATGTCCATACCCGGGTTGTACCGGTGAAGGACATGTAGTTGGCGACCGCCGAGTGCATCGGTCGCTACGTGGATGTCCTAGTTTTAACAAGGCAAATCCATGTGAGTATAGATCACCTAGATGGAAAGAATTGGTGAGAAAGTGTAGAAGGGCCCCTCATTCCATTTTTTCCAAGGAGGAACGGATGGAGATGGGTAAAGTATTGGAAACTCCAGCCACGAGGTCAAAGGCGGAATGGAGGGAAGGGCCAGACATGATGAAGATAAGTGGTCAAAAGATCAAAAAAGCTAGGAAGATTGATTATCAATAAATTAAGAAGGGGAAAAAAAAAAAAAAACCCCGCCTATTTTAAAATAAAATAAGTTTTTGTAAAAAGATAAGATAATTGTGTAATGAAGGCCAACCCCCAAGAAAAGGAGGAGGAGCTAATGAGATATTAAAACGCAACAGTCCTTAAAGGGCAAGACCAAAAGGAGAAAGCATGAAACGGAGCTACGAGATGGAGGAAGAGCAAGGTTGTAGCAAGCTAGTAATACTAGAGCTAAGCTCTAGTACTAAGCTAGAAGACCCACCGGACACAGTTGATGAACAACTTAAAGCTATCAACCGCCAGCGACAAAATTGGAGGTATGGAGGAGTTTTGGTGACTATCACACTTTGTTTCATGGTAATATTTTTGATATGTTATTCGATGAGACAAAAATCTAGCATCGCTGGCACAGCCCCGATTAATCCCCTCGACCTAGTAGAAATACGGCATGGCACCACTAAAATAACCAATCAGACGTGTTGGAAGGTGGAAGTGAAGCATGTTTGTGAAGAATGGAGAAGGAAGAAGGGAGCCTGCGGTGCCGGAAAGGAAAAACCCTGTGGGGTAGAATGGAGAAGGGAGAAGATAGCAGTGATAAATTCTTATCTTCGCACCTTTAACAGCACATATTATAATGAAACCCTAGAGGTCTTGAGAAGAAGTATTATATATCCTGCGAAATCAAAAAGCAAGTGTGCACATCCAGTGATTCTACGAGTTGATAACACAACAAGCGACTTTACAGTCAATATTACCTTGTTATGTCTGGAGAAGCAAGAACAAAGAATCATCAGAAAGAACTGGGTCCAGATCGGGAAGGAAGAACCTGCTTGGTACTTCAACGAATATTGTGCAAGACTGCCAGATGCAACAGGTGGATACTGGTTGAAGACAGACCATGACGCCTCTGACTTTACCTACCCGGCGGCCCCACGGAATGACACCTGTACCGAATTTCGCCCGGCATGGGAACGATGTTGGAACTGTATAACCTTTCGGTGCGAGGAGCCAGGGACCAACGGGACCACTGATTACTTGCCAGGTACTCCTGCTTCATCGTCAGGTAGGTCACTTAAATTTCTTAAGTTACGTAGGTTTGCAAAATTTAAAAAGCCTGTACCAATATCACAGAAAAAATTAGTAATAACGCGACGGCCAGGATGCAAGTTAATGTTAGAAAAGGCCCAGTCGTATAATAATAGCCATTGTGATTGGAATATGATGAAATATTGTTTTGAGCCCTATCATATGTTTTGTTATGCAGATGAGGGTAATATAATTATACCCTCCGATATAGGGCTTAGGCGTGATGTAAGGTTAATCCTGAGTCACTTTATTAGATTATATGCCGGAAATGCATTAGATCAAGAGAAAATAGAAGTGAAACATGAAGTATGGCTAAATGATTCCTTTCCATGGATATGGAAAAGAGATACATATATATTGAAATCAACCTTTAATAAAACTTTGGGAATAAATGTGTTAAAAGTAGTATGGGCACGGATGTGGGCTCAACGTATTCCTACACCGGATGATTTATATAATGTCCCAAAAGGGGATTTTGATAAAATTGACCAATGTGTAGCATTGAGAATGTATAACAGATTGCATAGGAAGGAGTGGATAAGTGGAATTTCACCACGATGCCCCTTGGTGGAGACAGGAACGCCACCTTTGACTCATTGGATATATAACTGTACAGGGTTGAACACAAACCTAACGATTAAAGGAGTCCTCCAAGCATGGAGAGAAGGACACACGAGAGATGAAAGTAAGACGTGGTGGGGGCTCAATAAAGATGAGATGGTTCAGGATGTGATACCTTGCTTAGGAGAGTCGGAGAACTATTGGGTTAAATATCAATATATAGCGACGGTGTATTCTAAAGAGAACGATATTTGGCCTGACATTGAAAAACCAGCCTTATATGCTAATCCAAGACCATGGGAAATGTTGTGTAAGGGGGGAGAGTCCGTGAAAAATTTTAATGAATGCACAATTGTATTAGCACGTATACCCTGTTATAAAGTCTCCCGATTTCAGAATTTTTGTAATGTATGTTATCGCGATGAAAATTATGCCAACTATGAGGGGGCAGTATGGATCAAGGATAACAGTAATCAATGGATCCGGAGTCAAGCTGCGGGTAGAGAATATTGTACGCGATGGAACAAAGATCATGACTTATCCAAAATGGTAGGATTAAGAATGATCCCCAAGCCTCCTGACTCTATGATGCAGATCTTAGAAGGTCACGCATTTAGGAAGACCCTTTGTAAAGGGGATATAGTTACAGGGTTTGATTGGCTGGGATTTAATAAGATTTATGGCCCTGGCACATGCCACAAACCTGCTGAAAGATGGCTGCATTGTGGACACAGTGACGAATATGATCATAAGGGAGAACATGTATGTATTTGGTATGAGAGAATAGGATTGGCAATAAAAGGTGTAGTAAGAACTGTGGCCACTACAGCCGGGGAAGTTGTAGAAGATGTAGCAGGGACGGCGATTATTGGGATAAGTACAGGGCTGTATGGTTTATTATATGATGTAGGACTATGGTTCCTGCTAGTGTCAGGAATTGTCCTGTCAGCAGTTATAGCTGTTGTAGTTATCAAAAGAGGGATTTTGGCATTATCTACCCACCGAAATTATAAAGAGAAAACCTCACCAAATAAGGTTAAAGCTCAGTTATTGGCCAACGAGCTGCAGAAAAAATGGGGGGGCCGACTAAGGGGAAATTATTGAGAAGTGGGGATGGGCTTCAGAAAAGGGCGGGATCGATCCAATTATAGATAAGACGCCCTAGCCCTGACTTCCTCACTTCTCACTGAAATCTTTTGGCGGAACAGTAACCAACAACTAACCATGGCTTGTAATGCTTTGGGTAAAGGTATTATTGGAAGACCAGGCGCCCTTTAAAACGTGAGTAATGAAGTGGAATATTGGATAATTTTTATAATATGGCTTTTTTATTGTTGTGTCGGATATAGCGAACAACTAAGTTAGTAGTGTGGGGAATAATTTTAATTCTCCTTTGGTTATGTCTGGTCGACCACTTGGTTTTAGTAATTTGGGTTTTTATCTATGTATTTTTTTTTACTCTCCCGCCAAGAGGTTCCGCTACTCGGAAGAGCGACCACACTCTCGCTCTCCCGTAGTAGAGGTGTTCCGCATTGATGGAGTAGATGCGGATGGAAACTTAGACTAAGATTAGAATGTATATATTGGGAGCCGCAATATTTTAGGTTTCCCCCAGGTCTAAGAATTGTCGAATTTTGGAGGTGTGTTTAACAGGATAACCAGGATCAGCCGCAGTGTGTCTTCTGTGGAAGTGATCTCCTCACGTCCGCTTGGGTGGTGGGGGACGCTTTCTATGGACACTGCTGCTATCCGTTGCCCGCAGTGGATGAGGGTAGAGAAATGTGGCTCATACCAGACGGGCTTTTTCTAAATTTCGTCAGTGATTTTTTCATTGATATCCAGTGTGGTTCCTGGATATGGCCTGGCTTTGCTGACTTCGCGGGCTCAAGTAAGTTGGAAGGTTTGGTTCAAAGTCGTTTGAAAGAGATACGTTATTATTTTAACGTTGAGGGTGAATTTATCGGGGGAACTTTCCCTTTAATGCGCATGATATGGCGCCTGCCTGACGGTGCTCGGCGCTTGACATTCAACACCTTGGTTGGCTTCTGTGTAGCCGCCACTCCTTTGAGACAGGTCGGATCCAATCGGGATGAGTGGCCCTACGAGCCTGTAACACCCTCCTCGCCCTTCCTGGACCGGGTTGATGAGCCTGGGGAACCCAGAGCCGCCCGACAGGATGTTCCAGTTGGTAAGGTTGTGCCACTGTTGAGATCACCCTCCCCCACGGTTACATCGACCACTGATGACCTGGAGGGTGTGCAAGGCGAGGATGGGGGTGGAACGGGGTCATCTCCCTCCCTGATGATGGGTGAACTGGGCCTGTGGTCTCCTCTTACTGATCCTCCGTCCGACTCCTTGCCTTCTGAATCCCCGGTGTCTCCGTTGCCGGAGGACACAAGGGGGTTGAATGCAGGTGACAGGGTTGGAGCTGGGGGCTTTTGAGGTTGATCAGTTTGGACACCATTGATCTCTAGGAGGGGGTGTTGAATTGAGTGGATTGAGTGGGTCAGATGAAACGCCATATCATGTAAAATGAGATAGCAAATTAATGGGCTAGACTCAATTCTTAGTTAGAGACCAATAGGTGTCTATAGGACTGATAATTAAACTTTGGCCTCTGGGTGTAGTTCCTCAAAGTAACCACCAGATGCCGCCAAACCTGTACAACAAAGCCACCCACTCAGCATTGCCCGGACATTCTATATAAGATACAAATTAAATATAAATAAATGATATCCTGAATTAAATAATAATACACAACACAATCTATATTCGATAATTGTTAACCTGATTTTTGGATCAATGTCTGTAACACATTGAAAGCCAACTATGAAGTTTTTTTGTCTTTCTTTTTCTTTTCTTTCATTTATAATCGATACTGTCTTTTATCGCTGATAATATTGCTGTAACTGCATTGAAAAGACTATCTGTATGTATTGTTTGATTTAACAAAGATATATACAAGATGTGCAACAGAGATTAGAATTAACCTGTTAAATTCAAGCTGAGAGAATTTGGGATTTAACATGTAATGTATATATATGTTATTCATGCTTGCTTAATTAATATATATATATGATTTTATTTATTTTAACGTTCATCATTTGTCGAATAGAGCTGAAGACCTTGACATATTTTCATGTATGACTCATCATGCAACGCTGTGTATCCATGACACATTTGTAAGGAATGTATGACCTCATCATGACTCATCTTCATGGCCCGTCGGTGGAAGATTACTGAAAATGAGTTCCAGCAAGTGCGCTTTGATATGAGAAGGTGCGCGGAGAGACATTCACCGGAAGGAGTCAGTGGTGTGGCCCAAGAGTATAAAAGGCCGTCACCAACTCTGAGCTAGGCCCCCTTTTCACCCTGCGATGTGTCTGTATAGAGTGCATTCTCGAAGATGGAATATAACTGCCTGCCTGGACTTTGGATTTTTACGAAGGACTGGGATTAAGCTGTGACTGGAATCTTTTCTTCAATGATTGGTAATGTACAAATCTTTTAGCAATAAGGATGTATAATAGGAAGATATGAATGACTAATCGCGTGTTAGGGTGGGGGCCATTTAATACACTCTCATATCTTCAAAATTATTTTCAGCCAAAAACATCTTATTGTCAATCAGGTCTTAAGCTTTTCCGAGGAATGATCAATCTTGTAAAGCTTATTGTAAAAGGTTATATTATTCCTAATCTCCTGTTTTATTTTGTTTTATTTTATTTTATTTTATTTTATTTTATTTTGATTGATTTAAAGTTTTATCATTAAATGTGATTTTTATGATTCATATCGGTTATCTTATTATTGTCAATAAAATTGTTTAAAAGATAATTTTTGAATCAATCATTTTATTGTTTTGTTTCAATCTTTATTTTATTTATTTTTGGTTTTATTCCTTTTGGACGTTTTAATAAGTCCGGTCGTTCTATAAGACCTTTTCATTTGCTTATGATTTTATTTTTATAATTTGGTCGTTCTATAAGACCTTTTCATTTGCTTATGATTTTATTTTTAATTTGGTCGTTCTATAAGACCTTCACATTCGTTTATGATTTTATTTTTATTCTTTGGTCGTTCTATAAGACCTTAATGTTTGTTTATGATTTTATTTGGGACGTTTGATGAGCCCTCATTATTTTTTTGATTTTATTTTATTTATTTTGGACATTTTAAGTCCACCTCATTATTTTTTTTCCAAGACGGACAATAGTAACGGACGTTTGGAGGAAGGTAAGTGCATTTGAATAACCTCTAACCAATGCTTCCATCTGTATTAATATAAGTCAAATACTCCTGCTTGATATGTAACAAATCCGTATGATCCTAACAAGGATTATTAAATTACTAGGTCAATAACAAATGCAAACAACTCAGAGAAGTGGAGCTGCCAATGAAGTGAGGTGTACATGCTAGCATTCCTGGGCTCTGTGTGTGTGGTTACTCACTCAGGATTGATAGGTGTATGAAAACGGATTGGCCTCATGATAAGATGACAGTGAACAAACCTAGGTGAATCCACTTTGATATATCGGCTTATTTAATTCCCGTCTCCTCACGCTGACGCCTTAGAGCTGGTGAGGAAAAAGGGGAATTTCTAACCCTTTAATTGGAGAGTCGATCAGGACATATTTCCCGATTTAAGTCCTGCGGGTAAGCGGAAGTTGACAGTAGCCCAAAGGTGTGTTCGAAAAATAGCGCACTGTGACTTCCTAAAATGTATTAAAACACAAGAAGAATGTTAACAATTATTTATTTATTTAAACGTAACATGATACACATTTCTTCTGTACTAAATATTTTATATACCCAAATATTAAATGTCATATCAGAGCCATGGTTTTAATACAGTGATACCGCAATATTTTGGCTCAAGGTTATTTATCACTGTCAAAATCTAATACCAGTCTACTTGTGATGTGACAGCTATTTTACACATCACAAACATAACGAAAAGGTCAATTAATTCTAGTTGTGTTGGAATGTGACAGAAAATATCACCACCGGCCCGTCCGCACGCCGTACGCGTTTCTGTCGACTCTGCTGATGCGACGGCTGATAGCGGCGACACAATACAAGCGAGTGTCGCGTGGAGGGGGGGGGCGGGGTCGCGTGAAGGACAGGCTATTATGTGCGGGAATGTGCAGCTCCGTGTTTGAAAGCTCTTTTTTTTTTGTAAAACTAAATAGCTGCGGCAGAAATTCTGCTAGGTCATGGCCATGTTTACGTGCATGACGTACAGTTGTACGGGAAAGGGAGCGCGTAGTTAAAAGCAAGTGCAAGAAGAGTCAACGGGCCTTATTAGAGCCGACTGATCCTACACTTCTCCGCTGTTCTCACCACTTAACAAGCTCTAATATGCTCGCTGAGAGAAGCCACCCACAACTAAGCGTGTGTGTACTGTATGTAAACGTAGAAAAGACTCACTCTGTCCCACTTTCAAGACCACCTTCATGCCCTGCGTGGCACAAACTCCTCCCCTCATGCTGTCCAGACCTTGGCGCGTCCCATCTGATGTAGCTGCAGGGACACAAAGACAAAAATGGCATAGTAAGCAACATACGCACACACATAGTATAACGTCCACATCCATTCAAACTGCACAATGTCTCTCTATTTCAAGCAATAAATTCTGCTCATATCGTCAACCGTTCCGGGGAGCCGACAAGTGACATTTGCAGAAGCAGCAATTTAAAAGCCAGACTCGAAACTTTGAAATGTCAAACTAGAAAGGCGACGAGCACTTTAATAAGTCCTCATTTTAAGCAGCTCGCTGGCATCCATTAACAACGCCGCCGGCGTCGTCGCTTGGACACAACCACTTTCACAGCGACGCGGCTCCTGTTTAGGCTGGACAAGCCACACTGGATTAATACTGGGTTTGCGGCTGGCGATTTCGCCTTAAACTGAGATTTAGAAAGTGTAATTGCCGGCCATTAAAAGACCCCAAGACAGAATGTCTTTATAGCGCAGTACCGCTTTTTCTGAGCCAAATTGAATTAAAGGAGAAGTCAACCCAAACAGTTTTTTTTTTAAGCAATATATGTTCTATGCAGCCCCACTAGTCTAAACACAGTGTTCTGATTAATATTGTGTTTGTGGAATATGAGTTAAGCAGCCCTTTTTAATCCTTCTCAGTGGGCGGCCATTTTGCAACTTCTGAAAATGACATCGCAGTTGCTCAGGGCTCAGGTAACGACCAATTTATCAGCCCTAAGCAACCGTGTTGTCATTTTCAGTCAACACTAAGTGGCAAAATGGCCGCCCCCTGAGATGGATAAAAACGGGTGGATTCTGTTGCTTAATTCATGTGCTACAAACACAATATTAAAAAGAATAGCATGTTTAGACTAGTGGGGTTAGATAGAACATAATATTCTAAAGATCTGTTTTTTTAAAAGACCCCATGAAAAACATATTCTTTACAATAATTCATGTCCTATGCAGCCTCACTATTCTAAACACGGCATTCTCCTTAATATTGTGTTTGTGGAATATGAGTTATGACCACCCTTTTTTTTTTTTAAATTAATCTCAGGGGGCGGCCATTTTGCAACTTCGGAAACTGAGCTGCGAACATTGAATTTCGTCAGGGTTCAGAAAATGTGTCGCGTTTGTGTTCGTAATTAGTCGCCTTTGTCGCCAGGACATTTTGAACATGTTCAAAAATCCATTATTTCACCAACATTCTCGTCATAATTCATCATAATTCGTTATAAGATGTGTCGGCAAAGTTCTTTTTGAGGTCCCATTCATAAATCCTCCAAGGTTAAGAACCACTGAAATACAGGGTCTTTAACTCATTTGCTCCCAATAACGTATAAAGACATTTTTTAAAATGTTTTAAGTGTCCCAAAGACGTATTTATAGGTTACTTTTGTTGTTGTTTTTTTATGCTAGAGCATACAGAAGGCTTTGATGCAGCCTCTCAACTGCAAAGAACGGCTGCAGAATGGTATTTATTACACAAACGGCCAGCAGGTGGCAGCGGAGCAAAGGAGATCAACCAGGGCCATGTTGAAAAAAAAGCTCAATTACTCACAATTCCAAATAGATTTGTGAAAATTGATGAAACTTAGCTCTATTCTAATGCTAATTGCTGCAAAAAGGAAACAGATAGAAATACTTTTTTTTTTCCTGATGAAAGAAGAGATTTTAATCTTTCTTTTGATAGGTTCCATATTTTTAGATCAATTGAACACAATATTCGGTGGGCTTTGCAAAATCAGTCAAAATCCAGTAAAACAGCCGGGAGCGAACGGGATTGCTTCTGTGAAAATGGCTGGGAGCAAATGAGTTAAAACTTAAAAGTGAAAATAAACTGGGTAAAGTCTTGAAAGAATAAATAAATAAACAGTTCAAATGTCCCCTTGCCAATGATTCCAATTACACTAAACATGCACGACACATCCACTGTCCATCAAACTGATTTCACACTTGCGCTGAGTGTGCGTTTTTTTTTTGTGTGTGCGTGTTTTCATACATTTACAAGCGAGATGCGCGCCTCAACCTCAATCAACCATTCATAAGTCCACATAGCATTTCCTCCTTCCAGCCACTGCACTTAAAAAAAAAAAAAATGTCATTTGTCTCCACATCCACGCGAGCGATCAGCACATTTGAAGGAAGGGAGGAAAGTGAGAGAACGGGAAGTGTGAAGGAGATGCAACTTCACTTCTCACACCTCCTTCCCTCTATTTCTGCATAATGCAGAGTGTGAAAGCATGAGGAGGCTTTGGAATGAAGCGAGACGGGGTCAATGCATCAAGCATACTTTCAGAAATGCGGCGACAAGAGTGCATTTCCCGTTCAAAATAGACTCAAGGGATAAGGCACAGTGATGCCATCATACATTTCTCAAGTGTTGCTGTGACACTGAGTATAAAGTTCTGGTCTAAAAGGATTCTGAAAGGATACACGGATGTGTAAAGGTGTAAAGGTCAAGAAAACTAAAAAAAAAAAAAAACTTGGTCCCAAGCTAGTGATAAAACTAAATACAGGTGATATTGTCAAAATCCTTGGAAGCGAATCGATGAGCGATGACGACGAAATGTAGCCGTCCACTCATCCTCAGCCACTTTGAGACTAATGTCCTCTGACACGTGGAGGGAAGGCAGGAAGGCGGGCGGGCACGAGGGAGGTGAGGACGACGTGGGCGAGGAGACGAGGAGGCCGTGCGGGGGCCGCCGGGCGGCGAGACGTGATTGGCCGTGACAAGGTGTTGCTGATATGATGGCCATGTGACGATGGAGAGCCACGCTGTCAAGGGTGGGCAAAGTGGCCCGCCGAGCATTTACATTATCGGGAGCGCTGTCACGGTTGATTTGTCAATTTAGCAGATTTTCCCTTGAAATTGGTCAATTAAAATGCATGTATTCATTTTTTATCTTATTAAATAATGAGTTCATTGATTTATTGTAAATAGTTAAACATATGATGTGATCCATCCATTTTCTGAACCGCTTACTCCTCACAAGAGTCGCGGGGTGCTGGAGCCTATCTCAGTCGGCGGGGTACACCCTGAACTGGTCGCCAGCCAATCGCAGGGCACACGACAAACAACCATCCACACGCACAAGCACACCTCGGGACAATTCGGAGTGCTCAATTAACCTGCCATGCATGTCTTTGGAATGTGGGAGGAGACCGGAGTACCCGGAGAAGACCCACGCAGGCACGGGGAGAACATGCAAACGCACCAAGGAAGGCCGAAGCCTGGACTCGAACCCGAGTCCTCATTACTGGGAGGCGGATGTGCTAACCAGTTAACCACCCATATATAATGTGATTAAATTGAATTAAAGTGCATCAATTTAATGGCCATTGTGCTACTTCCTACCTTGGCCACCAGGGGAGCGCCAATCGGCTCATCTCAGCTCCTCGTAGAGGATAAATAATATATGACTGTGAGTCTTGTTATGTTTTATGTACACATTTTTAACCTCAACTACCATTTAATGGCTCAAAGGAGTGTGGCCATACTTCCTCGACCATCTTAGGGTGTTATTTTTGTGGTCAGTGACAAGTAATGGACTCAAAGGGGGGAAAAATGGTCGCCCATGGCTGTGATTTAGGACGAGATGAAAAAGGAAAGCGGGGAAGGAAGAAGATGAGGGACGGATGAGTAATTGAGACGATGATGAGCAGTGAAGGGAGGGGAGGTGATATGCCAGGAGAGGAAGGATGTCTCCCCGAGTATCCTACAAAAAACAAATGAGCGAAATCAGGCTTCATCACACCGGCACGCCAGGAGAGGAGACAAAAAGGTGACTAGATCAGGACTTCATACAGTTAACTCTGACTTTGACATTGATACCAATACCAAGTACTGATACTGCTAGTAATTTTTAGCAAAATATCTCCACCACAAAAAACAACGGTAAATAACATCACAATCTTGCAGCTGTAACGGCTAAAATAATGTCATGTTGTGTGACATGATCTTTCACAATTAAAAAAAAAAAAAAAAAAAGTGTTTCACGGCACAAAGTGTGATCCAGCCGTCCGTTTCATATCTGCTTGTGGCTCAAAAGCGAAGCGTGGAGAGGCTCTGTCGCCAAAATGCCTGAGTGCAGTGAATTTATTCTTAGTTATTTAAAAACTCATTCACTGCCAGTCATTATAGAAAATTTTTACATTTCCAATACTCACGTGATATTACATTCAATAATTATATATAAACCGAATCTACCAAATAACAGAATAGACTCCCTACTTTTTGTCCCGTCCCGTTCTTTTATAATTGACAGCAGAAAAATGTAGGTTTGCCAAAATACAGCCATTTCTCCCATGGACTCTGAAACTGTGTTTATTTCCTATAAAATGGGGCAATGATGTCATCTACCGGTGGTTGGGCATCAGTAAAGTTGTTTCCAAGTTTGATATTTACAGTGGAGCATGCTCAGATTCGCCCCCATTTCGCACCGCTCTAAAAAATACAATTGACAAGTATACTTGTCAAAGGCAGTGAATGAGTTAAAGGCCCAGTCTGCCGGTTTCACTCTGGAAAAGGCACTTTTTAAATACAGGATTTAAACAAACAAACTACTTCTCAATTTACTGATCAGGGCTTGTCTTAATTTCTGGTGGTGATTTTGTCCTAAACCCCCACCTCCCCAGCCTGTATTTTGCCATTTTGTGTTTGTTTTGTAAACAGCGGGACGTTTCTGTGGAAAGACAGTGTATTTCGGGGGGGGGGGTCACAAACAGGTCCGGGCGAATTTGTCGGCGGCGAATTTGCCGGCTGCGTGACGTCACTCCCGCAGCAATTTGAAAGCACGCACGGATTATTATTTTTTTCACTCACTCATTCACACATGTAAGCTTCTGTGAGTGATCTGTAAATTGAGAAGTAGTTTGTTTAAATAATGTGTTTAAAAAGTGCCTTTTCCAGAGTGAAACCGGCAGACTGGGCCTTTCACCTTATTGATCCAAGTAAGGCAATTGAGAACAGATACTCAAATATGCTCAAGAACAGATTTGCCTGTCTAAAACTCCACCCAAATATGATTATTATGAAAGCCGATGAATTACTGCCTGTCTGCCTAATCGCCTATCCGTTTTTGTTTTTTCTAATGGCTTCGGTCTGTTGCCGCCCTCCCGCTCTGCTGCGAAGTTTTGCGAGTTCACTGCGTGCTTGAGTATGCTCCCCGTCTGTGCAGCTTCGCCTTCTGCAAAACCAACTTAGTTTCTCAAGTGGATGGTGCGCTTGCTTACGTGCGCGTGTGTGCGTTCAGCCGAGTAAGAATTTACAGTTGCCTTCCTGTTTAAATTTGTTTTGCTCCCTCTCCAGAGTGCCATGTGTGTCACATGGATGATGAAGAGCATATAACCTGAGCGGCTCTCTCTCGCCGCCTCACCTTCTTACTCCTTAACCGCCTTCACCCACTCTTAAAAAAAAATTGTCTCAAAACCTTTTCATAAATCTGCTGACGTTTTAAAACCTGACTGTGAGCATTAATGAAGCCATCATAGGCTATTAGTTTGCGGAGAGACGGAATTTGGGTTGAAACAGACCAGGCACTATTTGGTCTCCACATGGCGGAGGAGGAAAAAAAAAAAAAAAAAAAGTATTATTTTCTCTTGCATTCCACGGGTGAAGTTTCCTCGTGTTTTCCTGCAATAGGTGGAACAGTCCAAAATGCATCATGTAAAAAAAAAAAAAAAAAAAAAAAAAGCCATTTTCAATGAAGCAACCCCCTTCGCTCCTGGCTGGATTTTGACTGATTCTGCAAGGCCCACAGAATATTGTGTTCTATTGCTATAAAAAAACATGGAACATACCAAAAGAAAGATTAGCATCTCTTTCCCCTTTACAGCAATTAGCATTAGAATATAGTGTCATCATTATTCACAAATGTGCTTAGAATTGTGGGGAAACAGTTTTCATCATGGCCCTGGTTGATCTCTTATACTCTGCTGCCACCTGCTGGCCATTTTTGTTCCACCCGTTCTCTCTAGTTGAGAGGCTGCATCAAAGCCTTCTGTATGCTCTAGCATTAAAAAAAAAAAAAAAAAAAAAAAAAAGACGCAAAGATACGTCCTTGGGACACTTACATTTAAAATAGAACGTATTTATACGTTTTTGGGAGCATACGAGTTAAATACTGTGATCAATTCGTCACCAAAATTCATCTCTACTCACTTCAACTTCTGAAATTATTAAAACCATCGTCCCTGATATTTTGGATTTTATTTTTTTTCCCACAAGTCACAAACTACACACTTTTACTAATGACTAAAATTGTCATTAAGATTCAGCGAGAACCGTGCCTCGCGAGTGGAGAATTTCTGATGGGAGTTCATAGTCACAGGTTGGAACCCACATGATGTGTCACATGCCAACCAAACACACACGGGGAACAGTCACGCAATCCTTCCCAATTTCACACATACACCATGAACACGGCAAAGAAAAAGTGAGCGCAGACGCCAAGAGCGCATGTGGATGCTTAGTTCAGGGGCGCTGTGTAAAAACCACCTCTGGAGGCCCCCGCGCTGCTGGCTTCAGTCACGCTTGTTGTTTGTCTTAAACTAAAGCCGTGTCACAATACATGTTACGGCCCAGCTTGAGCGCCATGTGTGTGTTAACGTTCCACTGCAGCTGATGTTTCATGTCCGAGCTCAAAAGGTCACAGATGTTTTTGAATATGTTCCTGAGAGCACACTGTTAAAAAAATCTCCAGTCTGCGAACAGACGCAAGCACAAAAATCACACACGCCCTGCCAAAGCTGCTGAAATCACGGGTGTCCAGACACAAAAATGCTGGTAATGTGTTTTTCAAGAAAAAAAAAAAAAAGTACTTTATCATATTGCACTTCATAAAATCATATAGTAATTCGAGATTGCAATTTCTGCAGGAATTACATGTGAAGGCTGATCGGCTGAATGAAAAATTGTGGAATGGAATGATGTGCAATATTGAAGGGCATGAAATGAGATTAACATGTTGAAGTAGCCCGCGACCCTTGTGAGGAATAAGCGGTCAAGAAAATGGATGGATGGATGGATGTTGAAGTAGGTATGGATTGAAATGGTTTAAAAAAAAAAGAGAGAGAGAGTCAAAGAGAAGAGGGAAAATGTAAGATTGACTTTTATTTTAAGAAAAAAAAAGAATTGTGGTAGGGATAAGATGAAAATTTTCAAGTTTTTTTATTTTTTTTTTTATTTGATTTGTGGGAATTTTTTGCATGTTGAAAATCGTTTCTGAGTTGAATGTGAATGTGATGAATGACTTAAATTTCATGAAATGATCTACAATGACTTGGAATAAGCAGTTTGAGTTGGAATGGTTTGATTTGGTCAAAAAAAAAAAAGGTAGAAATTAGAGGGGGAGAAATATATGTATCATAAAATTGACTTCTATGAACAGTTTAACAGTTTAACGTTATAATTGGTGAACATGTGTAGAAATTAGTGGAGAAAAACAAAAACAAAAATCATAATTAAAAAAATTTGTCCGCGACACTTGTGAGGAATAAGCAGTCAGGAAAATGGATGGATGGGTGGTAAAAAAAATAAAATATTTTATCGATGAAAATTTAACATTTTTGGAATCTTGAAACTCGTTTCAAAGGTGAATTGAAAATATTGAATAATTTAAATTTCAATTCATTAGGTTCATTTTGAATTTTTGTTGATTTTTTTTTTTTTTAAATTTGTGAACATTTTTATGTTTTGGAATGAGAAAAATAGTAACCCCGAACAGCAAGAATTTCTGGAGTGTAATGAAATTTGAATTGTGTTAATCAGTTGAATAACTTGAAACAGGCGAATAACCATTTCTATTGTGAAAATTAGGAAAACCACGGTGAAAAATGTGAAATTTTTTTGTATGTGTGAATTTCTAGAATGCTGAAAATCCTTCCCAAGGTGAATTGAATAAGCTGAATGTTTTGAATCTCGAATGGGAAGGATGTAACTGTTGACTGTTGACTGTGCCATTGTGAATGAATGGGGACTTGGGTGAAAAAAGCAACATTTTGGGAAAAAAATTTGCATTTTTGAAATGAGAAAACATGTTAAAATGATGGAAACCGGTTGAGAAATATGGTAGGAGAAGCAGGACGAAAAAGTGTGAGGCATAACATACAATCATCTATAATAAATTGCAGAATGACATGGAAGCAACATGGAGTCCAAGTGAGCGGCTGGCTGCATGGCGTAACGTGACGAAAGTGGCGGCCATGTAGGACAGTCACAAGCAACGTTCCGCACAACTGGGTCAGCGGCCTCATCCCGGGGCAGCGAGGGCATTCTTGAGTGTATGTGTGTGTGTGTGCTCGCCCTGCAGTCTACCTTGAGAGTGTAGCGGCATGCATTTTAAATGTTTACTTCGTTGACCTCCTACCAGGCAAACCCTGAGTGACGATTCCCCAACTTGGTGGGCTAGTCGGGCGGCGGGTTCAGCGGCTTGTTTGTAAGTTGTGCATTCCAGCGTACGCACACACACACAAATACAACCATCCTCCATTACATCACCCAATAGACTGAAGGCATGGAAGAAATGGGTCAAGCTCTTCTTCCTCAACGTCTCATTCTTAAGTGGTTTTTTTTTCTCTCTCTCTCTGATCCAACCTGCTCCAACACTCGTTCCAACACGGCAAGATTTAAACCAATCAAAATCCATGATGGAAAACAACTATCAAGTCTGGGAAAGTGCGTCTATGTGGACAGACGTATTCAAACAAGGACGTCCTGGAAATGTAAACAAGACACACTGGCACGTCTTGCTCAGTGTGCATATGCAGATCCGTGTTTGAAGCACGGTTATCATATGTGGTGAGTCAGCATAAAATGAAAAGGAAAGCACAAAATTGAAGGGACAAAATGTCAGGTGGAAGTTATATCTTCGCATTTCCAAAATGAATCAGCACTTCATTTTGTGGCAGATGACTTCCTTCTGCATATATTAGCTAACAATTTTTACTTAATGTATTCTAAAAAAAACAACAACAAATTTTCAATTTTGAAGTGACATAACGCTTCTCGGCTCTTGCAAGGTGAGGGAAGAAGCGGAGCATTCAGGGAGCTAAGAGATTTGTTCTCAAGCTGTTTGGAACACTTTTAATTGGTTAATAATGTGTAAAAATGACAACATATTAAATGATTGACCTTATTTAGTCAATTTACATGACATTGATCTATATTAGGGGTGTAACAAAGCAATATGAATCAGAAAATCGGTTTCGAGTTCGATGTGCATCAAGTCAAACTGAATCAAAATGTTCCTTACTTGAATCGTATCACACCCCATGTATCGAGATACTAGGGGTGTGAATTGCCTAGTACCTGACGATTCGATTCGTATCACGATTCACAGGTCACGATTCGATTCGATACCGATTAATCCCGATACGAATGGTCACGATTCAATACCGATTAATCCCGATACGAATTTATAAGTCGATTGTTGCGATTTTTTTTCATTCATATTTAGAAAATACTAATCAGTAAGCTTGTAGAGTGTAAGATTTATATGAAAATGTATTATTTATTTATCTGAAATTTCAGTCTTATAGAGGTTGTAATCTGTTTCATGTTTGAACAGCATTAAAATAAAAATATTAAGGCTTAATGTGCCGTTCATATAACATTCTTCCATGCTCAAGGTGTGAATCCTAAAAAAAAAAAAAAAAAAAAAAAAAAAAAAAAAAAAAAAAAAAAAAAATCGATTCTGCCGATTATTGAATCGATTCGAGAATCGCGCGATGTAGTATCGCGATATATCGCCGAATCGATTTTTTTTTTGACACCCCTACGAGATACATATCGAATCCTCTTGCACAGGTGATATGCATACCCCCAGTCTATATATTTATATTAGGGGTGCACATCTCACCACAAAAAAACAATTTAATCCATTCATCCATTTTCTAACCACTTACTCCTCACTAGGTTCGTGGGGATGCTGGAGCCTATCCCAGCTGGCTTCGGGCAGTAGGCGGGGGACACCCTGGACTGGTCGGCAGCCAATCGCAGGGCACACAGAGACGAACAACCAATCACAAGCACACCTAGGGACAATCCAGAGCACCCAATTAACCTGCCATGCATGTCCTTGGAATGCAGGAGGAGACTGGAGTACCCGGAGAAGAACCACACGGGCACGGGGAGAACATGCAAACTCCACCTAGGAAGGCCCAAGCCTGAACTCGATCCTGCGTCCTCCTTACTGGGAGGCGGACGTGCTAACCACTCAATTTAATTTACCCAGACAATTTAATACGGTTTTCAATATACGTAGGGTGCAAAACGATTCAAGGACGGTTTGATTTGAAAGCGGAAGAATTTGATTCAGCTGAACTTCGATATGGTACGGGTCACATTGCATACATTTGAATGAATTTGGCAGTATGCCATTTGTGCCATATCTCCCTCGATATATATATATATATATATATATATATATATTAGAGATAGACCGATAAGGTTTTTTCGGGCCCGATACCGATACCAATTATTAGTAGTGAAGGATGCCGATAACCGATATTTGGAGGTGATATTCAATTTCACTAAAAAGGGACATCAAAATTTGGGAAAAATACAAAAACTCCAGCGCTTCTCTTTTTTTTCCTTTTTTTTTTTTAAGCATATGTTTATTGAGCAACTTTTTATTTTATTTTTTTTATTTTTTTTAAGCATACGTTTATTGAGCAACTTTTAGGGTTAGTAAAATATTTGTAAGTTTTTTTTTTGTTTTTTTTTTTTAAATCTTCGTCAATGGACAAGTTCTGGGATCTCCCAGGCGCAGCAGCATGTTTTCAAAAGTTAAATAAAAATTATTTTCTACACAAAATAAAAGTCTTCCAAAATTTAAAAATATCCAAAGTATTAAATTTTTACTTATCTTAGTTTTAATTTCAATCAAAAACAGAAGGTGCAGAGAGTTCCCAGGGTCGACAAAATGAAAATAAAAACTGTTTTTTTAAATTTGCACTTAAATTAGTTCTCTGAAGTTAACACTTAAAGAAAAAAAAATGGATCTATTATCGGCCATATGATTCTTAAAAATGGCCGATGCCGATATTTCTCAAAATGCTGAATATCGACGCCGATAATCGGTCTATCCCTAATATATATATATATATATATATATATATATATATATATATATATATATATACACACACACACACACACACCGGTATATAATGCAAGTCATGCTATCTGCTTATACTTTAGGCGTTAATAGACATTTGGGTCTGTCATTGTGAGCCACCCCTCTCATAAAAACAAACATCCTCTCGTGATGTACTGCGATGTCACTTGAGCGCAGCGAGGGGGAAAAATGGGAGACAGTGACACCCAACTCCAGGCTTCACATCCCCCGTCACTTGTCAGACTGTCATCACCACACACGCACACACGCACGCACGCACACGCACACACACACACACACAGACTCCTCCACTGTGACATTGTCTGTCATTGCTGGCTTACAGCGTTGGCGTCAGGCCCACAGAAACGCTCAAGCCGACGCGGGATGAAGGACCTTTGAGCGAAAACCCCGCTGATCCGATTTTGCATTTATTTGGAAACAAAAAACAAACATTCCCAAGCTGTCAGAGTCAACGTTGTGGCTGCCGAAAGTCAATAAATAACACGCATATTTGGAGCACAGCGGCGCGGGAGGGTGACGACGTATCCAGGTGAAGGACGAAAGTCTGCTTCTTGGGAAGTGGGTCGCGGGTCTGAAGGGAGGAACGATCTGTGACATGCATCTGGAGGGAAAAGGGAAAGCAAGTGCGAAGATGGGGGGGCTTCTAAATTAAGATGACGGGATGCAGAAGGGATTGAGGGTGGAAATGTGACGGAACAAGATAGATGTCCCTCACTGGCCACTTCATTAGCTATGCTATCTCATGGGATCCAATGCAAAAACTGATACAACAAGTGTTTGAATAAAAAAATATTTTCATTATTTAAATATGACAACATACACATGATGTGCAGGTATTATTTTGATGACTTAGGGGTGCTTGGCTTTAACCGGCTGTCACTGGTCTGGTGAGTGACGTGGGTGTCAGAAAATGAGAGTGAGGAATCGGCTGTTTGTTTTGAATGTTTGTTTTCATGTTGTTTATTGAATGTGCACCAGCGCCTGTGTCTATTTTTTGACTATTCCAAAACATCACAATACATTCCAACCAGGGTGACCAGATTTTCAAAATTAAAAAACAAAACCCTACAATTTCTCTCACCAGGAACTATTTGTAACTAATTCAATTGCGAGTCAATCTGGCAACAGGTGGTTTTGTTTTTGCTTTAGCTAATGCTAGCTGCTATCTTGGTTGACAGTTCAATTATACATAAGTCAATGCACTCATCATTATCCAACCATTTTTTGCTACTGCTTTGCCGTTACCTCGCGCCAGTCCCGCATTGTAACATTCGAAATATGTTGCCAGAAAAATCCCAGCTGTTGTCAGGTTGACTCTGACCAGTGACTGCAGCATGAGGACAGTAGGACTACATTTCCTATGATTCTTAGACATGGAAGCAGGAAGTCGTTCTAGTCGTGGAATGACGAAAACACGCCTGTTAGTGATTACAGTAGATGTATTTGGATTAGAATAGTGATTGATATACATGGGCCAAACAATTGGCTTGCTAACTGGATTTAAAAACAAAACAAAACAAAAACAAAAAACAAAAAAAACGGGACGTTGAGAGGGGACCTGGGTAAAAGCAGGACAAAACAATGGAGCTGGGGAAATCAGCCAAGGACTCGGGAAACTGTCATGGTTTGGGGTGGGTTGGGTTTTGGTTAGTTTTTTGTTTTTTTTTTGTTTTACTTTTGTTATCGTTCAGGTTTAGTTTGGGTTTTGTCGTTATCCTCATGTTTCTTTAAGTTCAGGCATGATTTGTGTTTTGCGTTGTTTTCCTTGTGTGCCCCCCTAGTCTTGTCTTGTCCACCTGTGTTTGCCTGGCCTTCCTCATGTGTCAACCAATCAGCATCCTCCGCCTCTTTGTGTACTTTGTGTACAGCAATGCATGTTCTTAAAGCGCTTTATTAATAAAGTTGAGTTGAGTTGACTATCGGAAAAATTATCAGGAGCAGAGATTTTTCTAGACCTTCTCAAAAGTTACACAACAGTGTAGCATTTGTGATGCATAAGGGAGTATGGCTCCAGATCTGGTTGAGTAGTTACTTCAGTGCTCGCATCTCCTCTATGCCTCCTTGCGAGTGTTGTCATTTTGTATTTGTGTACTTGACATCGTTCGATAACCCGCCGAAAGTGCATTCCGTTCCCCAGTGGTGGAGGGGACATGTCTGATGTTACAGCTCCCAAAAAAGCCCTTTCAACACCAAGGCTGTAAAAGTCACAAAACCCTGCAAAAGCGAAGACGACTTGAGCCACGCTGGCCCTCCAAAAGCAACATCTGCTGTTTACTCAAGCGTTCCTGCACTGACATGAAAGGTTATCCTTTAATAAAACAGTCCAAATGCTTCTCAAACTGGAGCAAAAGCGCCACTGCTGCTCATGATTAGCCAAGCCGCTAATACTTAGCATTGCATCCATTTTCCATAGGACTCGTCCTCATTCACACTCACATTCACACCTATGGACAATTTACAGTTGTCAATGAAGCTACCGGGCATGTTTTTGGAATGTGGGAGGAGCACCCGCACCATTACCATGACAGTGTTACTACTCTGTGCGTGTGTGTGTCCTTGTTGTTGCACATGCGGTCCAATTCAGAGATGTTTTGCTAATCTCCAACAGTCCAGTCTGCTTTCTCTTGCCGGCTACCCTCCTCCCACTCTCCCCGCCTGCCGTTATTATTGTTTCCAAAAAGGAGGAAAGCACGTGCACGCGCACACATACATGAGAGGCAGCCAGCCGAAATAATGCATCTTGACATGTGTGCCTGCATACCGCTGCAGGGAGAGATTGGGGAGAAAGAAAGTGGAAAGAAGGAGGGTGAAATATGAAGGGCAGGATGATGGACAGCGGAAGGCATAGTGCAATTATATACTATCTGTGTATGCGTGTGTGCGTGCGTGTGTGTAACAGTAAAAGAAAGGGACTGATGACAGTTGTGTTTGTTTAGTTTCTCTGCGATTAAAGCAGGCTGCTCCAAACTGTGTGCTCAAGCTATATGGCAATCTGTCTGTTTTCTTACCCACTACGCGTGCGCGTGTGTTTGTGCGTGTGTGTACCTTTCACAAGTGTAAATGTGTTTGCGCAGCTAATGCGTCAGTCTGTCTTCAGTGTGTCTACACGTCAACGGGTTTGTTAACTTACGTCACAATAAGCAGCACTATTACCCCTAAAAGTCGAAGTTTACTGTCAAAATTAATTAATTTAGCAATTCAATAAGCTAGCTTAATGCTAATGTTAAATAGCATTGATGCTGTTGTGTGGAGCTAAATATGTTTAAACGTACATGTAAATGTGTTGAAATGTATTTGCAAATACTGGTATAACAGGCTAAATGCTGTACAGTATATTAAGCTTTTTTTTTTCTTAATCCCCGTGGCATAATTAGGGATGAAACGATAAGCGCAATATTGTGATATTAAAACTGCCACAATATCGTCATCGTCATGTTCACTATATGTAAATGCAACACATCTGAAAAAAAAAACAGGGTGATTTCCACTTGTACAGTTCTAGCACCCTCTGGTGGCTATTCTTTTTTTTTTGTGCAATTTAATTTTCATTAGGGATGTTTTGGCCCTTCTATGCTGAAAATATGCTACACTAATTGTCAGATGAAGGGATAAAGTCAATATGTGGAGAAACTCAATGTGTGCGTGCATTAACAACATAATAATAATAATAATAATACATTGCTGTTATGTATAAAACCACAATATTATTTTTTATTTATTTATTTTTTTATTTTTTATTTTTTTTATTTATTTATTTATTTATTTTTTTTTTTTTTAAGTATGAGCTCCAATATTGTGACCCTTTTTAAATCGGCAACCTCCCCACAATATCGTGATAATTATCGTATTGTGAGCTTCATATCGTGATAATATTGTATTGTGACATTTGGATATCGTTACATCCCAAGGCATTATGGGAAAAAATGCTTACAAGCACATTTGTGCATATTTGTATGCACTTTGGAACATACTTGTCGACTTGTCGGTTAAATGTCAAAAACTTTGAGCATTTTTTCCCCCCCATACATCACATGTGGCAAAATGCCAAACGAAAATCATGCACTGCAGAAATAATCATAAATTACGAAGCCAATGTTACTTTTTGTACATGTTGCTATAATGTAGGTAAAATGCTACAAAAATTTGCTTTTTTTATTAACGTACATCTGTCAATACCCTATAAAATTTTTTTACGTTTTTAGCATTTAGCCTACAAGTACATATGAACATAGTTGCAAAAACTTTTTTAAAAACTTATCTTACCTATTTAAGCCAATCAAAAATGTTTACATTGGCAGTGCCACACTTTTGTAGTTGTGTTGTAACACTTTGAACACTGAAGGAAAACATTCACAGTCATATATTTTTTATCCCCTACATTGATTGGCTATTAGTGCCACACAGAGGTGCTCAGAGGAGTTGAGACATCTCAACTCCATACATTCCCGATCAAGCTGCATAGGAGCCTCTACAAAAAAAAATATAATAAAAGTTCAAATTTCATGCGGCGCAGTACCTTTTGACCGGCGTTTGGGGACCACTGATTCAAAGCAATTTTCCAGCATCACAACCTCAGAGCGATGTCAGAACTGAAAGCATCTTGCGGGATCCAAACCCGTGGACCTTGCGAACAAGCCTCACAATTACTGACAGCCAAAGTGCGATTTCATCACTTGACCACCTGAGTGAGGCCTCACACAAGGTCAAGTGAAAAACAGCAGACACGCTCCCGCAGGATCAAACGCCTTCAAAGTTGTTGCTCGCCGCTCTTTTGGAAGCCATGTTTGTGCAGCCTGCCAAAACATGACAGATGGGAGATATCTGCCTTTGACTGGCTGACAAATGCCAGCTCGTTTGGTGGAAATGTAAGAACTGATGCAACACACACAAGCCAGTGCACTTCAAAAATGAATATTTTGTTCACGGGTTTGGTCATTTCAATTTTTTGTGCCTTGTATATCCCTGAATAAACACCATGATAATTGGTCTCCAGGTGGTTTTAGTTCATCAAAAAGTCTTGAATTACTCCATCAAGTAGTTGGAGGAGCTGCCTGTCTGCCGCGCCGATCTGCACTTCATCACACGCTTCCTAATTGCGCTCCAAAAATAACAAAGCTTGGATCGCCGACTAGCGAGACGCACTAGTACACGTGTATCAATCATTTAAGAATAACAAACCACACTGTTTGGCTTTTTACATTGCAAAGTAGAATAAAAACAGGACTTCAATCTTTATTAAAGCTTCAAATCATCCCAAAATGGACCTGGCTGGATGATAGAGCTGCGTTCCAGGCAAGGTGGAACACGACTGAAGGGAATAAATAAAGGTTAAAGCAATAAAACAGAGAAGCCATTCTCAATTGTATTTATAAAAAAAAAAAAAAAAAAAAAAAAAAAAAAAAGGTACGATGCCACTGGCTCCCCTTCGCAGCGCCTCCCAGAAAGCAGCGGGGGGCGCTGCGGATGAATTAGCGCACTGTTTTCACTCATTAGGCCGCACCCAACTCCTCACTTTTTCACTCTTTTATTTACGCCCCTTTCTTTACTCCCGACTTCTCTGGCAGCGCACAAAGAGGCCGCTCATAATGAGTGTGTGTTGTTCCATACGTGTGTGCGTGTGTGAAGGATTATGGCAGCTCCGATGCAGTGAATAGGGGCCAGAATGGGCCCCGGCCTGGCTGAATTAATTACACTAATTAGCTTCTTAATTGCATATATTAAGCCGCTGGTGAGCTTCCATTTTAGGGTCCAGATTGAACACACACACATATACAAAACGTGGGTGGCAAGCCCGCTTGCTAGCGCCGCCTCCCCTCATTCCACTTGAGGTACAAGTGGAGAAACGAGACCCCTCCATGATGGGGCTACTCAATTATCCCCCCTCAACTTCATCAATATATAATAAGTGCATAGAACAAGAGCAGATGTGCGGTAATATGGACGATAAGCCGCCTAAAGAGGAGCCGGGGGGATTAATTTGGCATCTACTGAGAATATTTGAACACTCATGAGAGAGCAGACCTCCCCCAAGGCCTCTAATTTGGATCGCCATACAGTAGATACACCTCCTGTATTTTGCTATGAATAATCATGTCCTAAAAAACAACAAACAAAAATGGTAACAATAACGCTAATGAGATATTCGAGCCAATGAGGCGCCAGCTTCGGGCCCGAGGGGTCGTGACCTTGGCGGCGCGGTGATTTGGGGTGAAACGTAACCGACGTTCAGAACAATGGCGAAGATTAGCGGAGGACGAGTCAACAGCTAATGAAGCTCTCTTCCGTACAAAAACACACATTGTGATAATGACGTCCTTTGTGCAGTTTGGAAGCAATTAGGACGCTTAAATGGTGACTCAAAAGGATTTGCAAGCCAATTGTTTGTCCTTGTTTCTTTGAACGGAGGACCTTGCCGCTCCATCATGTCTCGTCTACTTTGTCTGTTTGGCTTGCATTTCTCATTTCTCATAAAATTCCATTTCTGGATAGAGTAGTTGTCCCAACAAGGCAAACATGGTGATGGTAGACGCCTTTAGGGTGCCGGAGGGTATGAATATGCAAATTATATGGAGTTTCTAAATGGCCATTTCCTGCCACGGTATAATAAGATGACGAAGTGTGCCTTCCGCAGGAGAATAATTGCCGTGTAAGACAAGCAACAACCCACGCAGCAAAAGATGCAACCGAAGCTAAAGTCGCTATGGGGATATATGGATATATGGATATATGTTAGGGTTAAATGATTTAAATCTTTTCATCTTATTTTTTTAACTCTGTCACAACATTGATTTAAAAAAAAAATACTGATGTCTTGGTGGAAAAATTGTGTTTTCCTGATTTCAATTGTTGAAACCCGACAATATATTAGATAGTTTTTGTTCTTCTTTTGTGAAAACATTTTAAAAAACAACAACAACAACAAAGGCAATTATGCTATTAGGCAAACAATGAGAAAAAAAATAGTTGCACTTGCCAAGGTTGTAGGATTTAATTTTTTTTTTTTTTACAAAAGACATTTATTTCCTCTCGCAATAATCTATTCAATGTGGTTTAAGGCATTAATTGCCATAAATTGTTGAATGGCTATTGGTTTTTAAAACTACAAGCGCCCGTGTGCTCAGCATAAAGACGGGTACAACTTAGTTTTTCTGCCACGCCCCCTGCTGCATCTCGCAGTTTGGTGACAAAAAGTAAAATAGATCTTAGACTTGCTAAAACCGTGGACGAGTGTGGTGTTTGCCATTGTATTTCATTCATAAATATGACAACAGTGTGGGACAATCTCGCTAAATCATTGTAAAATTAAATAATTGAAGGACTTATTATCATCATTATCTTAAAAATATTTTCATAGCAGTAGTTCATTTCTGCAATATGCACTTCCACCTACCTGATTTTATTTGGAATTAGGGGAGCTGCTTCAATTGGCTGGGAGTCGGCTGCGTTCCCTCCCGCAATCGCACAAAGCAACGCAAACACGCTCTTCTATCTACCCTACCCCAACAAAATACCAACAGAAAGAAGAAAACTCCGCCTATGTGCACATTTAACTCTCTTGGACCCTTGAATTGTTTTGACAGGTGTCGTAAAACTCCGCCTTTTCCCTCATTCTACGGGAGGCGTGCAGCATTATGTTGCCTCAAGACTGGATGTCTATTTTTAGACAATAATGAATATAAATAGTTATGTTAGCTCCATTTTATATGTGTTTAGACCTCAGCATGTGTATACGTATTTTTCCATTAAGTTGCTGCTGGGGGATGGAGGAGCGCAGGTCATGTTTGTGTGATCCTGGCTACTAAATCAAGCGCTATATTAGCAAGCTAATGCCATCTACGGATGGCAGAGGTCAGCTGGCGAGGTGCGCTTGTTTTAAACACCCCACTGCCTCCCACTGCACTCACACATTTGATTGCTTAGCAGAAGGCTGCTTGCACACAATAGCGCTTTTGTCTGCTTTAGCGATGAGAAATGTTTGTGTGCGTGTGTTAGTTTGTGTGCGAGAGAGAGAGAGGGAGAGCAACGTAAGTGCACGAAGGTTAAATGAATCATACAATGTTAACCAGGCCCTATCCAATTAAGAAGGGATTCTTTAGTGTGTGTGACCTTTAGCGGGAGAGACGTATTCGCACACCCGCACGCAAGCAACCCCCCCCCCCCAACTAATACGCACACACAAACACACATTCTCACAGCAGAGAGTAGCCGGGCTCTGATTGCTGACCTAAATCAGCTCGGCGATCTGTCACTTTCTCTTACTTACACTCGCCACACATCTTTTTTTGTTTTTTTGGCATCTTTTCTCACCCCTTCCTCCCTCTTCTCTTTTTCTTGTCCAAATAATCCTCTCTCTCTCTCCCCATGTCACTTTTGTTCAGCTCACCCCGGGCCGAGCTGCGTTCTCCCACTAAAGCATCTCATTGGTGTCGCGTGATGTTACCGTGGCTGGCAACGCACGCACACACTCACCGGACACAACATTAAGTACACTTGAAGAGTGCTGAGATATAAATCAAACAATATGTATATAAAGGGGATTTAATTTTTTTCTTTTTCCCACTTTGGCTGATTATTGCACGCTGCCTTCACACATGAGAGTTGCCTCAAGAACTGGAAATGTTCGCTGAAGCGCGAAGAAGCGCACTGCCTGCTGGGAAAGCCGCCTGGAAAGAACTGCTGATAGCAGAGTTTGTAGGGGGAGGGCGGGGACGACGCAATAAATGAGAAAAATGAAATAAGAGTGAGATTCACGGAGGTCCAGGATGGAATGCTTTGCTCTGCCGGGGCAATATTTGTCATTGGCGATGAAGAAACTTCGCCTTGAAATTTCAATAAACGTTTTTCCAGACCAGTGAGTCAAGTATGGAACGGAGCCATTGGAAGGGAGCAGGATTCACTATGATGATGAATGGCTTCTAAAGCTCAAGAGAGGCTGGGAACGTGCTTTCAAGTGAAAAGGACTTTTAGAGAGACACCTGGGCATGGGCTGCTGAAATCAATGAGCTTCCATTTTGGATCTTAATCACTTCAAGGAGGTCAAGTTTCACCTGGAATATGAAACCTGAGCATGTTTTATAGTTGCATCGGATACTGATCATTTTCAACTTCACCATATTTTTGGGATCATTAGGTGCATTGCATTATATTTTAACATATGTTAATATATTTAGAAATATGGCACATTATTTTTGTAAAGCACTGTATGTTAAATAGTTTTTTCCTAATTGTACCATGTGTTTTTTGATAGATTTAGCTCATACGCTAAGTTAGCGCTACTAAGTATCGCCACGTCTGACTTGCTTTTTTTGTTTTGGGGGATGCTTCGAGCAGAGGAGGTTACGTTATGCATCCATTAGATAGATCCTCCGACAGACAAAATGAACATTGCAAGACAATATCGTGACAGGTGGTTTTTGTTATTACTTTGGCTAATGCTAAATGCTATCTTGGTTGACAGCTCAGTGTAGTCACCACTTTCCTATATTTTTTTAAAAACTGGTTTTGCCACATTTTTGGCTTCAATTCAATGGAAATTTTGCAGACACAAAGACATGAAGCTAGGGCTGGGCAAAAAATCAAATTAATTCGATACATCGTCATTTAAAAAAATCGAATCATTGAAAATTTGCTAAATCGTGAAATCGAATTTTGTCTTCTAGATGATTAAAAGCTGTTGTTCTTATGTTCTGTTACATCCAAATGATTTTATGTGATGTAATTTTGTGTTAAAACTGATCTAGAATCAGTATACGTTACTGGTGTCTGAACATTTTGCACAGGGATTATTTTTGAATAAATGAAACCTTTAAGTAAACGTTTGTTGGATTTATTAGGTTAAAATCGATTAAAATCGTAATCGTCCTGAATGCAAAAATCGAGATTTTATTTTGTGGCCATATCGCCCAGCCCTACATGAAGCTAGTCAAAACTCCTCAGATAACTGCTGTAATTGTCATTCTTTGCAGAGGATAAATAATATGTACTTGTGTGTGCACCATTTGCGTTTCAAGGGTTAGAAAACAGACACAGATGCCATTCGTTAGCCAATTCTGTGTTGACGATGATGACAAAAGGGGTAGTGAGTCAGGCAGTGTCATTTCAAACATGTGAATTGTCACCAAAATGTCTTTAAACGACACAAACAAACTAATAAAAACATTTTGTCACGATTCCGCTTCCACACTGAGGTCATTTTGTCCTTCTCTTTCCATTTCATCCTTCTCCTTGTACTTAGGCGTCTACAAATCAAAAGGCTTTCTGCACGATCAAATATTCAGCAGCTATAGATTTGTCCGCACTCCACAAACACACGCGCACACCTGAGCGGTCTTCACAGCAAACAGTGAGTGAGCGCGGAGTGGAGGTGGTGGGCGCAGCTCATTTACTGCGCAGTGCAGATTTCCTCCCACCGCATCATCTCCTCTTTTGTCTATTGGAGCCGCACTCTCCAACCCTTGCGCCTCTTCAACTGCCGCTCACCTTCACCCTCACCCTCCTCGTCCCTCCTAACCGAATCCGCAGCCGCCGCTTGTGTCATTTATTTCAGCTTAACCCTGATAAATAAACCAGCGCTCACCCCTGCATTATTGAACACTCCGACAATGCTGTGTGCACGCACCGCAACCGCAATTAGACGGCACACACTCACGTGCACGCTCACAATTAATCACTTAAAAACACACATGCAAACATACATCTTTTAAAGTCCACTCACTCTTCTATTATTCATTTTAAGGTTGTTGTTTACGTGGATCCGCGTGAGCCGGCGAGAACCGAACCGGGCTCTCCGCAAAGCCCCGGGGGTCCTGCTGCATAAAAGCCCGGCTGGGAGTCCTTTCGCTTTGCTCGTTCATTCACGCCCACGCGGGGAGATGGCGGTGTCCGCATTCATGCGCACTCACGAAACACGTCAACAAAACCTGTGCGCACAATCACACACGTACACACACTCTCACACACACCATCTGTCTCAGCATGCAACAACAACACTGCAGTCCCGCAGTGGGTGACCTGCTCACTACAACAAGTCACCAAACTTTTGGAGCTATTCTGAGGATGTTTACAGCTACCCGTGCATGTTCGGGTGTGTGCATGTGTATGTGTGTGTGCATATAATCAGAGAAGGCCCCCCATGTGCGCCGATGTGAGTGTGCATTCGTTAGCGATGGCGAAGATAAGTGTGAGTGGGAGAGTGACAACCAGGTGGAGGGAGTGAAGGAGATCACACACACACACACACACACACAAATGCACACAAGGTCAAATGTATGTTGACTGTGAGGCAGCCATCGTTCACTGCAAGGTGTGCGTTTGCATACGCATGAGTGTGTGACATTTGAATCCATTTGAAAAAGTGATATATTTATGGGTCGCTTTTTCAGGAGGAGCCCAAAATTCGGCATAACTGAACAATAACTAGAGCTGCAGTTAGGCAATTTTGTCATGATGGTGTCATGAAGGGGTGATGTTTAGTCTCATGTTTTTGTTTTATGTGGCCATCATCTAGTTTCAATTGAAGTGATGTTTGAGTTCATGTCCTGTTAAGTCGGGTTCGCGACCGTGAGGTCAAGTGTCTTTTTTGTACTGATGTAACCGTGATATAACCATTATCTAGTTTCAACTAGTTTTAGGCTGTGTGATGTCAGTCCTTAATCCTTTAGATGATGATGTGTGATGTATGGGTCGACAGCCAATAGGAGAACTTCATGTCATACGATGTCTTGCCACGCTCTATGATGAGATTGAGAGATTCTCTATTTAAGCTGTCTGAGGAGTGTGTGTTCTTTGTCGGGTTATTGTCCACCTGTTCCTGTGTACAGCGTCTCTGAGTTTCTGCCTCTCGATGTGAATAAATAGATAAAATCTTATTTGTGTCTGCGCCTTTGGGATCCAAAGCTCTCAGCACACAACAAATTTTTGCTAGTGCCATTGATTATTTGAGTACTTTGACAAAATTATATATATTTTTTTATCATTGGGCTATCATTTTTGGCACCGTTCTCACATTCTACTGTAGTATCTGTGACATTCGAGTGAATGTGGCGTTGAAATGTCTAGTGAGTGACGTGGGCGTCAGCATATTCGTGCTACATTCAAGTGTTCCACAAAGTCAGTAAAAGACGCGTTCTCGTGTGTGACATCTAGCATTTATTTGACTCCGTGTGTGTCTGAGCGCGCGTGCGTGCGTGTGCGTGTGATGACGACACAGGCTTACATAAACTCTGACCTCATGTTATGAATGAAAACATCCATCAGTGAGTATGACTAATCAATTTTGCCGCTCTTTCTCTCCCCTCCCCGGGGTGCAGGAAGAAAAGAATCACTTTTAATGGGATTCGAGTAATCTGATTACAAAGCAGTGGCATCTGTAATACATTAATGACCTTCCAAAACAAAGTCATTAGATGAGAATCCTCCACCGCCACAACCAGCTAGATTTGTAAATGAAGCCATTAGTACTTGTCAGTGATGCAATAGCATACTTGGGAGTTTAAAGTAGTTTTAACCCATACATACTGCATTTTTAAAATATATCTAATTATGGACTATACATCTTTTAAAAATGTAATTAATCCTCAATCAACTATTCAGAGGAAGGGGAGCGTGTTTACATTTGTTACATTGCGGGTTCTTGATTAAAAATCAAATCTCACGTCTGTGTCAAGGCAACCTTTGACCTCTGTATGGCTTCTGTTCCTTATATTCAGTATGGATGATTATTCTTATGCAGCTGTACTCCTTCACAGATCCCTTCCGGACCCTTCAAAAACCAACAGGTGCATGTTTCAGCAGCAAATGCAGTGTACTGTGAACAAGCTCCGCCTTTCCCTCCGCTGGAGCCGTGCAGCGTTACGGCACCTCAAGATTTAAAGTCTACCTGATTTTTAGACAATGACGAGTGAGAATTGTTAGGTTGGAATTAAAAAGCTATGAGGGTATGCTTGTGTGCTTTTTACATTGCTTAGTCAGCCTCATCATTTGATTTTTTTTGCATCACTTATGGCTCTAAGACCTTTGAAAAATAATTTGAGAAGATGATTCCCTGAAAATTAGCGACATTCAGGACATGAGGATTCCACAGTCCGTAAATGAATGAATGTTATCTGTCAGGCACGTATCCTTCTCTAATGGCCGTCGCTAAGGAAGCGGCTAAAGCCCCTAAACACGCCATGTTATTAACGATGAGCCAGTTATTAACGATGTGGCAGCTTCATTAAACGAGACACCATAAACGCCGTTCTTTGTTAAGAACCAACCCAATTAAAGCTCACATATCGTTATCAATAAGTTATCAGCACCAGATGCTCTGTGCTTTAAGCTACTCCGCTTGCTCCCTACTTTCACACCTATCCACATGTGTGTGTGTGTGTGTGTGTGCGTGACCTCCAATCTCCATCGATCAGTCTGGAGCTGGCAATTGATCCGTCTGAGCACTGTGTGTGTGTGCGTAGGTGATAAAGGTGTCAAATGTCGACTGACCTGCTCAGGGAAGACCAAATCAAGCTATAGTAAGGAAAAATTGATTTTTAAATCACACACTATGGCTGGGCGATATGGCCTTCAAATGACATCGCCGATCCTTTTCACAAAATCCGATTTCTGATTCGCAGCCATTGCTCCCCTTGGCTTAAAGAAAGTTGAAGAAAAAAAAGAAAAAGAAAATGACATTATTCAAAACAAGATCTGCTTTTGTTTTTCTTCCCCCTTGTGGGATTTACTTTATTTCTCCTGATACCAAACAAGCTTTGAAACTATTTTTTCCCGTCAAGTTTTTTCCCCAGCATCAACTTCCACAGAAATAAATTAAACTCACTTGTCGCTTGTTTGAAAAATGGTCACTAAATATAGCCAGAAAATCGCTGATTTGGCAACTCTGCTTCTGCAAACTAGCCCATTTATTTGCAGCTATGTTGTTAGTGTAAGTTAAATAAATATATTGGCCGACTTTTGCCAGTTTTTCTCCCTGTTGTAAAGTTAAACAAGAATTAAGAGAATATATCAACATCAAATGATTCTCGACACACTTGAATCGATAGAATTAGCAAATATTTGCTAACTGCAGCTCTAGTTATTATACAGTTAGGCTGCATTTTAGGCTCATCCTTAGAGAGAAATCCATAAAAATTTATCACTTCATGGATTCAAACACGACACACTCATGCGTATGCAAACACACAATCAGTCGGTGATTGGAATTTTATTTTGCCAAATATCGCAATTGGCATCTGGCTCAAAAACCGTTGGGCACCAATGGTTGCAAACAACAACTCGAGTAAAATTCCTTCCCTCCTCTATGATTTTTCTCACCACAGATGAGAGGAAGTGAGCAGACATAGCATGTGCGCACCTGAGTGCATCCCGCCTGCGAGGTGCGTGGGAGGCGAGAACCAAACAACTCACTCTCACTCCTGAGGTGTTTTTCCAATGTGTGTGAAGAAAATGAAACAGAGTAAAACAAAGCCCCCCTTCGGCTTCCGGAATGTTCCATCCCATGATGATCGCGCCGGGCCCGACTTGCCTTGATGACCTCATAATCAGGTCCCCGAGGGGCACGACAATCTGCTCCGAATTGAAAGCAAAGCGTGTTTTCATCTTTTGTGGTGACTGCGGAGTCAGACAATAACAATAAACGGCGCCGAAACACTGGATACCAAGTGCTTTGACTTGAGTCAGTCATATGTCGCAACTTCGACTTTGTATTACTGACACTACTTGGGCCAGTCGCACACCACACGACATGGACGAATCCGCCAGGAATGAACCATTGCGAAAAACAACGCCGACTGACCCCTGCACGGACAACTGTGACCCCGTATCGGGTTCTAAGGCTCCACATCACAACTTTGCACTGTATTAATTTTCTCGAACCACAAAAACATGGTGCAATTGTATCGGACGAAGTAGTTCGCCACAAAAAGAGGAAGAAGCAAGGGCTCTCTCAATTATTTCGATTGAGATTGAAATTGTGATTAATGAAATGATTCATTGATTTCAAAATTTTGTATTCATTCAACTACTATAACTCACCTCGTCAAAACGACAATCATACCCTCTCATACCCATTGATACCTGCACATTCAATACTTTATTCTTGAACACTATTTTCTTCGTCCAGTACAAAATGACTTCATAAATATTAAGTGATTCACGTCTCTTGCATTTCCACTCTGTTACGTCATTTATTGCACATATTCAAATCTTCCTTATTCGTTATCGGATTTATTTTATCTTATTTTGTTATCTTACTTTTATTTTTACAAGTCTTGTGGCTTACTGGGCTATTTATGATTTATCATTAGCGCTTTTTGAAGGTATATCACACCCGGAAGTCAATGCTAATTTCCATTAGCATGCCAATGGGATTTTACACTCACGTTAGCACTAGCACTGGCAATGTTTATAAAACTAAGTATGTCTTGTATTTAAACTTACAATGTGTGTACCGTATTTTCCGCACTATAATGTGCACCTAAAAGCCTTCAAGTTTTTCAAAAGCTGACCATGCGCCTTATAATCCAGTGCGCCTTATTTATGGATCAATACTGAGGTCTCGCTGTCAAGACGCTATCGGTGACCCTGCACGATCGGTGACGCGCATGCGCAGAAGATCCCACCATCTTGGATCGCTAGCTAATACTTTACCTTAGAGGAAATAATAAAACAGCTGTTTATTCATTTTGGGAGTGAATGGAGTTGTCAGAAAGCTGGTTTGTAATCTATTAATAAAGTTTGACTGACCTATCTGACTGTTTTGTTGACATTCCCTTTAGCGCAGCACCATCTAATGGATGCATAACGTAACCCCAGCCTCTACTGTAGCGCTTTATATATGGAAACAGTTTTGAAATATGTCATTCATTGAAGGTGCGCCTTATAATGCGGTGCGCCTTATAGTGCGGAAAATACGGTAATTATTATTGTCGTTAAACAGCTTAAAACACGCTCAAAGATGGCAGAAACACGCAAACAACATGGTGCAATCAGGGTACTTTCACAATGACGGGAACTTGCAAACCCACCGGGCTGTTCAACATATTAATTGCTTTTCTTTGATTCTGTTTTTAAGATCATGAAAAGGCAAAATCAAAAGAATGGCATGTAAACGTGTAGTCTGCACTGAACTTATCTTGATAAAAAATAAATACAGAAATACAAAATACACATATGTAAAGCATGAAGCCAAGCAAACGTGAAGGTTGCGTGTATGCGACTTACTCCCGCCTCTGCCAAACAAGCCCTCACAATCTCAACGGCCATCAGAATGATAAACAAACACAGTCGGGCTCAATCAGAAATCAAGCGTGCAAGCGTAATCACTTCACACACCCACATGGGCGCACTTACCGATGATGTAGTAGTCGTGCATGGTCTTGAACTCGTGGCCCCACAGGTTGGGCGAGAACTCCTGGAACTTGATGGTGAAACGACGCTCCCGCGTGGGCTCGTCGCACGTCAGCACGATGTTGGGCGCCCCCATCACCTCGCAGCGGTCCGCCTGGTCCCGCGACGACACCAAGTACAGCTTGTAGAACTCGTACTCCGGCGTGGAGCGGGCCGTGTCCAGCGGAGGGCAGATCAGGTCCAGCCGGTCCCCGATCTGAGGGTAAAGGACGTAGCCCTTATCGTCTTGGAACCTGCGGGGGGGACGGGAAGGAAGTAAAGTCAGACCTGCTGAAAACGTGTCGACTGTTTCGGAATGATGTGACTTCATCGGAGCGAAAACGTCAGAAGGCAAAACGCGACGCCGAGCCAATACGCGCTGACAGACACAGCCCAAACTGTTCTCGCATTCCCTCTGTTGTGGTGCCTTGTGCATTAAATATACACCATCACAAAGCACGCACTTCACATCTGTCAAAAAAGATTTTAAGAACACAGTGGAGCCACCGGATTCTCACAATTATCCAGGAAAAAAATGTAAAGTTGCGCAATTTCATGATGAAAGCCAAAAAAAAAAAAAACTCTTTGCCATGTGTTTAATTCACAATTACGGTAATATTGAATCTGTAAGAGAAAGTGAGAGTGAACCATTTTTATTGTATGCAGTGTGTATGCGAATAACCACCTTTTGCATGTTGTAGATCGACATATTTACGGAAGTGTATTGCATTCACTTGGAAAAAAAAAAACCTGTTTTTCTGACTAATTTTTTGGGGAGGGGGGCTTTGATTTTTTTTGAGTTTTTTTTTTTTTATTTAATTTTTCTGTTTTTTCTGAATTTTTTTTTCTGTTTTACTGAATTTTTTTTCTGTCATAAAAAAGGCAAAAAAATATTCAAGAAAAACAGGAGGAAAAATTACTCGTAAAAACAGAGGAAGGGGTGGATATTCAGAAAAACAGGGAAAAAACCTTATTTTAAAAAAAAAAACGAAAAAAAAAACAGAAAAAACATTACAAAAAACACCGACTTCTGTAACAAGGAAAAAAAAAAAAAAAAAAAAAAAACTACAAACCCCACCCCCCGCCTCCGGCCCTATACCAACTGCCTACGAGCTGTATATATGTCTCACCTGTGCATATACCGTGTAGTTTATACAGTAGTCACGAGGTGGGAGTAACAAGATGGCCGTCCTGACTTCAACGTCTTGCACTAGCGTCTATGGGCTATCGGATATCCAGTCATATACAGGTCAGTGGTCTGCAACAAGTCACTTTGAGTTCAAAGGTAACAAATAAAATAAAATACTCTGAAAAACAGAAGTTGATACTCTGTTTTTTTTTGGATTTTTTTGTTTCCTGTTTTTTTTTTTCCATAATGTTTTTTGAATAAATATTTCCTCCTGTTTTTCCTGAATATTTTTTTTCGGATTTTTTTTTTTTTTTTATAACAGAAAAAAATATTCAGTAAAACAGGAAAAAAAACACACAAAAAAACAAAGCTCCCCCCCAAAATTAGTCATAAAACATGATGGGTCCAAAGTGAATGCAATATGCTTCCTTCACATATATCGTAGATAAAAACAGGTGATTTTCTTTTTAATGTGTTTTCCCCTCCTGGATCTTAACTTTCCAGTCTCAGTGGAATCCTGAGCAACATTTGGGGCTTCCTTTCACTCTGCATCTCACCGGGTTTTTTTTCCCCCTCTACCCTCAGCAGTCAACAATGGAGCCATTCATGTGGCCACACTTTGAAACGCGGTGTGGTGGGAAGGGTTGGGGGGCAGAGGTGACACTGATGGAGTTTTGGGGGGTGTTAGAAAGGAGGAGGGGCTCGCTTTTCTTCTCCAGGCAGAAACATCATTTTTTTCACCCGAGCATCGACCTCGAGGACCCTTTGAGTGTCTCTTTGCGCCCCCCGCCCAAACGCCTCCTGCGTCCCAGATGCCCCTCCCGGACCGTCCACTTGACACATTGTGTGTCTTCTCTGCATAACATCGTGACGGACAGCTTGAACATTTCCAAAATTCCACAGCGGCAATCTGAGCCCACTGTGGATCCCGAGCCGGGCGCGCAGGTGGCACTGGCTGTGTGTGCGTCCATTTGAGTGAAATATGTGTGCAGGAAATCCACAAGGCACAATCGCGGGGCTCCTACACATTTATATAAAAAAAAAAAAAAAAAAAAAAAAAAAAAAAAAAAAAAAAAAAAAAAAAAGTCCAGACTTTTCAGTAAAAATCTGGCACTTAAAAATGTACAACATCATTCCATATTTTCCACACTTGCGTGACCTCAAAAGCCACGTCAAACTTCTTCATCCTTGAACGCATCACACCCTGGCAGGAGGCGGAGCCAACTGAGTAGGGAACAATAAATGACTATGGTGCTCTTTTTTTGTGGCGGGTTCGATTTATGGCGTCCCGTCTACATAAAGCTGTCCACTTTAATCTCATGGTGTAATTTCACACACGTACTTTTAATGTACACACAATGTCAAATGCACAGCAGGGGCGCTGGGGGGGGCAGGAAAGCGATCGGAGTAAAAATATATAACAGCCATTCGTCATTTACAACTTACGAAAATGAGAGAAAGTATGGAAAATATGGCATTTTTTTTGCATTACATTACAAAAACTGATTTTAAAAAGTGGTCACTTTGTTTTTTTTTCCTCACGTGAATGTGTAGGCTCATTTACAGGAGAGCCAGATCATACTGACTCAAGCAAACATCCTTATATTAAAGGGATACTTCATTTATTTAGCCCATTATAGCAATAAAAAGTTAGTATTTTGTCTATAATTAATTTGATACCTTCATTATTTTTCATGTACAATTAGTACCTTTAAAAGCACATTTTGCAACATGCTGTCGACTGAAAATGACATCACAAGGGCTCAGGTAACCAATCACAGCTCAGCTTGTGAATGTCACATGACCAAACCTAGAAAACAAGGAAAATATTGACCAAACTGTCAATTTAGTAGGGATGTAACGACATCCAAACGTCACGATACGGCATTATCACGATACAAAGCTGATGATACGATAATTATCACAATATTGTGGGGAGGTTGGCGATATTTAAAAAGGGTCACAATATTGTAAAAAAAAAAAAAAAAAATATATATATTATGCTTTTGTACATAACATCAATTTTGTGTTATTATTATTATTATGTTTCGTTATTATGTTGTAATTATTATGTTATGTTGTTAATGCACGCACACATTGAGTTCCTCCAAATATCGACTTGCTTCACAGGCATATTACGTTCCCCTTCATCTGACAATTAGTGTAGATTTTAAACATAGAAGGGCCAAAACAGTCCTAATGAAAATTAAATTGCACTAATGAAAAAAAAACAAAAACTAACCAGCCACAAGAGGGTGCTAGAAATGTACAAATGTAAATCAACCTGGCTTTTTCAACATATGTGTTGCATTTAAATACGGTGGACATGACGACGACGACATTTTGGCAGTTTTAATGTCACGATATCACAATATCGCACTTATCGTTACATTGCTACCATTTAGTTGACTAAAATTGCTTCTGTTTCGTCGCCTAAAATTGGATTCAAAAGAAAATACAATCAGATGACTAAATTATGACTAAACCTTTCATTAATTTTAGTCAAAAGACTATAACTAAAACAAAATTAAATTGTTTTGTCAAAATGAACACTGCTGGAATAATAACAATAAAATGTCTGCGTTAAGCATGAAGAGGAGTATTGTATATTAAAAAAACAAAAAACAAAACGCAACTTTGAGGAGAAATCTAATATTATTCCAGGTCTGTGCGCTGGCTTGACTCACTGGCTGGAGTGGCAAAAAGGCACGAAGCAAGAAGCAGCTGCTAGCATTTTCCGATGTTTCGCTGCAGCAATCAGAGAAGTGTAATGGGGAACAGATGCTCGGGAATATGTAATACATAGGAACACGGATTCAATTCCTTTCTCTTTGACACAACGTTCGCTATTTTTTTTTCACAAATGTAGTTTTTACCTGACTGTATGATATGAAGCAAGTAGCATTCCATTCAAGTAGCGTAGGTGATATTATACATATATACACATATACTAAACTTGTCTCTAAATAATCCATGATGTTAATGCCCTTTTATTTCGGATGGACAGACCGTTGTCCATTAGCGTGCGGGTCGGACAGGCGGCTTTAAATATCCATAATGGTTATTAGTGTCTTCATTAAAGAAGCATATACCCTGGAGAAGAAGCGCACAAGTGCTCTTTGAGTGTGATGGACCAACATTTGTTGCAGCAGGAACGAGAGACTTGTCATGGAAATTGATGAGCGTTCAGGGCAAAGCTTGGCCCAGATCGCTCACAACGTTTCTATTGTGAATATTATTACGTTTACGCAAGAGATGAAAATATCAGCGGCGTCACAACAACATCCATTCGCTGTGTATGTATTCGAAGATCCTCACTCCAGCGGTTGCGAAAAAGTCGCGTGTCAAGAGGGTCTTTGCTGGTGACCGGGCCGGCGGACAAGCGGAGGGGCGCGAGAGGTTGACGCAAAGTCAGCCAGAGCTGCGAACGAAGCCCGCAGGAATGTCGGTGGTGAGCGCGAGCGACGACAGCGGCGTTAACAGCTTCCATGTGGCGGGCGAGAAGTCGAGAGCAACGCAGACGGGAGGTGATGCAAGAGTGTGTAGATGTATGGTAGGTGGCGATAGGAAGATGTGCGTGCGTGAATGGTGAGCGGGCACAAAAAAACTCAAAGCATGTTTCTTAGTTATATAGCTGTAAATACATTATTAATTTGACTTTGTTTTTTGTTTTTTTATTCTAGTTTTTGCTGTTTTATAGTTTGAGGTATAACAAATGCAAAAACAAGTATTAATGTCACAATTTCGGATTTTTAATCCCACTTTTTTCTTAAGACCGATGCCAGTATGAGTACTCAACTCTTGAGTAGTCTTGCACCGATACCACAAGTATTTTGATACATAAAATTTCCCTAAAAAAACAATGACAGATAATTTTAAAAGACCCATATATCCCAATATAGTATTTTCCATCAAATTGCATGAAATCAACATCAATTTCTTATATTTGTATTTTCTCATTTCTAGTTGCTGATCGTAAAACGGCCCCGTGATGAGTACCGATACCCGGTATCGGCACTCACCCATCCCTACTGATTACATAACAAATATATTTTCCCTAGTGAAATCATAGTCTACTCTTTCTTTTGGTAGATTCTTTGCATCAAAATGCTCGAAAACAACAACAAATAAACAAAAAATAATTAATTACTTAATTTAAAAATATTTTTTTCCCTAAATATTGTAATTGTGATTTAATGTGACTTTTATTTCTTCCTTTCATTTTTCTTGTAACAAATACTATCAATAAATAAATCTGTATTATAATTTAAAAAAATAGATTTATTATACAAAAAATTATTTTTTGGTTTAAAACGTCCTCTAGGATTGGGGTTCACACTTTAAAGGGATACTTGACTCATTGAGCCATTTTCAGCAGTAAAAAGTTCATATTTTGTTGATAATTAATGTGGTAACTTCATTATTTTTAATGTAGCCTACAATTAATACCTTTAAAAAGTCATTTTCTACTTGCCGTCGACTGATGATGACACCTGTGCCGAGGAAGTCAGTAACGACCAATCATGGCTCAGTTTGCTAACCAAACCCAGAAAACAGGTGAACCGTGATTGGTCGTTACCTACTTCCTCAGCACAGGTGATGTCATCTTCACTCGACAACAAGTGAAAACGAAAATAATGAAGTTATCAAATTCATTCTGGACAAAATTTGAACTTTTCACTGCTCAATTGTTCACTGAGTCAAGTGTTCCTTTAAACATGGAATAATGTTATATTAATGGAACATTAAGCCTTAATATTTTATTTCACTGCTGTTCAAACATGAAACAGACTGCAACCTTTTTGTAAAATACGGCGGCTCAATTATAAAACCTGAAGTGTCAGATAAACACATTTTCATACAAATTTTACAATGTACATGGGCATGTTTCATGATGAGTAGGGGTGTTAAAAAAAATCGATTCGGCAATATATCACGATATTGCAGCACGCAATTCTTGACTCGATTCAATAGGTGGCCGAATCGATTTTTAAACATCCATTTTTGATGCAAAAATATTCAATAAAATATCTTCCTTATGGTTAGAGTTCGCACCTTAAGCATGGAAAAATGTTATATTAATGGAACATTATGCCTTAATATTTTATTTCAATGCTGTTCAAACATGAAACTGTCCTTTAAATACAGTGGCTCACAGTTATAAGGCTGAGGTTTCAGATAAATAATACATTCTCATACAAATATTACAGTGTGCAAGTTTACTGACTAGTATTTTCTAAATTTGAGTAAAAAAAAAAATCGCAACGATCAACTAATAAATCCGTATCGGGATTAATCGCATCTATTCGAATCGTGACCTATGAATCGTGATACGAATCGAATCGTCAGGTGCAAGGCAATTCACACCCCTACTGATGAGTATTTTCTAAATTTTAATTAGGGATAGATCGATTATCGGCTGGGCCGATTATCGGCGCCGATATTTAGCATTTTGAGAAATATCGGCATCGGCCATTTTGACGAATCATATGGCCGATAATAGATCCATTTTTTTTTAAGTGTTAACTTCAGGAAACTAATTTAAATGTAAATGTTTTAAAAAAGTTTTTATTTTCATTTTTGTCGACCCTGGGAACTCTCTGCACCTTCTGTTTTTGGTTGAAATTAAAACTGAGATAAGTAAAAATTTAATAATTTGGATATTTTAAAATGTTGGAAGACTTTTATTTCGTGTAGAAAAAAAAAACCCGTAAAAATATTTTACTAACCCTAAAAGTTGCTCAATAAACATATGCTTTAAAAAAAAAAAAAAAAAAAAAAAAAAAAAAAAAAAAAAAAGATAAGAGCTGGCGTTTGTATTTTTTTCCAAATTTTGATGTCCCTTTTTAGTGAAAATGAATATCGGCTCCAAATATCGGTTATCGGCATCCTTCACTACTAATAATTGGTATCTGTATCGGGCCCGAAAAAACCTTATCGGTCTATCTCTAATTTTAATGAAAAAAAAAATCACAATAATCAACTTATAGATTCATATCGGGATTAATCGGTATCGAATCGAATCGTGACCTATGAATCGTGATACGGATAGAATCGCCAGGTACTAGGCACACCCCTATCTTATAGGTTTGTATCCCTAACTCTAGTCATGGAAACAAGCTGCCCAACAGGACAGGTAGCAAAAAAAAAATAAAAAAAAATAAAAGTGATATGGCGCCCAGGGACTTTGAAGGTAACTGTGCCCTTGTCATCGCACACACATTTCTCTGACTGGAGGCGGTTGGGAATGCTGCAGCGTCTGTGTCACATCCAGTCAAAATCACAGCACAGTTGCAGGTTGGATCCATGCTGGATGCTTTGGCATTTGCAAAGAGCACGGGTGCACACGCACACACACACAAATGCACACGTTGTGTACCTCACGCCCTTCAGCTCCCATGTCGCGGTGCCCCCGCTGAGGGGAGCGCACGACGTCCGACACAATGCGGCAGATGAGCGCATCGCATTAAGATGAAGCAGCGTCAAGCTAACTAAGCAAAGGATGGAGGAGGATGTCTTTTTTTTTTTTTTTTTGAAAACGGCAGCCATATTCAGGTCAGGAGGAACTTTTTTTCCTCCTGTCTGCTTTTGTCGTTGCCATCATCATCCTCATTTGCATTCTTCCCCTTCCTGACTTAATTTTTGCGGGTGTGTGTTTTCATGTTCCCGCTGCCGCATCTGCAGCTCAGAACTTTTTGTTCACAGCTTCTTTGCGACTCTCGGCGTTGCAGACGCTCCGTGCTCGGCATCTCATCAACACCCCCCGCTGCCGCCGACGCCGACACCTTACTTCATCTTTTAAAATTCAAGCTTGGGAGAAAAAAAAAAAGAAAAGACGACGAGAATAAGTCAACAGCCGTGATGAGCAGACTGCTAACATGATGTAGGAAGTCTGCTTGAAAACTGGAATTGACAGAAAAGTGTTAAAGTGGAAGTAAAAAAAAAAAAATCTTTACATTAAAACGTTCTATGCACTCCCACTAGTCTAAACATGACATTCTGATTAATATTGTGTTTGTGGAATATCAATTAAGCAACAAAATCCACCCATTTTTATCCATCTCCGTGGGCGGCCATTTTGCGACTTGCTGTTGACTGAAAATGACATCCCAGTTGCTCAGGGCTCAGCGAACAAACAACCGATCACAGCTCACCTGTTTTCTGAATGCTATCAGGTCACGTTCGCAAGCTGAGCCATGATTGGTTGTTATCTGAGCCCTGAGCAACTGTGATGTCATTTTCAGTCAACAGCAAGTTACAAAATGGCCACGCCGGAGATGGAGAAAAACTTGACTCATTGAGCCATTTTCAGTAGTACAAAGTTAATATTTTGTCTATAATTAATGTGGTGTGGGAACGTCATTTTTTTATGTACAATTAATACATTTAAAAAGTAATTTTTCTACCTCCTGTCGACTGATGATGACATCACCAGTGCTGAGAAAGTAGGTTACAACCAATCATGGCTCAGTTTACTGACCAAACCTAGAAAACAGGTGAGCCATGATTGGCCGTGACCTACTTCCTCAGCACAAGTGATGTCATAATCAGTCAACAGCAAGTAGAAAATTTATTTTTTAAAGGAATTAATTGTGCATGAAAAATAATCTAAATTATCAAATTCAATCTGGACAAAATATTAACTTTAGACTGATGAAAATTATTCAATGAGTCAAGTATCTCTTTAAAGCTACTAAACGCAGAAAATTGATTGTCGAATCGCTATTGCCACCTGTGGCCAAAAAATAAAACTGCACAATCCCTTCTTCACGTACACAATGCGCACATGACATCACATCCTCAGACAGAGTTTGGGAAATTTGAACCTGTACAGCACTTTGTATACAGCAATGCCTGTTCTTAAAGCGCTTTATAAATAAAGTTGTGTTGAGTTCCCATTATGAACAGCAAAGGTACGTCACAGTGGCTGTATATTAACTACAAATATCGCGATACTTGCGTAGATAATCTATTTGGAGAAAGTATTACGATTGGTCGCAATATCGATATATCGTCACACTCCTAGTCTACATTTACATTACAAACCATTTCAGCTTTTTCAAATGTTTGTCTTCCAACTACCAAAACGCTTCCTCAACTCGATATAAGTCGCAGTGCATCAGACTTCCGAAGTCCCCGTCGCCGCAAATTGTCTTATTCCCAAACACGTCCGCTCACGTTGGCCACATGCCTGGAGGTGACCTGCCCAGCGCGTCGCGAGTCACCTGGAAGTGAAGCCGCTCTACGTCTCCCTAACAGCTCCACTTTGCCCACATCTGCTTTTTTGGTTGTTGTCCTTGCCGTTTTTTTCTTTCTTCTTCTTCCTGTGGATGATTTATACAAGTCTGGATTGGTCCCATTAAGGCGCTCTAGTGGAGGTGTGCGACGATGGAGCACTTCGGGTCCTGACATGCGTGTGTATGTGTGTGTCACATACTTAAAAGCCCCACTGAGGTTTTCCCAGTTGAAATGTGTAGCACACATACACACACACTTAAATGGATGGCGGCAGCTGGTGTGTGAAGAGTCTTTGAGCTTCAGCTCGTTCAGGCCGACCACCTCGCTAATTTAATTAGGTCACCCTGTGCTCGCCAGTGTTGTGGCGTACACGCATATGTGGACACACATACGCATATATACACACGGGAACCGTCCAATCGTTTGCGAGGTGAGATGTTGATCCTGCCGGTGCCCCTCAGAGGCCACAGGGTGCAAAAGCGTTTGAAACTTTAGCTAAGGACGCCTCAGCTCCTGCTCAGTCGGGGCCCCGGTGTCGGGAGAGCGCTGTAATCCATCGCAGGTCCCACGGGACCACCAAATATGCGCCAGGAGACTCGTGGGTGGGATGTCGACTTGAACCCGAGCGCGCTGAGTAAACTCGCAAAAGAGCACTTTGGACTTGAAAGGGAGAAGAAATGCGAGCGATTCCTCGAGTACCGTTGTAGAAAATGTAATGAAGCCAAAAGTCACATACATTTAAGTGTTGAAGGCATGTGAGGGGCGGGATCAAGTGGCAGTTCCAACTCTGATTGGCCATTTACCACGTGGTAATTATTCAGTTTAATTCTTAATCCACAGATGCAATATAATAAAAAAAGAAGACTCTTTTCTCCACTCAAGGCCACATCATTAGGTACCCCAAACCCAATGATTGCGTTTGCATCCGAGCAGGGGCGCTGAGGCTGCCGTCTCACGTTCTCATGCTAGGCAGACGCCGGCATCTTGAAGCCATTTGGGCCTCAAAGCCTCGGCTGCCTTCTTTTTTCCACGTCAACCAACCCCTCCACCCCCCCACCCCCAAGTCCCAAAAGCCGTCTCCCGTCCTGCGCTAAAGGAAGTTTTAAGCGCTTTGGATGACAGCAGTACTTGCTTGGCGCATGGAAGGACACACATGGTGTACCTGTTTATATAATATACATTGTAGGGATTTTCAGACCGATAATCAGGACAAGCATTCATCTCGAGTAGTCACCAACACCAATACCAAGAACTAATACCACTAGTAGTTTTAATGCAAAAGAAATTGCCACACAATAGATAGATAAATAATTTCCGATATATCCCAATATAGCATTTTTCCTTATAGTTGAACACACAAAATTAATAGCATTTTTTTTCTTATAATTTCTAGTTCTAATCGTAAAATGACAACGTCATGAGTACCGATATCTTGACATAAGGCCAGGTATGGGCCCGGTACAATATCTGTTATTGGTATTGGCCCATCTCTATATGATATACATTGTGCCTCTGGGAATGCATTCAACAAAATCTGCTTGGTCAAAATAACCCAGCCTTGGGTACTGTACTACACACAGAATCATAAAAAAAAAAAAAAAGTAGCATTTACATTCCAATATGATATTGAATGTCTCACGTTACAAATTTATCAAATTAAGAATTTTGTTTCCAGAAACTGTTCATGTGTAGAGACCGTCAGCAAAACTAAAAGAAGCAACAATTGTTCATGCTATCGATGACGGAACACACAGCCAAGGGTGAGGCCAACTTCAAAATAAAATCTTTCCAAATGCAGTAATACGTTGACATTCATGCCTTGGATGCATTAAAAACGCCGTTTAAATAAAAAAAATAAAAAATAAAAAAAAATACTTAATTATGCTGACATTGCATTACATGGCGCCTGTTTCCAGCATTCAGAGTTAGCATCTCCAGCATTAGCTAGTTGCTAGCTAGCCTGCAGCAAACAAGACGGCAAAAAAAAAAAAAAAAATCAGATTACTTTTCAAAAGCAGTTTAAGAGACAAAAATGACTCGGCACACATCGATGCTGTCAGCCTGAACAAACCAGGCTCAAATGTGCTTTTAAGACTGACGTCACTTCATTTCATCAATCAAACTTTATGGGAATTTATGTAAAAGCTCACACAAAAATAAAAAATTCTGAAGATTAGTCAATATTAGTAGTAAATAACAAGCTTGGGAATAAGCGACAAGCCTTTTTGATGCCCCCAAATGAATTATCAATCAATTAATTGTCAAAAATATCAATCTCTCTAAAATTAGAGCCAATTCAAAGAAATGGATGTCATTTTTAGACTCATAATTACTCAACTCATTAAAACGTTTTTGGCACTCAGGAAAAAAAAAGTTGCGCAGTATAATAAATGATACCAGCAAATCGGGAGACTGTATTATACAAAGAAAAAAAACAACAGCTTTTTAAGGGTGATTTTTGGGGGCGTTTTTTCCCGGATGCATATTAAACACAACATTTTATGGTAACCCAATCTGTTGGTTTGTTCCTTCTCACGCAATGGACTATTCCATCTTGTGTGCAGACTTGATTCAGTAGTTCGTCGTGTCATTTAGTGAGTGCGCCATCACCAGAGAGAAAATATAAAAGTGAGCGGCTTCAGGTCATGAAAAATACCATCCACTCCTGTCAAGATATTGATAGTGCTATCGGTGTCGGAATGTGTGTGCGTGCGTGGGAGTGCGCTTCAGCCACTTCTCACCCACTTTAACTCCTAAAGAGGAGTGTGAAAAAGTCAGCCGCGCTTGTGAGTGATGGGGGCTGTCTAATTCATGGAGCGCTCCACAGGTCTGTGGGTCCCACGGAGGCATCTTTTTGGCCAATCCGAAACTTCCCTCATCTCCCGACGCACACCTGCCTCCCCACTCCTTCATCCGCACCTCCCTTCCTATGCTGCTTCATCCCCCTCATCCTCAACGCCTCCCCCCCACAAACCTCTCTGCCTCTGTTTGAAGCTGACTGTTTGTCTCCAGGGTTGGATGATTGACAGCTGAGAGAGAGCCAGGCAGCTCTCTGGCGACAGATAAGGACTTTGGCTCTATTACTCACTGGTTCCCACACACACAAACACACAGACGTGCACGGGTCCCGTGCTGCGCCCCAGTTCGGCAGGGAGCATACCGACCCTATTTGCATTCGGAAGGGCCGTGTAAAATAAATAAAGAATCGGATGAATCGAGGAATAAATAGACAGGAGGCTCGGCTGGGGAGCTGTGCGCAGATGGGTGTGTGTTCATTCCCAACCTCTGGGCTCCCGAGCGGGGAGTGTTGCAAAAAAAGCAACCCTCAGTTGAGCTCGTGCACAAACACACAGTCAAATATACATGAAAAGATTGTAAAAGCCCAAATCATGATGGAGATGAAGTGTAAAAAGGGTGTTGAAATACACTCTTAGTCCTCCCTTTGTTTGACAGGCTCTCCCAGGAGGTTTTGTTGCCTTCCCGCTAACTTTTTTTTTTTGTGGAGCTGATCTGTTTTGAAATTGCCGATTGACAGCCGAGAGCGACTGGGTGCCGCTGATGCAACGTTGCAGAGGAGGGAAAAAGGATGGCCAAGAGGCTGCAGTCGAAGGTACAATATACCGTAGGCCTACATGTGTACTGATGGGAGAAGACAGTCACAGCTGCTCAATAAATTGTGGTAATATAGTCATTTTTCCTAGAATATAAAGCTTTTGTATAAATAGTTCCTCATGGAGTGACGGAATACAGTGGTTATTTGAACTTATTTCAAACTATTGGTATTTGCTATGGTGACTACTGACTAGACTAGTGATGTCACGATCGAATCTTTTTAAAATAGACTATGTTGTCGATTATTCCATCGAACAATCAAGTAATAAACCCATTTTTTGTGTGTTAATCCACTAAGGTTGGACATATTATCTTCTATACATATGCATTATAACACCAACAAAATTAGCCTATGCTAAAAGGGTAGCAATCGTGAATAGCATTAGCACGCTAGAGATTACCACTTAAGGTAAACAAACATTAACTAGCATTTAGTTCACACATACACCATTATATCTACATTAAACATGTAATAGTGTCATAAAAATCACTTAGAGACGATGCTTCAACATTTTTCTATGAGTAAACAAGGGTAGAGCTAGCGGTTAGCTACATGAGGTCAGCAACTTCCTGTTCCTGTCTTCTTCTGGGCAGGTTTAGTGCGTGACTGCCCTCTATTGGTTAAGTAATGAACACCTAAGCCTGAGTGGGAGGTTATATTTTGGTATAATAAATACTTTTTAGGACGTTCAGAACTTCCTTTCCTGTGTTTCGGGGAAGCTTAATGTGCTGTATTTTAGTCAACCTATTTTACTTGGGCGACCTTTATTTCCCCAGCCCTAATGGCGACTACCTGAGAGAGTGGGAAAGCTTGAACGCTGATTGGCTTTCAAGATGGCCTCTCCCGGATCATCCCCACCATTGGGTGTGAGAGGTCACGGGTCTCGCTTGAGTGCTGATGCTGCGTGCAGGCACACAAAGTAGATTAACACTCACAAATGCAGGAGGGGGGCAGAATGGAGGCAAGGTTTTGACCAGCGTTTTGTCACCCCACATCCCCACCCGCACTCTCATCCGCCGCCCGATTGGCCGAGATGGCGTGATCTGTTGCTGGTGGCGCCAATGAGAGGTGCGTGCAGTCGGCGGTCAAACGGGATCGTGCGGCAGTCGGCGATGTCGCAGCCCAGTTAGTATTCATAGCCCGCTAATTGCAGGTTAAGCCTGGGGCACATTCCTTCAACTTTTGATTTGTTTTTTTGAGTTGACACCTCCGTCCTCCCGCTGCACTCTTATCACAGAGTTCAAAGTTCGCTGCAGCTTGACACACTCCTTAATGTCTTTTGCCAACTCAATTGAAGACAAAAAGGCAATAAGAAGCAGAGGAGCAGTTGCGACATGAGGTAGCATTCATTATTACAGGTGCGGAAGTGACATTTGATTGACAGCTGACATATTTTACAGTATATGTTTCGTGAGTGTCTAAATAATCATCGGAAATGAACATCAATGGAAATTGGGAACAAATCCACCCATAGAGACAGCACAGTCACACAATTCAGGTGCTTCTGGCCACTCAACATGGCTTGGATGAAAATCACGGGTCCATCTTCAATGGCATTTGGCATTTTTTAATCTCCCATGAGGCCTTGAGGTTGAGTGAGAAATGTGCCTGAGGGCAAAACGGAGGCTAATTCACACTCAACATGGAATTATACTGTTTCCACGCATGAAGCCTCTGAATAATTTACGGCACTCAATGGCTGGACATTATTCATTCGGCGCACACATAAATGACGGGAAGCGTCTGGGCTTGGTGCAGAGTCGGCCGCGGCCTCGCCAGCCCCTCAGCGCTGCATCGCTACATCAGCAACCAGGTCAGTGCGGCGGTAACTCAATTAGTTTTTGAAATTTAATGAAATGCCAATCCAGCCCACCCCAAAAATGAATGTTATGCTTTTTAATAACGAAATCTAATATATAAACATGTATATGAAGATTTGAATTGATTTTTTTTTTTTTTTTTTGTAGAGCAGTTTTGCTAATCAATAGTTGGGTTTCCATCCACCCATTTTTATTAAAATAAAACTGAATGTAAATACTAGAAATAAAAAAAAAAAAAGGGTACAAAAATCGCAAAAAAAAGTTTTTACTCTTAGAGGGGGTGGATTTTGAAGCGTATCAAAAAAAAGAAAATGCGAATTTTGGATATGGAATCGGGTTTTGCGAATAACCGCGGATAAGACTGGATACACGTCACACGTTTTGACCGAATATTACGTCATATGTATGAAAGCAATGTCGGACGATAATGTAAGGTATGTTTGGGGGGGGCGGGGTGATGAAACAGAAATCTTTTTGGAATTAATTAAAGAAGCCGAATATTAATGCAATTTTAGATGGAAAACAGCAAATAAACGCAACAGTTTATCAAGCATTACAAAAGCAAACTCATACGAAGTCAAAGCACGGCAGTGCCTTCCTGTTCTTCTTCTTCTTTTAAATTACTGGTGGATCACATTTATATGGTGTATACCGCCAGCTACAGGCTCAATATTCGCAAAAGAAGAACAGATGGAAACGGGCATTTTCAGTAAATTGTTTGGATGCAAACCCACCTACTGACTTCATTTGAGGGCAACTTTCTAATTTTGTGGTGCATTTTTCCAGAAAGTCCTTTTTTGATTTTCAAAATATGCGCTTGCATCCAATTGAACCAAATCGATTCGTTCCACCACTTTGAAATATATCGAGATACGTATCAAATCGTCTTTTTATTTTGAGAGATATACGATATCTTAGAAGGAATTGGCACAATTACAGTACTGACAAGTTAATTCACATGTATGTCAAATCACAATTTAAAAAAAAAAAAAAAAGTCATTGCATCATACCCCTCTAGAACTGGGCCATACCATATCGAATCAAATTGTAATCCACTGAGTCGAGCCAAATATAATCATTCCACTCTCAAATCAAACCGTGTTTGAATCAGAGCGCACCGCACGTAATGACAGTGATTTGTGGAAAGATGCACACCCATATTATATATATATATATACACACATATATATATATATATATATATATATATATATATATATATATACATACATACATACATATATATATACATACATATATATATATACATACATACATACATACATATATATATATACATACATACATATATATATACATACATATATATATATATATACATACATACATATATATATATATATACATACATACATACATATATATATACATATATATATATATACATATATATATATATATATATATATATATATATATATATATATATATATGGTCTATTCCATCTTTGTGATAGACGCTCAGGCTTTTCTGTACATCTCAACATTTGTTCTCATTTTCCTGAAAGTGAGCGAAAAGGAGGAGGAGGACGAGGAGATGGGAGGCGAAATAGGAGCACTGACATTAACAAGATTGCTTGTTAAGGAAGGTGGAGAGCACGGGGAGAATGGCGGGGGCCGTAATTGGCTGGAGTTTTTTTGAAAAGGCGAGAAAAGAAAAGACAGAATTGGGTTTCCACGCCCGCCCGGTGTGTAAAAGTGTGTGCGTGTGCAGGTCGACCAGATGAGAGGCTAAAGGCCAGACACACCTTTCAATCAGGTTGGTACAATGGGCCGGGCCGGGCCGGGCCGAGGGACCCCCTCCTCCCTCCTCGCCCTCCACCTTCCAGGACAAAGACACAGTGTGCAACACAGATTTGTGGAGACGCAGGAGTTGCTGCAGTGTCAGCAGGGATCATGACACGAACCGATTTCACACGGCCGGTACACACACGACCTCGCTTTACACCATGGTTCTCAAACTGGGCTCCCTTGGGGGTCTTTGGGACATAAATAATTAATAGGTATCATTTAACAAAGTGCATAGTTACATATGAGGTGCACCAGTAAAACAAAAAATAAGCCTGAGCGAGACTATTCCACGTCTACCGAATATAAAGAATATAAACTGTTGGCTAAAGACTAAAATAAACGTCAATGGCAGTGAATGAGTTAAATACATCCCTGGACCCAATAAATAAATAAATAAATAAATACATAAAAAAAATGAGAACCAAAGCGTCCAAAGCTCACACACAAAGTCACATCTTCCTCAGCGCCGTCCAATAAGCCGGCACTGCCAGGAGCTCATGTGCACAGGCGAAAAAGCGCTTTGCATTTCTTCGAGACGCGCCAACAAGACGAGTGCATGTTCGTATGTGTGTGTTTGTGTGTGCCGGTGTAAGTCAGCGTAATCCCTCGCCGCGGGACACCCTCCCCTTCTTCCCGTGCCAGATGAGGGGGGGATACGCGGCCAATTTCAACAGGGGAACACGATGCCAAGCGCAAACACGCCGTCATGGGCTGCCATGTGATGTCAAGCCTGTGGGACACACAGCGCGTGCCACCCGTCACTCCGACAAATTCAAAATAACGCTAATGTTACTATAACTCTGTCTTGAAATTACAGTTTGAAACCGGCTACAAGAGTTAGCATATCTACAAATGGTAAAATATAAACTAGACTCACATGTGAAAAAAAATAGCTAACAAGCTAACTAGCTATGGCTAACATCGGTTCATAAAAGTAATACTAGTGCATGTTCAATGGAATATTGGAATATTTTGTTCGTGGTGATGATACCACAAGACAACTCACCAGTGAGAAAAATTAGCTAACAAGCTAACTAGCATGGCTAACATTGGTTCATAAAAGTAATACTCGCGCATGTTCAGTGCCATGTTGGTGATACTTTTGTTCATGGTTATGATACCACAAGAATCTGACAACTCAAATGTGAGAAAGATGAGCTAACAAGCTAACTAGCATGGCTAAAATCAGTTCATATAAGTAATACTCGGGCATGTTCAGTGGAATATTGGTGATATTTTTGTTCATGGTTATGATACCACAAGAATCTGACAACTCACACGTGAGAAAGATGAGCTAACAAGCTAACTAGCATCAGTTCGTAAAAGAAATACTAGTGCATGTTCAGCGGAATATTGGTGATACTTTTGTTCATGGTTATGATACCACAAGAATCTGACAACTCTCTAAAATACAATAAACATACTTTGTCACAATACATAAAAAATGTAAGGACTTTATTGCCCATGTCAATCACAAATCTAATACGGAACTTCCTCCTACACGTATAACAGACTTCTGCGGTGAAGTTATACTTTTTTAGTTCTGTTCACAGGTAACAACAACCATCTCAATTAAACATATGCTAAAATTCCAGGAAAAAAGGTTACTTTCGCAAATAGGTGAAATGTCGAATTGTGGATATGCGGCGGTCTATTTCACAGCACTGCTTTTGTTGCCGCAAAATAAGGAGCTAGCATGAAATGAGTAGATCATTGTGTAGCGTTTCCTACTAAATTCACACAACCACACTAAATACACACACAGAAGCTAAGCGCAGGTTTATTCCAGCCTAGGGGTCTGGAAGCAATGCTGGCGGATTAGCGGCGAGGCCTGCAGAGAGGTGGATGGCTGGAGGTGGGAAGCGAGGAGATGGACAAAGATTAGGGAAAGACGGCGAGGGGTGTATGGAAAAGACGGCTATGAAACGGTTAACCCCGCAGTTTATAGCACGGGATGGATTATACCTCTCTGCGCCCCCTTCTCCAATCACTCCATTGTGTCCCACTATGGAAGTGAAGAAGGCGGGTGAGAGAAATTCCCCGTTCTTTCTCCACGTAAATTAATAATATGAAGTCTCTGGATCTGGATCCCTCTCAGCTTGCTTTATCCTTTTATTCCCCACTTTGACGCTTTATCTCAGTATTCCCGGCTCCTATTATTCCCTCGGTTATGCCGGAGTTATGGGAGTGGATGCCTGCCTGCATGTGTGCATTCAAAGAAAGCACGACAGGCTTTGAAAAGGAGGACGAGGGAGGGAGGGCAGATGAGAGATGGACACAAGTGTGACAAAGGGACCGGTGAGAGGGATGGAGTTGGGGGGGATGGCGTCATAGGAGCCCCCATGGGCGCATCTTTTGGACTCTTTCAAAGCATAAACCCTTTCCCAGCATCCTTTGCTTGCCTTCGAAAAGTGCATGGACTGAAACATGACATCATTACTTGCATTATATGCCTTTCAATTAGATGATGATGACCTCATCGAATACATTAGGCCTACTCATGTAGTACAGGGCAGTATAAGACCCAGTGTAAGCGCAACATAAACTGTCAAGTTGTCAATGGTGATATTATAGAGCTGTCAAAATTAAAGCATGAACTCTGGAGATTCATTTAAATTCATTAAAGCGTTAAAAAAAAAAAATAACTCTGTTAACTCTATGCAGCCAAACTTGGATGAGTCACTGGCGGGAAGATGAATAAACATGGATAGTTTTGCCTGATGCTTGATGGAGAACTCGAAAGTAATTTGGCCACTTTGCAGAGCCAAATTCAAATTGCATATTAGTTGTACGTCCTTGGAGTATCTTCTCAGAGCAAAATTCCCTGACCAAGTTACCTCCACAGGGCCTTGCAAACCAATGCTGCGGGGGTGTGGTGCTCGTGAGCAGAACTAAACTTGGAAGCAAGAAGTTCTGAGTTCTTGTTTGCGTCAATTTTGATTGTTTTGTTTACAGTTGTATTTTACAGAATAAGTATTCTATAAAATGGTCAAATAAAGCTATTAGAGCATCTTTGATTCTAAATATACTTCTATTTGATGATTTTAAATTAATTCCAAGATTTTACTCAAGCAAATATCTGTTTGTTTCAAGCTTTGAAGACAAAAGTAGAGGCAGAAGTAATCGTGATTAATTATGGAAAATTGGGAGATTAATGAGTTAAAATACTTTAATCGTTTGATAGCACTAATTATAACTTAATGTTTATTGGCGTTTTTGTAGAATTTGAGGGGTTTGGAAAAGAAATTAAACTTTTAAAGGTTCACAACTACTGTTATATCAATGCTAGTTTCCTTAACCCATCTATAGTGTTTTCCATTGTGTGTTAGCATTAAGCTAGAATTACACAAGTTATGTGGTTTGATTACATACATGCATAATTCTCTTTGTTTCATATTTAAAATTCATCTTGGAATGGCAACTAACAGCTTGAAGTTGCTTGTTGTGAAGTTCCCTAACGTAAGTGAAGATGAGGACAGCTCGTATTGCGAAAAACTCGTAAATCGAGTCATTCGTAAAACGAGACGTGTATTAGCTCAAAACGCAAAACGGAAAAACCCGTTATGGAGTGTGTGCAGGATCGGTGGAGATTAACCCCTTGCCGTCCGACGACCGGTCAAACTAGTCAGATTGAGGCAAATGAGATGCACAAAAAAAAAAAAAAAACGCCCTAAAAGTAAATAATCAGGATGCAGGCGGGCGAACCTGTTCAGGATAAAGTAGAAAAAAAAAAAAAAAAAGCACTAAACACAACAAAGATAGCGAGATAGAAGGGGCAAGGAATAACAATCTTCCGACAGCATTTGATACACGTGATATTGTTCCCATGGCAACCAAAACATCAGTTTTCCAAGCAGGAAGTGCAACAAAAAAAGAGGGCAGCAAATGAAGCAGAGGTGGAATGAAGGGGTGAAAAGGCAAAAAGGGATAGAGGTGAGGGTGAGGGGGTGCATAGGGCCAGTCCAATGATTCCTAATCCCCTTACAGACAGCTTTGTTGAGTGATTGACAGCCTAGCGCGCCACGTTAGAGCGCAGGACATGGCGGGGGGGGTGACCATTACTAGAGGGATTATCTCTCCCCTGGCTTTACAACCCACCACCCCCACTCCACATCACCTCATCACTGCTTGATAGGGTCAAGTGGTTGTGGCCGCTTTCTGTTGTTTTCACGCCCAAAACTGCCTTTGTCTGCCTTGTTTTGCAAATAATGGCAGCAGTAATGACAGCAGCGGTGGAAGCGGCGGGGGAGCGAGCAGGCATGTGTTTGGGGACTGTGGGGGAAGGTGTGTGTGTGGGGGGGGTGTACCCAGTGTACACAAACAGCCCACGCAGACTCGTATAAAAGTCCTCACACCCACGCCTGACGAGCACTCAAACTACCACTTTGAAAAGGTTGTTTGATTGTCAGGCCACTGCAGCTAGCTAGCGTCGTCATGCCTTCCTACAAAATGTGTGGGAAAAGTTCATGAAAATTCCTTTTCTGTCCCCAGTTCACACAAATAAGGTCAAGATTCTGTGTGGAAGAACCAAAGGCGATTTGGGCATGCTTGGAACACAGCACTGCACATCCATCAACTCCACACCAAAGAAGGAGAGCGCTAATAACTCCGCCCACTCTGACCCTTTGTATCAGCATTCTTCTGCGGAGGGGGGGAGCAAAGAAAAAAAGAAGAACCAGGCCAGTCTGGGACACTGCAGTGATGACTTTGTAACAGAAGAAGAAGAAATGTGTCAACATTTTTGCTCAGAGGATGTTATTGAGAGGCCGTCAAATTGCACAACAAAACAGAAAAAAAATATTGGATCATCTGTAAAGGCCATGTGATTTTGGTTAAAAAGTCGTCACCTCTCTCAACAGCGCCGCATATAAGCCTCCAAAACGTAATATCGTATTTATGACACGAGTCCCATTCAAGTTATATTTAGTACAGGAAATGGAGCGTGAGTTTTCCGAGGTCGCGGCGCAACAACGGTGGGTTAACGCCAAATCCAGATGGGCCGCGCTCTTTGGAGCACTAATTACAACTGTGCGCACACACAAGGAGAGAGTACAAAGCCTGCGGAGCTCATGAAGGTGGAGAAGGGCTGTGAGGGAAACCAGCTCATGAGCATGTTACCGTGGAGACGATTGCTCCTCTCGAGCTACGCTGCAACTAGCTGACATAAATTCACACCTTCAAACCTGCGATCATAATTGGACTGCTCTGATTGTCTTCGAGGACGTCAAGCAACATCAAAAAAGGTAATCGTGTGAAGTAATTCTGAAAAGGCCCATTACAGACTGTTAAGATAAATGATGGGTCGCCATGGCAACAACTTCTCTCCCTATTACAAGTCTGAGTACAAGACACATGTGGTTGAAGCTTTTAAACTCTTTCTTTCCCTCCAACTTATTACAGGAACCACAGAGCTGCCAGTTCTCTGAGGGCTTCATGCCGAGCTGATCAAAGTGCTGGTTCGGCCCAAAAAGTTTCTTTAAAAGCTTACTGGATTTCACCCGGTTGGACCTCCTGCAGCTGAACGTGGCGGGAGGTGTCAGAGATGAGGAATGGGAGGTTTTACCCGGTCGCATGTGGCCAGGAAGCGACTCGCTGCGGTTCCGACCCGAAGACAATCAGTCACTCTGTCTGTCTGCTTCATCTGAACCGAGCAGAACTCGCGACCGCACTTGCTCTCCTCTCCAGATAGCGGGTCCTCCTCTAACTCGACTGGCGAGTTTCACATACATGACACCTCTAAATATTGCTGAACCGTTCGCGGTTGTGGTACCTCAAAACAAAACAAAAACAAAAAAGTGGCTTGAAGCTGTTTATTTTCACTTCCAGTTAAAGTTTACTGTCATGTTGTGTATTTAAAACAACCACATTGCTTGGCCTTACTCTGCTTATCTTAATGTAAACAAACAATGCAAAATGCCAGTGGCATGCTAACGGTTAGCATCGATAGTCACAGTTGGATTGCAGCATTAAACTGTTCAATTCTTTTGAATTATGTTATGTTTTCATAAACTACATTATATATGTCACCTATTATGACACTATTTCCACAATTTTTCTGGTAAAATCTCCCTCTCATTTTCTCCCCCGTTGTTGTTTGTAGTAGAAACACTTAGCCTAGTTAGCTTGTCTTTTATCCGGTGCCAATTAGCAGGCGATTAATGAATTATTGAGGAACTGGAAGCAGTAGGGAGGGGGATTAACCTAACGTCTCCAGGAAGGGCATCGTTGTACTACAACTACGTGAGGAGACCACCTCTAGCATCCATTTAAGAAAGTAGCGACCTCCCACCTCTGTTTTTAAGAAGTCACATCATGTCAGGGGGCAACGAGAGGCACCATTACGTCATCTCGGCAATCTATTTGTGCACATTAATTCATCTGAATGAGTCATTAAAGGCTGTTCGGTGTGATCTCATCACTCTCTATTAAATTCCAGACCAACCCACAAAATAGATATAAAGTATATGGCCCTGTTTCCTTACAGATGCTAGCCAGACAGGACCAGTACAGTACAAATTTCATAAATAAATTAGATGAAACGCACACATTCTTGCTTTTTACCTCAAATATTATGAGTAATATAACGTACTTAAATCGATCAAGCTATTTTACAACACGGTGTGCATTTTAAAGACAGTCAAAAAGACGCTCATTAAAACTTATCGGATTATACCATCAATTAACTGGGCAAATTCTGCTTCCGACAAAGCCAAGCACAACTTGGCTCACTCAAAAAGACTTAAAACCTCCCACACACCTTCCCATTAACAGTTTTCTTCACTTTCATCCTATACTGTATGATCTCACCAGCGCAATCATTGTCCATAAATAAAACAAGACTGGAAGAAAAAGTTGGGCGCTGGTGTGGGACGGCGAGGATTCCATAGGTGGACAGAGCGAGCTTCAAAGCGGCGCATCAGGAGGTCTGGAGGTTAACAACGTGACAGTCCATTTAATACACCGACCTGACGTGAGGCGCGCGTGATGGAGTCGGACGACTGCGTCTGCTCGCCTTGAGTTCAGAAGTCCAAAGCATTAAAAAAAAAAAACTTGTAAAACTACAGAATTAAATTAAGTATAAAAGTAAAAAATATTATTTTACTGTCAAATATATACAATATAAATCATTATTTTAATCAAGAGCTAGCTATTGTGGGCTCAACGTTGATGCTATTCAAACTGCTATCTTCAGTAGCAAAACGATAGCTTTGCTAACGTCATGAACTGACAACAAAAAATGCTAAACTAGCTAGTTAATGATCACAACTGAAAAAGTTCAGCTGCTTGTGTGTGTTTTTTTCAGATTGGGCAGACAATTTTTGAATGCCAGAAGCTGAGATGTGTTGGCGCAAGTTTTATTTGCTCAAAATGCTAGTTGCGTTAGCTAAATGATGGCTTTGCCAACATTGTGAACAGACTATTTTTGACTGCCAGCCGGCAGTTTCTTCACCTGGTTGGTTGACTTTTCCTTTTCTCTCTTTTATGAGTTTTCGACATCAACAGTAAGTCTATTTTGACAATAGAAAACAGACAAATCTTTGCGTTCAAATGTTCAAAGTCATGAGAAAATCAATACTCGAGGTACCTGAAAAACAAGATTAGTAACAAAATATTTGTACTTGCCACCACTGGCTGTAAGCACCGTAAAGCGTGCCTGCCTCATCACTACAGCTCTAACACACAACACAGCATGGAAAGGGAAAGGCAGAAAGTGCATGGATGTGTGTAAAAAAGAAATAAAGTGAAGGACGGACTAAGCTGATTAAGTATGAATGCTAAGCTTTTGTGAAGGCACACAATGGCGTACAACAGGCTTTGTACTTTGCATATATGAGCAACCCCTTTGCAGATGACAGAGTGTGGCGTCAAAGCCTCGCACCCCCACTAATTGCCTTCCAGGCCACCTTACACTAAACTCCATTAGGGAGTATAGCACGGAGACACCTGTACCGGCCTGGAAAAAAAAAAAAGCCTGCTAGCAGTTAGCTTCACCACAAATTCAGAAATGCACCCCCTTTTGGCTCCACGTCCAACCCTGTGGGCTGAATCCACCCACTGCTGACAACAAAAACCCTCATTAGAGGCTTCATGCCTGGCTCCACAATGGGAGGGGGGCTCCCGTACACTGTTGCATCCCGCACGGGAAGAGGAGAAGCCGGGCTGGCCGTAGCCTCCAGCACATGAACGCAATACTAAAAAAATAAATTAAAAAATAAAATAAAAAAAGACAGAGTGCGCCTGAGTGTGAATTTGTGATGCGATGTAGAGCACCAGTAGCAATGTTCAAAAATGTATTCAACCATTTACAATTTGTTCCCCAAGACAAAAAGACGAGAAGTGCACTTGCATTTCTAACAAATTCCCACATCTTGGTTATTCTTTGGCCCATGACCATAAAATGCCTTGGAGGAGGTAATGCTGCTCGGTTTTTAGAAGTTTAGTGGTGCCTTGAGTTGAATCAATACAACAAATCATCTTTTTCCATTCAAAAGAATGAAAATTCCATTCCACCTTGGCCATCTGGGGGTAGTATAAGACAGACAGTCGGATGCACAGTTTATTGAACTGCTTTCTGCTCATCAGTATGGTACTAGTATTAGTCATTCTTCGCAGAGGATAAAGAATAAGGGATTGTGAGCACTGTTATGTCTGTCACTCTGTTGCTTAAAGAGATATAGCACCACGGCATAGACACTATTTAACTTTAGCATCAAGCTACCTGACTGGAAGTTTAAGCTATGTGGTTCTTTTAATACCATTGCACCTAACTCTTTGTCTTATGCTTTGTTTGACAGATTTCAACACTTTTTTTTTTTGAAGAATTTGTTCACTAATTTGTGTCTGCCAAATCGGTCAAACACAGCGCGCATACTAGAGTCAAATGATTAGAAACACCTCCAACAATAGCTATTGTGCTGGATATGCCATTAGACTGTGCAGGTGTTCTGAGCATCTGCTGTGCATTCAACTGTCTCAAAGGCAAACAAAAAGCAGGAATGTTTTTCGAGCAAAGAGGTGTGTGACAATTTTTAACTTCCGCTTGCTGACTTGTTGCATTCAAAAGGAATTTCAACTGCCAGAGGGGAGACTTTTTCTCTCTTAGCCAAACAGCTCTTGGAAATTCAGCGGTACTATTTCTGACCCTCAAAGCAACCCTCCGCGGATGGCTTTTAAAAGGATAAACGTGATATTTGGACTCCCTGACATGACATTAAAAGGATTTTTGATTCCACTTCTGTCACCACAGGTGGCAGACCCAAGGCTACTAGAAAATGATTTAACTCTAAAATACAAACCAAAGAGCCAAAATATGTCAGTGACAGCGAATCCTTACCTCTCATTGAGAGAATTCCAGTAGATGGGCTCCATGTTGCTGGCTGTGGTTCCCAGTAAATCCAGTACAAACGCCAGCAGGACCCACAATCCATTCACACTCCATAGACGTGCCATCTCCAAATTCGGAACCACAGGTGGTGCTGCCAAAAAGAAAATAAAATAAAAAGAAGACTTCCAAAACTGGAGGTGAGTCAGAACCTCATGGGGTCAGGATTCAGTGAGATAAATGAAGAAAGGGGTAAAAAAAAAAACTTTCTGGACTATTTCAGCAGCATTCCCATGACTTCCACATTAATGTGCCATTCGTGCTCCTTTTGCACACACAAAAATTGGCGTTGGTCCAGGACGCAAATAGAACTCCAGCGAATCCAATGTTGTCAAATGAATCACAAGCCAGCAGCGATTCTCTTCTTGTGCCTCAATTGTCTCAGTTTCGAACAACGCTCCCTTGTTGTGTGTGCACCCTCTCCCATTACCTTGCCCCGATGCCTCATACAACACACAATACAAACAAAATGCACATTTGGATTTTTTTCTTCTTCTTCAAAATAGACTTTAAAGGCGAAAATGTGCCACCGGACTCCACATCTCCACGCTTATTAAAGATTTGTCAAGTCCTGTCGGTGCACATCACAATTCCAGACAGCTGTAAATCCACGAATGCTCAATTCTCAATTTGAGAATTCAATGAAAGAATGGAGAAAGAATCCAAACGTGGTCAGCTGGGAGCGTCAATTTCAAGAGTTAAAAAAAAAATAAGCATCCACACTTTGCTTAGGAAAAAAAACTTATGAAGTGCTTTAATTGGAAAAAAAAAAAAAAAGAGATAAAGAAGCAAGCCTGGGTCCAATACGTGTGTGAGAGATCCGGTCCTACTGGCTGGCAAAACAGCACGACGACGTCACGATCCCAACACCGGTCCGACCTGCACGGAGGCTCGCCGCGTACTGACAAAACCGCCAGGACCCGGGCCGGAACACCAGAACCGAGCGTGGAGGGGGCGAGTGGAGACGCAGCACTTGGGAGCAAAAACCCCGTTCTTTGACTGGGAGGCGGGGCGCACCGAGCCAAAACAATACATTCAGGCGTAAAAAAAAAAAAAAAAAAAAGAAGAAGAAAAGAAAGGAAAAACGGAGGGATGTCGTAAAGTACCTCTCTGGGTTGCTCGCACACAAATTCTGATTCGGACCTCTGGTCTCGGATGCGCTTTATTTTCCTATAGGAAAAAAAAATAAAAAATAAATACAAAATGATCCTCGATGGAAGAGCAAGAGCGCCCCTCCACCACAAAACCTAAAAAGACACTCCAATGCTTTTTAGTTATCTCTAGAAAAAAGTGACATTATCTATAATCCTTGCGTGTTGTTGAAAAATTGAAATGTGCAAATAGTCTAAAAGCAAGGAGAGGAATGTGATACACACGCTTGATAAACACCATGCACAAAACAAAACTTGTCTATTTTGGGGTGTTACAAGGTCGCCAATTCATCCAAATTCATCAGAATGAACCCGCTCGGGGTTAAAGTTGTACATACACACAAATTAGGGATTCTACTGCCATCATGTGGACAAACTCAGTACAGCTGCATTCAAAACAGACGACAGACAGGTAAGCAGGTAGAAAGGTAGGTGGTGGAAAGATTTGTACCTATATCTTTATTATCAAATTTCGTATATTCGTTAAATATTTTAAACAAAAATGAACCCACCCTAACCTTTTTTTAAAACACAAAACATGTTGGTTCTCAAGTGAGTCTGGCTGCCTTGACCTCCTTTTTGCGGGCCGACCTTCAACTCTCCTCCATGACTTCATCCCCTCCCTGGCGACTGTGGCTGCAGGGCCTTGTACCTTGTACACAAACACACAATCAGGAATGTCTCCTGCTGACTATCATCCACAGCAAGATGAGTGCAGCAACACAAAAGAGTTCTAACGGGAAAACACACCATGATGGGAATGAAACTCACACTGAGATTGCTACACGAATGTGTGAGTCAGTGTCAGCGCACAGCACCCTCGCCAGCCTCGTAGCTGATAGATCTCAGCTGCACGTCTTTATCCTTCAGCATCAGTCTGTTCCTGTGTGTGTTTGTGAGCTTCATCTCGCTCACACGCACACACTAGCAACAGTGCCACGGAATAAACACAAAAGCTATCTACAAAAGTTTGCTTTTTATATTTCCCAAGAGCAGTTATAGCAAAATTGTCCCCCCCAATATGAGCCTCTACCAAATGGCTGCGTGTACCTAATTATGTGGCCAGCGAGTGCGTGACCCCGTCAACTCTGGATTCATCCTTGATTACGCCTCCCTTCGTTTTTCTCGTCCTCCCTGTTGTCTTTGTACCTACTATCCTCCCCCGAGGCGGTGGCGGTTGCTAAGCAACAGCCGCCTGAGAGCAGCAGAACAGTACCCCCCCCTCCTGCTCCCCCTCCACCCTCACTCCAAAACCTCACTTCCCATCCGAGCCTGTTGCTCCGGAGGACCTCGACTATTACGTGCCGGGCAAAAGGTGAAAACATCGAGTGGTCGGTTAACATTTCCAAAGCAAAGGTCGACAGATGTCTCAGATACGGACCACGTGGTGTTCGTTAATGTAATGCTCTTTAATTGCTTTCAAACTCGGATGTTAAACATTAAGTATTTGGGCCACACTGAAAAGATAAGATAATGACGAGATTGAAGCCATTAGCAGAAACAAATTGTACATTTTCAAGGTTGAAGTCATGATAAGACACACATCATTTGATATTTGTCATAGCGTTACGAAAATAAGTTTATACTCATGAAATTAAATTTGCAATATAAGAATAAAGTAAAAAAAAAAAAAATCACCATTTTATAAGAATAAAGGCAAACATGTTTGAGGGGAAAAAAAAAAAGTTGTATTTTCAAGAATAATGTCATGTTATAATCGGCACATATTTTCGAGAAAAAAAAAATTTCACGATCAAAGTCATAATTAACTCATTCACTCCCAAAGACGTATTTATACGTTTTTTAGGTTTTTGTTTGCTAGAGTTTTTGTATGATGGCTTTGATGCAGTTTCTGACCTGAAGTGGTCACTTAAAGTGACAGTAGTTATTACAAAAAAAAAAAAAAAGTGTGCTTCATCTGTTTCATTCATTTTTATTTTTTTTCTAACAACTACCATCACTTTAAGCTTCCACTTCAGGTCAGAAACTGCATCAAAGCCTTCATACAAAAACTCTAGCAAACAAAAACCTAAAAAACGTATAAATACGTCTTTGGGAGTGAATGAGTTAATATAATGAATATTTTTGAGGTTGTCCATTTTCAAGATTAAAACTATGAGAATAAAGTTATTAATTTTAAGATTTAAGTCATGATACGGGAAGTCAAGTTTTTAAAAAGTTGTATATAGTGTTCCCTCATTTTCTGCTGCTGTTAGGTTCCAAAAAATACCCGCAATAAATGAAATCTACGGAAGTGTAGAGCTGCCAATGTGGAGTAAACATTTTTGGCTGGTGAGTATGTTTGAACATAGTCGCAAATACGTTTGAACATAGTCGCAAATACGTTCAAACATACTCGCAAATATGTTCAAACGTACTTGTAGGCTACATGCTACAAAGTTAGCATCCCTTCCCATAATGCCACGGGGTATTATTTGCGCATGCGTGAGTGACAACAAAACCCAATTTTTTAGGCATTTGGGCCACATTACCAATTAATTAGAAAATTAAGTAGACAAAAAGTGTTTATTTGTAACTTTTACTATTTATTATGTTTGCCGTCCACGATTTAGGTTCTACCCTGATTTAGGTAATACCCTGTGGCATTATGGGAAGGTATGCTAACTTTGTAGCATGCAGCCTACAAGTACGTTCGAACATATTTGAGACCATGTTGGAACACATTTGCGAGCATGTTCGAACGTATTGAAATATGTTCGAAAATATTTGCAACTATGTTCGAACACATTTCAATACGTTCGAACATATTTGCGAGTATGTTCGAACATACTCGCCAGCCAAAAATGTTTACTCCACATTGGCAGCTCTACGCTTCCGTAGAAATCCGCGAAGTAGTTTGCTTTATGTTTTACATAATTGTTTTAAGGCTCTAAAACCCCTCAACACACAGTTTATCCACTTTTCTCATCGAGGCATTTACATTTTCTTACATTTATCTCTTGTTTAAACATTCTCATTGTTAAAAATTCAAACATTTTATAAAATAGGTACTTTACTGTAAAAAAAAAAAAAAAAAAAAATGCATGCAAAATTGCACTAAAAAAAATAAAAAATCTGCGACAGACACAGGCTGCAAAAAGTGAACCGTGTTACAGCGAGAGAAGAAAAACACAACTACTAAATATGCAACTACTGTATGCTCTTAATATTACGACTTTAATCTGAAAGTCCAATTTGTTTCCCAATTGAAGCAACTCATGTCTGTATTTTTTTTCCCTGACATGTTGGCCATTGGTTCACACAAAAAAAGTATTGGAAGTTCTTTAGGCAGTATGGTCAAAATGATCTGCCTTGCAGTTGGCTGAAAATGTCCTTACTTTGAAGGTGTTAGAGTGCCCCGTTGCTTTGGTGTGCCTGTAGATGACTGAAAGGTAATTCAAATGTATTTCTTTTAAAAGTGGCTTGCATACAAGTCAACATAATCACTAGCCAATTAAAAAAAATCGTAAAGTTCACATGATCAGGTGCACTACATATTTAAAAAAAAAAAGCCGTTTAAAAAAATAGAAAGCTTCTCGCACAATTGTCCTCATTTGCATCCTTGTCAAAGAAAAGGTTTTGTGATTGGCACAGTCTCGCCTCATGAAATTTGGAATTCAACTCTGCATGTTTGAATCCTCCTCACTCTGCTCCTCGGCGGGGGGTCCGCAGGGTCCGGCCCACCACAAGCTCAGGCCGTTGTCGCGGCGGGTGGCGGCAGCGGTCAGGGTCGCCGCCCCGTCGCCTTCCTCGTCTTCCGAGCAAGATGACGACGACTCGCCCTCGCCAGGGCACAGGAACTGCCGCTGGCCGCTGGAGGTGGCGACGAGCGGCATGAATGGATGGATGCTGCACACCCAAAATGGTGAACGTTAGTTTGTTTACTTGGATCCAAATATACAAACATTTGTTTATTCAAAATAAACTAGGGCAGTACACTGGATGAGACAGGAAGTAATTAGTTACTTGGTTTATTGAATATAATAAAAAATAATAAAAAAAAAAAAAAAAAAAAGTTAACTCAAGTTGACATACGTCCATGCCTTTTTTTACTTCATGAAATAATTGGTTAACTCTAATAAAATTAATTAAAAATTTTAAAAAATGAGAATGATTTATTTTTCAATTTTTATTTTTAGATTTCAATGCAAATATTTAAAAATATAAATATTTAAAGCACAGGTGTGCCTCGCAGTTATGAATTAGTAAATTGTAATTTTTATGAGATTAAAATTGCATATTGTAGAGAAAAAATGTAATTAATACTGCAATGTTACTGTAAACGAATAAAGTTGTGTATTTTTTTGTGATTGTGTACTTTTAGGAGAATACATTTTTTATTTTTGAGAAAAATACATTTAAGATTGTTGTAATTCTACAAAAATAAATTTCCATATTTTCAAGAAAAAAAAAAGGTTGTATATTTGATTCGTCACAATTTTACGCAAGTAAAATTCCCAATTTTTGAGATTAAATTAAAAATTTTACAGGAATAAAGTTGCACACTTTTAAGACAAAAGGGTCGTATAATAATATTAAAATGAAAGTTGTCATATTACAAGAATAAGTGCTTATTTTAGAGTCTAAAGTTGTAATTTTACAAAAGTTGCATAAGGGGAAAAAAGAAAAATTTTGAGGTTCAAAGTTTATCCTACAAATGGCATGGCTTATTTGTCCATTTTAAAATATGCACAACATTTGGTCCACCTGTGCCAATACCTGATTCCATTTGTGCAGTCCAAGTGTGCCTGGAACTTGAGATGAGGCTCCAGTAGCTCCTCGCCCCCTGCAGGGGTCTGGGTGTCCCACACTGACACCACTCCCTCCGTGTCCCCGCTCAGCAGGTACCTGCCCGACCTGGCAAGAGCACACACACACTCATGGGAGGGGGACCTCTTGTGGCTGGAGAGCGACGGTGGCCAGGTGTACACTTACGGGTCCAGGTCGAAGTAGATGCGCTGATTGGTTGCCACATTCCTCTTGAGGGAGAACAAGACCTGACCGGGCTCTCGAAGGTCCCAGCACAGGATCTCAGGATCCTGCACATGAATTATCGTTTGAAGGCTGGAAGGGAATTCCTTATTCATTCCCAAAGGCACATTTAACTCATTTACTCCCAATGACGTATAAATATGTTTTTTTAATGTAAGGGTCCCCAAGACGTATTTATACGTTTTTTTGTTGTTGTTGGGTTTTTTATGCTAGAGCATACAGAAGGCTTTGATGCAGCCTCTCAACTGCAAAGAACGGTTGCAGAAATGGTAGTTATTACACAAACGGCCAGCAGGTGGCAGCAGATCAAAGGAGATCAACCTGGGCCATGTAGAAAAAAAGCTCAATTACTTACAATTTTAAATAGATTTGTGAAAACTGATGAAACTTAGCTCTCTTCTAATGCTAATTGCTGCAAAACGGAAACAGATAGAAACATACTTTTTTTATTCCAGATGAAAGAAGACACTTTAATCTTTCTTTTGGTAGGTTCCATGCTTTTATAGCAATTGAACACAATATTCTGTGGGCCTTGCAAAATCGGTCAAAATCCAGTAAAACAGCCGGGGAGCGAACGGGATTGCTTCTGTGAAAATGGCTGGGAGTGAATGAGTTAACATGGAAATGGCGTGGATCTGTTTTCCACATCAGTCGCGCATACCTTCCGGCCGCCCGTGTACAGGTAGTAGCCGTCGGGTGAGAAGAGAAGGTGGGTGAGGCCCCCGTGGTGGCGGGTGGGCAGCAGCGCCAGCAAGGTGCCGTCCTGGCATGAGTAGAGGCCGGCGCAGCGCGAGTAGGAGCCACAGGCGTACAGCGACTGGCACGGGCTGAAGCCCAAGCAGGAGATGATGCCGCTCTGGCCGCTTTGCTTCTTCGCTGCCGTTTGAGGACCAAAAAAAAAAAAAAAAAAAAAAAAAAAAAAAAAGGAAAGAAAAAGAGAGAAAAGGTTTGAAAAAGGGACACTCCCACATGCACATGGTCCCATTTGGTCTCACATTTACATTTTCTTTCACACGCACAGAATCGCACACACAAACTCACATTTTCTGCCCCCATCTTAAAACACTCCCGCAACTTGTATTTTGTCTCTTCCACGCACAAAAATCTCACATTTTCTCTCACACAATTTTGTCTGACACACATTTCTCTCCCACGAACAAATTCAATTTTTCTCCCACTCTCTCACATTTTCACAAACACATTTTTTGTCTCTCACACAACTTTTTCCACTCTTGCACATTTCTCTCAGACACGCAAACTAATGTATTCTCACACATTTTTTAATTACACAATGTATTTATTCTCACACTTGCATTTATATTTCATCTCACACCCCATACACAACTCACATTTTCTCTACCGCTAACACAAATTCAGTTTCTCTCATGCCAACGCTCACACATTTTCACAAACACATTTTTTGTCTCTCACACCGACTTTTTCCACTCTTGCACATTTCTCTCCAATACACAAACTGATTTGTTCTCACACATTTTTTAATTATACATTTTGTTTTCTCACACATGCATTTATATTTCATCTCACACCTCATACATACATTTTCTCTACCTCTAACACCAATTCAGTATTTCTCATGCTAACTCTCACATTTTCACTAACACATTTTTTGTCACACCTCCCACACAGACATTTTCTCGCTCTCATTTGTATTTCATCTCAAAACCCACACACCTCACGTTTTCTCTACCACTAACACAAATTCAGTTTTTCTCATGCTAACTCTCACACATTTTCACTATCACATTTTTTGTCACACAACCCACACAGACATTTTCTCACTCTCACACATTTTTTTTCTCTCACACACTATATTTGTTCACACACCAAGCACACAGGAACGACACAACTCACATTTTCTCATCCACACACAAAAACTATTTTTGTCACGGACCCTCACATACTTTCACACATTTACTTTTTTTTTTCTCACACAAACAGACACATGCACATACACAGACTTCCCATTGCAAAGCAATTTATGCTAACTACTGCTCCAGAGTCACATAAAGAGGCCTTTAGAATGTTTTGGCCCAAATGTGCAGTCATCAGTCAAGCAGAGTGCCAGCAACTGCCATCATTATCAAAAACAAAAAGGCTGTAAACAAAGAGATGTGCATCATTAGAGGTTAGAATCACTCAAAAGTTGTTTGTAGTGCATAAGAGACAATTGTGAATGCAGTCACAATGTTTTGGTGTGTTGCACTTCTTGGCCCGCTCGAGGCGACGAGACACAAGATGTGATGAGCGGCGGCCTAAACGATCCTTGTCGGCACCGTCTGTTGACTCGACGCCACTTCCGATTTTGTTGTTTTTCTTCAAACAATTCTCTTACAGGGTCCTTGAACTACACCAAGCTGTTGCTGGTGATTGACTGAAGTCATTTTTAGCAGCCACAATACGTTTACAGCAACCGGATCCCACAACTAGTTTTAAGCTACAAATGAATAACCAATCTTTAATATAGTTTTATGGCTGACCTGTAGTGGGCCGCTCCTCGCAGTCTCTGCCGGGCCGTTCGGTGTAGAAGACCCTGACGGTTTTGTCAAAGCCACAGTAGAGCTGCGAGCCGTCGGGGGAGAAGCAGAGAGAGTGGGCGGCCGTCAGTTCGTCCAGGTGGTTGTAGGGACGGAAGCTGGCCCGCACCTCTCCGTAGAAGGCGTCCCAGATGTGGACCGGGTTGTCGCGGCTACTGCTAGCAAAACTGTGGACGACAGATAATCAAAACGCTTTAGGCTGTACGGTACAGGATTTTTTTTTTATAGTGTGCTACATAATCAGCAAAATAAAAAATATTTTTGGACAGGCTTGAATGAAAATCAAATTCCAGAAGGTCTGGCTACCACCTGAATCTAATCATGCAAAGCCCAAAACAACATCACTGCCGCTTAATTAGTGCAAAGCAAATTAGCCGCGACGACACCGCCGCTTTATTTCTGCGCCAGGAAGCGGCCAATTAGATCGCTCCACTGCTGTTCGCCTGGAGCGATGCCTGAAATGTTCAGCTATAACGGGACCCCCGGGCCCCGCTTATTAGGATCCAGGGGTGGAGGCATCACAAAAGGCGTTAAGAGCACACAAACACGCCCTTTGCGCTTCATTGCGAAGGTTGGAGATGAAACCAAACGAATACTCACAAGCACGAGTGAGGCTCCAGCGAGTTCATTTTGGGGTACCAACAGTAATCATACACAGTGTCCCCTTCAGCCATCTTCAGGACTGGACTCTGGCAAATAGAATAATGTTGATCCACATAATGAGGGTTTCTTGAAATGGCAATATCAGTATTGGCCTGATGGGGGCACCAGAGGAATTCTAATCTTGCTACATACAGCAGTTTCTTTTTTTTTTTTTGGAAGGCACTGCAATCTTACTTTACAAATAAATATCTAAATAAGTATATAAAAACCTAAATACGTATATTAAAGCAGCTTCTTACAGATTACATGCAAATGCACTGAATTTACAAGTAAAAATACAACGTAACTGCATGTGAATGTTCTACCTAAACTACGTAATCCTCACCATCTCCGGCAGAACGTTCCAGTTGTACGTGTAAACCTCGGAAGGAAGGTTGTAGACGCGGAGCACATTGTCTGCACTGTTACTCAGGATACACGAACCATCTGGAGCCCTGACGAGTGGCGGAAAAGTGGTTTTGATTTAATCCAATACACAAATGTACACACAAGTACGTTGATTTATATTTGGATGTATTTTGAATTACCATTTGCAACCTTTGAGGTAATTCTCAGGAAAATTTGAGTATTCGTTCCAGGAACTTGTCAGGACTTGGGGAGTCAGGGAAAAGTCTAAGGCAAGGCTGTCGGGGGAAGAAAAAAAAAAAAGAAGGAAAAGCGAGTCATGTTTAATACGATCCCATATAAAAGGAGGTTCAACTTACTGCTGTTCCTCATTGGGACTGTCTACAGACTCATTAGGCTTCTCCTCCTCTGGGTGCATCTCTCCATCATGGCCTCCACTGGCATTCTGCTGGCACTGCTCTTCTTCTCCGTTGCTCCCACCCACAGTCGCCCCCTCTTCGTCTCTGTCTCCTTTGTCTTTGGTGTGAAGGGTGGCTCCTGTTGCTAAGACCAGAAATCAAATTTCCTGGTAAAAGCACCATAAGTGCCATGATGTCAAAGACTGAGAAAAGATTCTCTACTTTGGTCTTCTTGTTCCATGCCTGCTTGTGTTGGGTCCACGGCCCCATGCAGCCCATGACCCTCCTCACTCAGGCGGGGACGTTTGGCAGAGGTGAGGCCACCTTCATCCTGATCCTCCTCGATGGCTGCCGCCTCTTGATGTGGCTCCTGGTCCGACTCCGTGTCCTGCCCCTCTATCACTGCACTTTCAGGGCCTGTACCCACGTCAGCCATGACTTTGTTTCTCTCTGGCGGTGAGCTGCCAAAATCGCACAGCTGTGATGTTCCTTCTTTCTGCAGTGTGGCTTTCTAAATTTGCTGGCTAGTGAGGACATTACAGCACACACGGGACTGCAAACAAAGAGAACGCATACATCACATCATGCATCAACATCAAGCGTTTTTTTTTTGTTTTTTGTTTTTTTTTGGGTCATAGTTTTTGTAAATCAGACGTGGGTAGGCCTACTAGTACAAAAACATGTTAGTAGTTATTCAGCACTTGAATACGTTTTACTTTCACAAAAAAATAAATAAAATAAAAATAAAAAATAAATACTACTCCAGAGTATAATTTTTGTTTACTCTACTACCTCTGTAAAAATCATAATCAGATGGGAAAAGAATATAATGTACAGTTTATCACAGAAGCTGACGTTAAAGTTATGCGACAACAATGACGTATTTAACAGCGCGCCTGAATGGTTGTTCCAAAGCCATTCCACTCGAGTAGTGCAGTTTGTTTTGATACGCAATACTTTAGAATGTACGTTTTCCCCAAAGTGTAGCACATTTAGTCTGTCAAGCATGCAAGCATGCTGTGTATATACTCAAGCTGACAAAAAAAAAAAAGTCACTCGCTTCCATTTGTTTCAAACGTTAGTTCAAATAATTGCACGTCACGTTAGCATTAGCATGCTAACGCTCTGCTACTCACCCGACTTCTGGCTCTTCCAGGCCTTCAGTCTCGTGAAATGCCGTTTAAATTCACCTGCCTGAATTCTGGTTGAGGCGAAAATTCACCGGAGTGTGGTGATGGTTGTGTAGAGTCCACTAGTTCACTTGAAAGGTGTAGATATTCTATTTCGGAGTATGATGTTTTTCTGAACGAGCAAGGCCATTTGTAGTGAGAAAGCAATGTGTTCAGTAAAAGTCTCGCGAGACTCCGTGTGTATGAAGGCGTGATTTCGCAAGCAAGTGAATGCACAACAGTCAGTTGCTAACTGCTAGTATTTATTTTGTTCTTCAAACAAAACAATCCAATTTATTTACATATCTTTCTGTTGCTCCTTTTCTTCAAAGGAATATACGCTCTTTAAAGCGGATGTCACGTCGAAAATTTCCTTTGCAATATGTTATATGTAGCCCCCTAATCAAAACACGGTATCTTGAGTGTAGATAGAATAGTCTTATTTCTCTTACGCAATAATAATAAGACCGTCTATAACTACAGGGAGGCCGTAGATCATATTACTGCTAAGATTTTTTTTTTTCAACTTGACTTCCGCTTCAACAACTTTCAAAGACAAAAAAAATAGGAGCTGAGCTGATTGGGTTATGCAATTGTTAGCGTCAATGTTTTGAGAACTGCCAAATACAACCAGATGATATCCACATTGCAGTACAATGTTATAGTTTATCTTGTCATAAAATCGGCAGTGCAATAAATCTTAACTGCAACAATTTACTCAAGACGACCAACAAGAAACGCTGTGCTTTATCTTGATAAACATGTTTTTACCTGATAGACTGGCATGGTTAAAGTATCCATTCTTTATCTCATTCAAAACTGTCACAAATCAGTTCCATTACAAATCAAATGCAACGGCCAACCTGCATTTCTGTTTAAAAATGGGTAGTTGTCCTATTTGGTGTGAGCTGACATCACATACGGTCACCAAAAGTTAATAGCTCCAAGTCATGCATTAAATAAGATACATGCAGTAAGCATACAAATCCCTAAACCTCCAAACCAAAGTGAATGATGATCTGGTTTAATTTGGCATCAATGCTTACAAGTTGCTTATTGATATTTGGTCACGCAGCAACACATCTGATTCCATCCTTTCAGCTCAGCTCCAAATACAGACTTAAACACTTTTATTCAGTCTGCACCAACCACGCATAAAACACTAAGCCGCCACTGGGGGAAAAAAAATTAATATGGCGAACCCCGAAAAAAGGAAAAAGCCAACCATCAGCCAAAAAATATATATACATACATGGATGTCAAGAAAAGATTGCTGCTCTGTTCTTAAGATAACCAGAAAGCCCGGTACAAAAGCGCAGGTTCTTGTGCAGTTTTGTCCGACTCAAATTCATTTGTCAGCGAAGCCATTCAGGACTCGACTGTACAGTTTTAAGGCATGTTGAACTGGAGAATTAAAGCAAAATTCATGAGGGGGAAACTCAAAAAACACCTACAAATGTACAGTATTTACAAAGCACCAATTTAACTGGTGCATGTGTTTGTGTGTGTTGTATGTGTGACTGCAAAATGTTAAATTGTGTCAAAAGTCTTGTTTGCTATTGTACACGTCTTCAGTCCAGCCTAATCCACGGCTGCAGGGCGTCGTGCTGGCCCCTTATCCACTCAAAGCCAATCCAGCTTCTTTTTTTTTTTTTGTCCTTTCCATCCCGAAAAGATCCTGCTGGTAGGTTCGGAGTCGGACACCCTTCGGAGCAGCCCGTCCGAGGTGGGTGATGATGGTCATGGCTCACAGGTGGATTACGCTGTCCTCAACTCTGCCTGGTACGTCCAGGAAGATGCAAAAGGTTCGAGTTCGCTGGGCACACAGAAGTAGTAAACTCCTGCGAGAAGACGAGAACAGGACGTGAGTACATTGAGCAAGCAAGATGTCAACAGTTTGGTCCGGGCTCGTATGCCTTACCAGTGGCAAAGATTCGGACCTCGTGGTTGTTTCAGAGCAATCTCATAGCCATGGCAACATTTGCTAAGAGTCCTGCTGGAGCTACACACTTGTTTTCCCCTTTCCACCTGTATAACTCCAGGGAGGGTGAAAAAAGTTTTTGTTTTTCTCTTTAAAAAAAAAAAAAAAAAAAAAATCCATTCACTCTGACAATGGCACGCCATGAGTTCTCCTTCATCCATTCACAAGCCATCTTTGTAGTCTACTCTGAAAGGTGATAGAAAAATATGATTATGTACAGGAGGCTCCAGTCTTTCAGTTCATTTTAGGAATTTCTTTTCAGTGACCCCACCATCCTCCCGTTGTGCTCCCGTCCCCAAAAAATGGTACCTCACAGCTTGAATTGAACAAAAGTGCATAGGTGAGTTGGTTTAGGGCAGGGTGAGTGCTGGCGAGGACTGAGCCCGGGACTCGTATTGCCTCTCAGTTCCTTCTACGACTGGCGTCGCCCTGCACTCCATTCTATGCAAAAAAAAAAAATAAAATGGAGGCCAAACCTAGACTTTCCGCCACTCTGCACTGTATTGCCAAAAAGCTCCAGTTAAGCAGAGGTATTGTTCATCTTTCATCCACAACACCACTCAATGTCCATCATGGCAGAAGCGCACTTGCAGACCCTGCCCATTTTGTATGGGAAAGAAAACAAAAAGACATTGTGGGGGTGGAAGAAATGCACCCACTGATATCCATGTGGTTTGTAAACAACCAAAGCTCCAGTATGGAATAGAAATAGTCCTTTCTTTGAATTCTTAGTCACCATTTGTACGATCAGGATTGTAGAGGCAGTGTGTTCAACTCACTATCCACAGTTTTTTTTCTCCTCCACTTAAAAAAAAAAAAAAAAAAAAAAAAAAAAAAAAAAAAATCCTCTGAAGCTTTCTTGTATTTTGTTTCCATTTTTGAAATCTTCTGAGGAAAAAAATATATCAGCACGGGTTTCTTGTCATTTTTTGGAATACATTCAATATTTTCTTAAGAAAGAAATACACTTCACATGGCGAGAATGAAAAAAAAACAAAAACAAAAAAAAAAGTATCACAACTTAAGAAAAAAAAACAAAAAAAAACAAAAATAGCAGCCCCAAGTGCTCGTTATCTTAGTCCAAATACTTTTTAAACTTTGTATATAATGTATATATTTGTATATATTTCTCATAAAAAAGAAAATTCATTATCAAATTACAACCACAAACAAGTAACAATGCTAACCTTACATGCACCGTTAAGATGCTGCAATTTGTTTGTTTTTTCTCAATATTTCATTCACAAGTTCGAGCTAACAAAAGGCAACATGATCGCACCCCATGAACCTTCTGATGGATCACCCCCAGACCGAACTAGAAACATCAACGATATATTTATATATATTTTTATATATAAAAACATACACTTGACATACACTGTGCTGAGCACTGACACACGTCACACTCACTCTGAAAAAGAGCTAATGTCTCAATGGCCACGCACCCGATCCAAGTTCTTAGGCACAAATGTGCATTCATACACCAAAAAAAGCACATTATTGAAAATGAGTACCTGTAGTCTTGACTCATTTCTTTCAACAGTAAATGAACAATCTCACACTCACGCACGCACGCACGAGCCCGCAATCTTCAACACCTGTGATGCCCAAAAAATTCAAACACAACCGAGGGAGTTCATCACCGAAGTGGGAAGAAAGAGCTGCTAAGAGAAAGGATGTGTTGTGCAATTGCCTTCTCTTACTCAACACTCACAAACACAAAAAAGTACAAAATAAACATGAATGGCCACTTTCGTCTCACACATATTGGTAAGTAACTTAAAAAAAAAAAAAAAAAAACATTGTGCACACTGGTATATTACAGACAAGAACCAATCAAACATCAGTCATTCACACATTCACAAAAATATCCACTTCTACGACTAACCTCCTTTTTTTTAAGATTTTTTTTTTTTTAGGCAAGTGCAAATCTTCAAGTTTTTATAATCCACTTTTCAATAGCTTTACTTTTTTTTTTTTTTATATAAACGTAAAAAAATGCAAAACAGAAATATCAACAGTGTTTGTCTTTCGAGAAAAAGGATTTGCTCGCAACTTAAAGGTCCCCGACTGAAACGCTCACCCCCCGCTTGACCCCCGCCCGTGTTAACACTTCCAGTTGAGCTGCACACATACCGCATACACGCTGATTCTGAGCACGCACGCACACACTCACAAACACACGCACACAGACGAAAAGAAATATTCAAATCCCATCTCAATAAAGTGCATTAGTTCATTATAAGGTGCTTAAAATGTTGAGTGCCAGAGGATACCCATGTTTCTTTGAAACGCATGCCCCCACCCCCGCCCCACTGGTGCGGCAGGGAGCCCCTTTTTTTGTGTCACAACCACAAGAGGAGCGGCGTCCGCAACCCACCCCCCACGACCGCCTCGTACCTCCTCTTTGGGCTGCTCCCTTCCCCCAGCCCCCCTGGGTTCCCCTAGCAGTGCACATTCATCATCAGGTTTGTCTGATTAAAAGACAAGAAGGCCTCAGGTAGCTATTGCTGCTGCGCTGCGTCACATCAGTAATCCTCCACCATCTCCATCTCATTCAGGCTCAGACACTCGGCCGTACTGTGGAATGAGTAGCCTGCGGGCGGGAGAAGGCACAGGGAAGCAGGAGTTGCGTCAAAAGGAGAAGCAGGGCTGTTAACAATGCTAATTCACTTTAGCGCTATCGTAGCCGTTGGCCAATCAGTGTCTTCTATTTTCTTCCCCCCCAGGGTCAACACAAAAAATCTCTTTACAAAGATTTGTTCTACGCAGCCCCACTCGTCAAATAACAGTATTCTGAGTGAGACTGCATTTGTGGAATAAGAATAAAGCAGCAAAATCCACCCGTTTTTAATCTCTCAGGGGGGGGGCGGCCATTTTGACACTTACTGTCGACTGAAAATGACATCACAGTTGTTCAGGTAACGACCAATCATGGCTCAGCTTGCGAACTCAGAAAAACGGTGAGCCACTTGCAGTCGACTGAAGATGACATCACCCGTGCTGAGGAAGTAGTTTGCGCCCAATCATGACTTACCTGTTTTCTGAGTTTGGTCCGCAAACTGAGACATGATTGGTTGTTAACTACTTCCTCAGCACAGGTGATGTCATCTTCAGTCGACAGCAAGTGACAACATTTGTTTTTAAAAAGGTATTAATTATACATGAGAAATAATGAAGTTTTTAAATTCATTCTGGACAAAATATGAACTTTTTACAGCTGAAAATGGTTAAATGAGTCAAGTATCCCTTTAAGAGCACCTGAGGACAAACAATCATGACCGACGACAAGAACTACTGCTATAAAAACACGAACAGAAGCAGATTCAAGTTTGTGACATGACTTACCTAAGATGCTGGGATCTGAGTGCAGCATCATGGGCTGTTTTTTTTTCATCTTCCCTCCTTGGTTGTCATAGAGACCAGCCTTGCCCATGTGATTGGCCTGGAACATAGACTGCAGGGCGCTAGCGTTCATACCTCGCATCGTGTCCTGTTAAGAGTGGGCGTGTTCACGTCAATGTAAGTGTACTACTACCGAGCGGCGGCTCGTAACAAGGTTTCATCATTGGCGTTTACCTGCAGAGGGAAGTTCATGTTCAGGCCAGCCACTTCCTTTGATAGCTGCACCAACAAAAAGCGTTCCACGTGTGTGACCAAGACAGCAAAGTGGAATTTGTCGCGAGTTCAAGTTTACCTGCTGCTGCTGTCTCTGTTGGTTGGCTTTCTGTTTGGCACGTCGCTCCAGAAACTGTTTGGCGAACTCTTTGGCTTCCACTGTGTCCCCCAGGTAGGACCGGATGAAGTCCAACACTGCATAGGGAGACTCCACCTCCTTCAGGTAGGCCACAATCGTAGCAACTGTGACAACGGGTGCAAAGCGTCTGAATCAAATCGCCTTCTCAGTCTGTCCGAATAGTGAAGCTCCCTTGGCAATCTTACCATCCAGAGACGAGGAGTTGCTGGCAGAGGTGTTGAGGGCGTGCAGCATCTGCTCACACCAGGTGGTGAAGCCGTCCTGAGACTTCATGCCCTGCAGCAGCTTCAGCAGCTTCTCCTCCTCATCTGTGCGCTTACGACGCATCATGTACTGCTCACTGGAGGGGCCCCACACGCACATGCGGGTTCGAGCTATGCAAGTGGAACGGTGCGGAAATGAAAGCGCCAGCGACATACAGACCTGAGCGAGGGGCTGCTGCGACTGTTCTTCAAGCCCAAGTTATTGTTGCCGTTGCCGCGCAGGCTGGCCTGGTTCTTCACGGCCTCTTCCCACATGCCCATCCCGCCACTTTTGCCCTCCATGCCACCAGGCCCTCCCCAGATGCCAACGCTGTCCCCCCATTGACCTCCCATGGAGGAACTGCCCATTGACATGCCCGAATGCTGCGAATCAGACAAAAAGAGCACATTAACTCTTCATGTCAAATTTGAATTTTTTTGGGGCCACTAGATAACCCCACCCCCAATTTCATTATTCATATTATTTCATTGTTTAAAAGAAAAAAAAAAAAAGGGTTTCTGCCTGTTACCAATACCTAGTATCTGTACTCCAACCATTTACAGCAGCTGTAGATAAGTAACACTGATCTCATTCTATATTACACATACATCTAAACCAGGGTTTTTCCTGTGTACAAAATGCCGAGGCGGCCACCTCCACCGAACTTGCTCCCCACCTCCAGCCTGAGCCACTGATATCGTTCAACACAGCCGCAGCGCTCCAGCTGTGTTCATTAAGCTCGGCAGGAATGCATTTCAACTGCAGTTCGTGTTGCGCCATTTTGGCAACATCAACAGGAGTGCACCGAAAGGACCTGAAGCAACAACCAAAGAAGAAACAAGCTCTCTTTTTTTCTCATTTTTTTTTAAAACTTTAATGTAGCAAAGAAGAAAGAGATTATGGAGTTACTATTGCGCACGCCCATTTCCTGGTTGCGAGGCAGAGGTGGCGCGTTTCCGCCATCGTCAAAGTCATAAAAACACATTATATACAATAAACATTAGTGTTGTACAACGCTGAACTGTATTTACAATTTAAGATTTAAGATTTAGTGGATGAATTTTTAAATGATTGTAGATAAAAAAAAAATAAAAAAAACAATGGCAAAAATAATTCATGGCAACTTTGTATTCAAATAATTTCTAATTTATAGACCCTGTTCGTAAAAGGGCGGCAGGAGGGTGGCCCATAATGGTCACCGGCACGAGTACGGATACCTTAAAATAAGACTGGTATTGGCACCAATACCTGGTATCAGCAGTTACCCATCATAGTCAGGGTGACACCGCCACTGCTTCAATTTGAGCCAGGAAAAACCCTGTATACCATAAGCTTATATTCCTAAATAGTGAATAATAACATTTGTTGATAAGGACCTGTCATAGGGACCAGGACGGCTCGCAAATAGTTAAAATACACGTATAATTGATGCCCACTGAAATTAATCTGTTTTTATTTTCTGCCAAAAAACAGCATTTGCCTAAAAAAAAAATCCATATTGGCCGGACCCAAATGCCGACAAAATAAAATAAATGTATGATACTGGTTTCGGAAGCTTACCCGCTCCCTCTGCTGCTGGGCTCTCTGCTGTTGATGCTGCTGCTGCTTCAGAAGTCTTTCAGTCTCCTGCATCTCCAGCAGAGACAGGTGCTTCCCCGTTTTCGAGAGCCCAGATGAAGAAGCCCCACTCCAGCTGGAGCTGCCTGCCACGGGCCCCTGCTGCTGCAGTATCTTCAAAAGCATCTCGTGCTGCTGGCGACATTGAAAGAAGACAAAACTTGGAATGGCTTGTAAGCCGTGAAGAATGGACGAGGCGGGAACAGAAACTCTTCACCTGCTTGCGTCTGTAGAGCTCCTCGTCCTCCCTTCTCTTTTGCTCCTCCTGTTGCCTCCTCTTCTCCTCCCTCCTCTTCCGTTGCTGCTCCTCCTCCTCCCGCTTCGCCCTGAGTTCAGCGTCTCGCCTCTCCTGCTGGAGCTGAAAGGAATACATTCAAATCATAAATCACAATTATTTTGGCAATAATTGAAATCACAATTATTCAAACGATTCTTTATTTTTTGGTACAAAGCAAGAAAAATGTTTAAACCTAAAAAACAAAATATGAAGACAATTATTTGAAACACTAATTATGCAAGTTCATTTTGGATTAAACAACATTTATTAAAAGGATACTTGACTCATTACAACAGTAAGAAGATAATATTTTGTATATAATTAATATGACAACTTTTTCATGAACAATTAATACCTTTAAAAACATTTTTTTCCACTTGCTGTCAACTGAAGATGACATCACCTGTGCTGAGGTAGTAGGTAACGACCAATCACAGCACACCTGCTTTCTGGGTTTGGTTGAAAAAGTTTATATACAAAATATTATCTTACTGTTTTAATGGCTCAGTGAGTCAAGTATGCCTTTAACCCTTGTGCCTTGGAATCAGTGACACCCTCTAAGAGTACATTTTAGCCAAATAAGTAATTCTACTTTGAGGTGTGATAACTAAGTCAATTTTTAACATTTTTTTTTATTTCAACCACTCAAAATGTTCATTGGCATCAGAACTATCCATACATATGAAGTTTTTTTTTTTTTTTATGTATTCCCCCCTCTTAGGACAATACAAGCCCAAAGAATGGACTATGAAGAAAACGAACTGTGCTGTATACATGTATAAAAAATAAATAAAAAATTAATACTTCATATGACATAATTAGAGCTTCGAATAAGGCAATAAGTTATAACAACAATTTTTTCAATGCATGCCAAATTTTTTGACAATGGCAATTTAACTCAGAACACCCTCTAAGAGTACATTTTAGCCAAAGAAGTAATTCTACTTTGAGGTGTGATAACTAAGTCAATTTTTAACATTTTTTTTTATTTCAACCACTCAAAATGTTCATTGGCATCAGAACTATCCATACATATGAAGTTTTTTTTTTTTTTTATGTATTCCCCCCTCTTAGGACAATACAAGCCCAAAGAATGGACTATGAAGAAAACGAACTGTGCTGTATACATGTATAAAAAATAAATAAAAAATTAATACTTCATATGACATAATTAGAGCTTCGAATAAGGCAATAAGTTATAACAACAATTTTTTCAATGCATGCCAAATTTTTTGACAATGGCAATTTAACTCAGAACACCCTCGAAGAGTACATTTTAGCCAAATAAGTAATTCTAATTTGAGGTGTGATAACTAAGTCAATTTTTAACATTTTTTTTTATTTCAACCACTCAAAATGTTCATTGGCATCAGAACTATCCATACATATGAAGTTTTTTTTTTTTTTTTATGTATTCCCCCCTCTTAGGACAATACAAGCCCAAAGAATGGACTATGAAGAAAACGAACTGTGCTGTATACATGTATAAAAAATTAATAAAAAATTAATACTTCATATGACATAATTAGAGCTTCGAATAAGGCAATAAGTTATAACAACAATTTTTTCAATGCATGCCAAATTTTTTGACAATGGCAATTTAACTCAGAACACCCTCGAAGAGTACATTTTAGCCAAATAAGTAATTCTACTTTGAGGTGTGATAACTAAGTCATTTTTTAACATTTTTTTTTCTTTCAACCACCCAAAATGTTCATTGGCATCAAAACTATGCATAAATATAGTATATTTATTTATTATTATTATTTCCCCCCGCCATAGGACAACAGAAGCCAAATAATAGATTATGAAGAAAATTAACTGTGTTGTATATATGTATAATAAAGAAATAAATTTGAATCTTTCATATGACATAGTTAGAGCATCAGGCAACACGGTAGATTTGATAGAAAACTTTGGGGAAAAAAGTACTTTTTGTGGGGCTCCGGAGCGGCACCGGGACCCTCCGTGACTTTAGCCGCAAATTGTGTTTGATTTTCGGGTACAGGAAGGCCCGATTTACACCCCCGTATCCGGCGTCGCACTTCAACGAGCCACGTATCTCTTGTGCTCACGGTTCCAGATATGTGTCAGATATGTGTCATTTTCCCCGTAGGACGTACGGTTCCGGACAAATAACGGAAAGAAAAAGCTCCATTACACCGATCCGTCCGTTTACTTTACCCGGAAATCGTGTGTGTTTTTCGGATAAATTTACACCGCCTGTATCCAATTGTATCCGGCGAACGGAAGTCAACACAGCGACGAGCTACATACCGTTGGGAAGCTACACGGCCCCCGCGGCATTCCAGGACGTGCTCATATGTTCGTTTATGTTTATTTTGTAGAAGTACTTACTTGCCAACTTGCATTTGCAGCTTTTTGTGTCTCCGATCGCCGTTCTTTTCCTTAGATCCAGGAAGCTCATGTCTCGTGCACGTTATCCTCTTAGCACATTAGCACGTTGTTGTGAATACAAACTAGCCGAATAAAAATCGAAGCTTAGCACTTTCACACGTAGAAATGCAACGGCCAGATAAGATAACCGACGAGGAATTCATCTCGACAACCGTTACATGTTACACTTCATAAGTTGAAAAAAAACAACGTTTTTTTTGTTTTGTCTTATCCCTTCTGCTTATTGTTTTCACCAATCCATGCTCCTTGCCATGTTTTGAAGAATGCACGAAGGGAAATACGTCACCTCCACGTTGCACGCACGTTTGGCCACAATGGCACGCCTGCCCCCTGCAGCCTTGGCAGAGCAAATGTCAATGCTCGGCTGTTCAAAATGGATGATCGAACTGTGCATGCGTGTGGAATATGCACGCTATTAATTCTGAAGTTCTGAAGTGAAGAAAGAGAAAAAAAAAATTAAATAACAGCCTTCACACACTGAGGAAAACCGCTGTATTGCAACGACGCCCACCTCTAACAGTGGCTCATTTTGGGGACATAACAACGGCAAAGAGCATTGCCATTCGACCCCTCCCACTAGGGAACGTGCTTCCCACGTCCATGCAGACAAACAAACAGCATATCCCAACACGAAACATAAGTCAATAGCTCGCAATACCTTTTTCTGCACAAAAATATAAGTGGCGCGCGTGTACGCGCATCCACGAACACGCACGCGCGCCCACTAACGTGCACGCGCATCCACTAACATCCTGTCGAATGCACAATCAGTAAAAAGCACGAAGAAATAAGTCTGTGTGGAATATGGCGTGCTGGAATCAGTGCGGCGTTTGCAAGGAAAATCATTAATTGGCCTCTACCGCCACCTGGTGGATTTGGGGTGCGAAATCTTTCTCATGGCCATGGCACCGTCGAGGAATGTCCATAGAAGGATTTCATGCAGAAATCACGGAAATTGCAATAAAATACATGCAGTGTCCAATCGGTCCAAAAATGTCACTTATAATGTACATTAATGTTACGCGGTTGGCTAACGCCGATTCCAGGGATATTATAATAGTTATCTCCCTCATGCAATGGCTGAGAAATGTTGGCACACTCGCATTTTGACGGTCCCCCAGTTTTCCAAAGCCGTGGCTCATTTTTTTGTTTTTTGTTTTTTTTTTTTGTTTTCCCCCTGCACAATCAACTCCTAATTTACATATTTGGCTAAGCAAATGGCACAAGGGTTAATAAATGTTGTTTCATCCAAAAGGAACTTGCATAATTATTGTGTGTCAAATAATTATGTCTTAATATTTTGTATTTGTTTTTTTACGTTTAAACACAACAAGTAGTAAAATGTGTTTTTAAAGCTACTAATTATCCTTGAAAACTAATGAAGTTATCAAATTAATTCTTGACAAATTATTAACTTTTTACTGCTGAAAATCTCAATTAAAAAGTGTAAAACTGTATAAATTTAAACAACTAAAACATTAGCGCTATTTTTTTTTTTTTTTTTTACAATTATGCTGATTTTGTAATTGTGGAGAGTAATTGAAATTGAATTTCGATTCATTGCACAACCCTACCACAGCATTAAAGAGAAAGAGAGAGAAAGAGAAAGAGAGAGAGAGAGAGAGAGAGAGAAAGAAAGAGAAAGACAGAGAGAAAGACAGAGAGAAAGACAGAGAGAAAGAGAAAGAGAGAGAGAGAGAGAGAAAGAGAAAGAGAAAGAGAAAGAGAAAGAGAAAGAGAAGAGAGAGAGAGAGAGAGAGAGAGAGAGAGAGAGAGAGAGAGAGAAAGAGAGAGAGAGAGAGAGAGAGAGAGGGAGAGAGAGAGAGAGAGAGAGAGAGAGAGAGCAAGAGCAAGAGCAAGAGAGCGAGAATGATAGAAAAATTTGAACATCAAAAGTCAAACCTTTTGAAGCTGTTCCAGAGTTGGACCCTGAGTAGAAGGATTCATTGTTATGTCCCAAAGACTGGCTTCACCACCTGCAAAAACGTAACGAGAGCATTTAAAACATAGCATCATCGCCATTTTTTTTTTTTTGTATTTGCCTCGTTTTTATCCCCGAGTAGCGGATGAGCCCGCACCTGACGGCTGTGAAGCTGAGGTATGCATGTCCCACATGGACCCTGTATCTGGCACTGACATCGACCTGTTCATCGAAGGCATCATACCCTGCTCACTGCACCTGCAAGTTACAAAACAAAGACCGACTAAAGCCGCAAAAGTTCATGCCGACAGGGGGATGTTGGTCGGCACTCACCTGTTAATGAGCTGGAATAACTGCTGCTGTTGGAGCTGCTGATAAAGAGCCGCCGCTGCCAGCTCCTGTTGTTTTTTCAGACGCTCCTGGTCCAGGTTTCCCTGAGGAGTTGGATGGAGGGCTGTTAAGTTCGTGGCAAGCCTCCACAAACAAGAAACCAAACATCTCTAACTACAAACACCGAACAAAATATATTTTCTGCATGCACAGATGTCTGTTAATCCTTCAAATATGAAAATCTATTACCGTTGCCTGTCTATCCATCTTCCCTCCCTTCTGCATCCACCCCTTCCCATCGTCTATGTTGGATGAGCTCTGACTCACAGTCCCGGCGGGCCCCCGGGTGGGCTGCGGGCGCTGCGTCGGTGGTGGCTGTCTCACCAGCAGGGGCGGCGGGGAGGGCCCCGGGGCGAAGGGCACGCGGCCCCACATCTTGATGACGTCGCCCAGGGGTTGGAAGCCCTCGTCGCAGCCCCGCTTGACCAAGAGGGTCATGGTGAAGTAGCCGGCTTGGAACCACTCGCACATCTCCACCGTGGTGAATGGACCTGAGCAGAGAGCGAGACTCTTTTATCATTAGATTTTCACTAACGACCGAATAGACACCTGTACAAAGCCACGTCTCCATAGCAATACCCTGAATCTCTCCCTGTGGGTCCTTGTAGAACCACTTCATGGCGGCCTCGTGAGACAGAGGCAGAGCGGCTGCGGTGTTCCTGCTCTCCTGCTGCTGCTGCTGCTGTAGCGCTTGCGTGAAGCACTCCTCTTCTAAAGATGTGTCCTGCAGCGACGCCACCATCTTCTCTGCCTCCTAAACACGTACACATACGATATTTAGCTACTCTCATTGGCTTTCTTCGAGGGAAATTCAAGGCAAAAAAATTCTTTGCAATAGTGTTAATTTTATCAGGCATTTTTAAATGTAGTCGGTTTTAATCATACTTAGTCAACCTCATCCCATCATCCCAGCTAGTCAACTATAATGCTGCATTCAAGGATAGTCGTAAGTCAGATACATCCGAATTGGTTTTTCACAATTCTGACCTGGAAGCATTTGAGGCGAACGTAAACAACTAAAATGGCGGATAGTGGTAAATTTTTATTTTTTTTGGTTCTTAAAACTCATTTTGACCTCCAGCAAACTTACTTTCTCGCAATTTTGCTTTATTAATTGTTTTTATCTTATTTCATAAGCATTCCATACAGTTCAGTAGTTCACTGAATAATTTCATGTAGGGAGATAGCGGCATACTGTCATGTACGTTGCGTTAGGTGAAGTTACGTCTAATAGCTATCTAATTTTATACTCAAGTAAATTGTGTCGCCATTGTAGATCACTTGTAGTCCGTCGGTCCTTTTTTTTTTTTCCGACTTAGCAAATGGAATTTTCGAGTTCAAGGGGGCGTTCCTGTACACACTTCCTGGTTTGAACTCTGAAAAGTCCGACTTCCAACCATCCTTGAATGCAGCATAAATCTGGCATTCTAGTCTTTATTTTAGTCCAACACAACATAGTTTTATTTGTCTAGTTTTAGTAAAGGTTTTAGTCTAGTTTTAGCCAGGACAATCATTTTACCCCTAGATATATTTTTTGTCAGCCCATCATGTTGAATATTTCCTATCTAAAACTATTTCACATAAAATGTCCTCATCTTTTTGATGAAAAACATCTTCACACACAATTACAGTAAGTATGTCAACAAGTGGCTACTATGGTTTCCATGCTAAGCTACTAAGTTAGCCAGCATTAGTTAGCGGTCGAATTAGCATTATTATTGGAACGTTATAGCCGTTGTTACGTTATAACGATAATTTCCTTCTTGTTTTTTGTTTTTTGGGGTTTTTATTTAAACCTTTCGAAAGCTGTTGTGTCACTTTGTGTCAGATGACAGTGTCACAGTGACAGATTAGCAGACAGGATTTCTTGACCGCTTATTCCTCACAAGGGTCGCGGGGGATGCTGGAGCCTATCTCAGCTGGCTTTGGGCAGTAGGCGGGGTACACCCTGAACTGGTTGCCAGCCAATCGCAGGGCAAACATACTAATAATGAAACATAATAACAACACTGATGTACAAAAGCACAATATTGCGTTTTTTGCATTTGGAAACCAAAAGAAAGAAAGAAAAAAAAAAAAAAAAAAAGAGGGTAGGGGGATTTTGTTTTTCAGAGAGTGCAGTAGTGAATTGTATCAGTCAGTTTCTCTCTTCTCTCCTCGCAAGCTTTGAACTGAGTGTCTTCTCTCCTTTTTGTTGTGTTTTATAAATGTCAAACAGGTAAACCTGACATCTGGTTAATATTGCACTTGCAACGCCGAGTTGAGCAATTCTTGTCCAGCACTTTCTAGTTCAGTAGCCACAACAAGGTTAAGAACCACTGGTATAGAATGAGAAAAGATACACACCTGTTGCAGGTGTTTCATGCCCTCATCATCCTCAGCGTCTCCAACCACGGACGTAGGGAGGGGAAGCGCAGCAGAAGATGGCGGTGGTGGAGGCAGCACTGAGGAGGAGGCAGTGTTTGGGCTCACCTGGGTCTTAGATCCTATAACCAGAGCCACATCGGACACACATATAAAAGCAATGCGCCTCGTTTTTTTTTTTATTATTTTTATTTTTTTTTTAGGTCAAGCTGTAGAGGTTAGTTGTGAGGGGCAGTGCAGCCACGTGACCAAGTGGGAGCAGCTGTTTCAGTAAACAAGATATTCGATAGCTGTGGCGAAACATATTGGATATCAAACCAAAATGTCAACAAGAGCCGCTCTCAGTGCTCCCATCTTAGATTAGCTAACCACAGCGTTCACATAAGTTGTCATTTGAAGAAACAGCTTCATACCTTCACTTGGTGGGCTACTGTCCTTTAAAGGGAGGCTGTTGCTGAGCTTAGCGGTGTCCGCTGTTGGGCCACCATTGCTGGGCTGGGGCTCCAGGGATGGAGGGGCACAATGGGCAGGAGGGGAGCTGGAAGGCGCCGCTGGCTTTGCCTCCCCATCAACTGCAGCTGATGTGATTTCCTTACTCTCTGACGGAACAAGATAAAAATGATCAACAGGGAATACATTACAACAATAAGGTGCAGCTAATCTGTTTCCCAAATCACTGGAAGGAAACTACTAACCCTTGTCTTTGTCTCCATCAACAGTGTTCCTCTCTGGCTCAGGAAGACTCTCCACTTCTTCTTCCTCCTCAATGCCCTTGAACTCCAACTCCTCCTCCAGGATTGTCTCCTTGCCACCCTTCTGAAAGATGACGACCAGAGTGGGGGGGGAAAAAAAATCATACTAGCCTTTCGAAAATGTATTTAAATGTCATTCAAAGTATATGATTGCCAAAACTGACCTTCATGGGCATGAACGCGCCCGAGGAGTCAAAAGTTCCCATTCCTCCATCTTCCTCATCCATACACCACTCAGGCAGGCCGTCCCTGTCGTCTTCCGGCCCCTCGCTGCCGGCACGCCGGCGGCTGCCGCCCGCGTTCTCGGATCCCCCGAAGTCAAAATCGAACTTGCGACGGCGACTGTCACCTGGACAGCCGTGATCCCGCCAGCCTGCTGAGCGGGGACCGCCATCTGACAAAAGAACCCGCTCGTGAGTACTACACTCAAGCTCCATGAATCTCTGCATCAGAACAAAAGAAACAGGAACAGAAACAACTTAAAATAGGAATTGTTTGTTTATCATACCATCCCTACGGGGTCCAGCAACTCTCCAATTGCTTCCCGGCTCGCCCTCCTCCCCCTCCTGCTCCTCCCGGAGGGTGCGCCAGTTTTCGCTGTCAGCCCTTGTGTAATCCTTCCTCCCGGAGCCGCCGGAACCTGCAGACTCCTCAAAGCCGGGGCGGCCCACCTCGCGACGGAGCGGCTTCTCAAACCGACGCTCGCCTCTGAAATTGCAATTGTACATTTAAAACAAGGGTAATCAGATAAATAAATAAAACCGGGTATGTGTTGACTTCCTTACCGGTCGTCCCAGCTCTGGCTACGGTGTATCTCTCTGGAGCTTCGACCGAAACCGACCTCGGCATCTTCAATACTTCTTTGGTAGAATCCACCTTCCCCGCGGCCCCGGCCTGTTCACACAAAAACACACGCACACTGAAGCATGGGTGGCTTGACAAAGGACGGGCAATAGGAAGTGAGCTCAACCGACATGGTGGAGAAAAAGAAGGAAATGGGCACTTGACTATTTCCCTAAATAGTAGCCCACACTGTTGCAGCTACAGCCACTTTGGCTAGCATTTTATTGTTGTCTATTAATATTTGAAGTCAGTACCTCTGCTGCCTCGAGTGGCGCCCCGTCCTCGGGCCGCTCCGGCCGGGGCGGCTCCACCCACCCCCTTCCCCATGAGCCGCAGTACAGCCACACTATTCACAGACATGGAGAAGTTCCTCTGCGAGGGCGAGAGTGGAGGGGGGATGTGAGGAATGTCAGCCAATGGAAAGGCTCACCTTGGTGTGTCACTGTGGTTTGAGTTAAGAGGCTGACCTGCTCCTCCTCAGTGAGAGGCACCAGTGCCAGCGGCTGCATGGGCTCATCTTGCAGAATAGCAGCAAATTCCTTATCCTGCATGTCCTCCGGGACCTAAGATAAACAACAATGGGGCCTTCAGGGAACGGAACAGACTCCTCGTAATATACGAAGCGGGTTACTCTGAGTGAGGATGAAGCTTCGCGAGCTCTGCGTGGCGCAACCTACCTTGTTGTCTTTGATATAAAGTGCTAACATCTCCTCTCGGCCGTAGCGGTAGTCGGCCAGCTTGTACTTTGGCATGGCGGGGGAGGGAGGGGGGGATGTCACACTCCCCCCACTGGACAGTGCACGGAGCCTGGGTTCGGACAGGCAAAGCTACATGTTAGCATCAATCTGTGTGACCAAATAAAGTGAAAGTGTTTGAAAAATAATTGTGATTTATTTTCCTCCATTTCAATAGTGTGAAGCAGCTAAATCTACCCATCTTAGGGGGCGGCCATTTTGCCACTGGCTGTCAACTGAAAATGACATCATGGTTGCTCAGGGCTCAAGTAACGAACAATCAAGGCTCGCCTGTTTTTGTCAGTTTGGTCATGTGACATTTGCAAGCTGAGTGGTGATTGGTTGTTACCTGAGCCCTGAGCAATGGTGATGTAATTTTCAGTTGACAGTGGTAAAATGGCCGCCCCGTGAGATGGCTCAAAAAGGGTGGAATTTGCTGCTTAACACATTCCACAAACGCAGTAATGTGTTTGGACTAGTTGGGGCGCATACAACTTATTGTCCAGAAAATTTTTGGGTTGACTTCCCTTTCGCTGTACTGGGATATGTAGGTCTTTCTTTAATTTTACAGTATCTCATTGACTTTGGGGAAATTTAAAAGTACTAGTAGAATCGGTACTTGTCTTGGTGCCTGCTAAAGTGAATACCGAGGTTATTTTAGTTAACTAAAACTGACAAAAAAAAACAAAAACTAAAGCTAAAACTCGAATGCCATTGTCGTTAAAGAAATAAAATAAAAACGAAAACTAACTGAAACTACATTTTATGTTTACAAAACTAACTAGAATTATAGCAAAAATGTCCTTCGTTTTAGTCTTTGGTAATTAATTTAATGCATGAGTCTTTGGGAATAATTTTAAATGTGATTTTAGGTAGATTTATTTTGATATTAACTTTAATAAGGACTTTTGAAAGTGTGTCACACAGAAGTGAAGTCATCTAACAGCAGCCAATAGAAAAACACATTCAGACGACACCGCTCCCATGGTGATTTTTAAACATTGCGCACAAGTAATACATACGTTTAAAAAAAAACAACTAATACTTAAATTACGGTAACTAAAATTAAAGTAAAACTAAGCAGTTTTTAAATAACTAAAACTAATTAAAAAAAAAAAAAACAACAACAACAACAGAACCACCCTGAAAACTAATTAAAACTAACTAAATTTTAAAAAACTAACTAAAATGAAAATTCAAAAACTATAAAAACCCTGGTGAGTACTCACACTGGTATTGGTCTGGGAAAAAAAAAAGTGGTATCGAACAGCCCAACAATAAACAAAATCAATTCAATTACAGAGAAAGCAGGAAAAGTGCTATTATGTAACATTTTCTTCTGAATTATCAGAAGAACACACATCTAACAGCACGCACTTAAGAAACATCAGCGACTTCGCCTTCTCCAACAAATCAACTGTCGCCTCCCACACTGAACGCACTCTGCTTCGTAATATATTAGCTTTCCAATTTGACGGCAAAAAAAAAAAAAAAAAAGCTGTTACAAGAAGGAACAGCTTCCAAGGCCGGGAGCTGAACAATGGCTCCATTCACTTGCCTCTCAGAGGAGTGTTATTGACTCACAGACCCACATCTAAACCATATGCACCTCTGAGAGGAGGTGGGTGTAGGGATGTTAGTGAGCGAGAGAGAGCACTAAGCCGCACTGTAATTTTTCTTACGCATTAGCAAGTTATTCAAATCATTATGCCATTTAAAATAAATTTTAAAACGATGGAAACGGTGACCAGAGTGAGAGGCAAGCAGCTCCAGATGTGCCGAGAAAGAGAAATATTCTCCCCGTCCGGCTGCTGGCTGTGAACCAAGAACGTTTGCAGCAGTCCCCGGCCTGTTGGAAATGGAGTGTGACCAAACGGCAGGCCGCACCTCCCGTTAAATCGCTGCATAAACATCCACTGGCAAGGAGGACGGGAGAGGAAATGGAAGTGGTGATGCCTCGGTGGCAACTTGAAATCAATCCTTAATTCAACTTTGGTATGTATAACATATCCATCGCTCGTTCTTGACGTAAATATAATAGAGATAGACCGATAAGGTTTTTTCGGGCCCGATACCGATACCAATTATTAGTAGTGAAGGATGCCGATAACCGATATTTGGAGCCGATATTCAATTTAAATGTTTTGTTTTTTTGTTTTTCTTTTTAAATCTTAGTCAATAGACAAGTTCTGGGATCTCCCAGGCGCAGTAGCATGTTTTCAAAAGTTAAATAAAAACAAACAATTATTTTCTACACAAAATAAGTCTCCCAAAATTTCAAAATATCCAAATTATTAAATTTTTACTTATCTTAGTTTTAATTTCAATTAAAAACAGAAGGTGCAGAGAGTTCCCAGGGTCGACAAAAATGAAAAAACTAACTTTTTTTTTTTTTTTAATTTACATTTAAATTAGTTCCCTGAAGTTAACACTTAAAAAAAAAAATGGCTCTATTATCGGCCATGTGATTCTTCAAAATGGCCGATGCCGATATTTCTCAAAATGCTGAATATCGGCGCCGATAATCGGTCTATCCCTAAAATATAACCACAAAAGCATATTTGTGCAGTCCCTCACCATTCTGGGCCGAAGTTGAGAGTCTCAGCAGTCATATTCCTCACGTCCACACAGATGCGAGTATCTGCGAAGCAAACGCATTCTTAGGCACACATTTGTATGATGTCACATATAGAAGCTTACCCTGTCCAGAGATATCGGAGCAGGCTGGACTGGGCAGGACCAGGCTAGAGCTGGCTAGGTTTAGTTAGGCTTGGGTGACTAGAAGGCTGAGTGGTGCTTAAGCTGTGGTCACAGGGCGCTCCCCCCTCACCTCAAAAAAATACACATCCACAAGAATAGCTGCCAGATGTAGGTGCTTGAGGGGTACCAGGTTATCAGTCCGTGCTTGGTAAGGAAGGGATTTGACGATAGATTGGAGAATGGAAGCTCCTGCTACTCACAGCCGATTAAGGTTGTAAAACATTGAAAAAAAGAACTTTGGAAATTGTCAATGGAACAAAAATATAGCAATTGCAAGAATTTGTTTCCCTCTCTCCTTGCACACTGTTTTTGTTTAATTTTTACAGCAGTTAGATCTCACATTTGTATTCATAACCTGAACTAGTTCATCAAAAAAAGAAACACAGGAACAGTTAAAAAGTCACAGCTGACAAAAAAAAACAAAAAAAACAAAAAAAAAAACAGGCTGCTGGAACAGCTGCCGAGAGCAGACGCGACCCGCACTCCTCTTCTCCGTGCTCCGCCTCCTTTCTTTCCCTTTTCTTGGCGCCGTTCTCGCTCGTTCCGACTAAAATGTGGACTGGCGGACACCCTCCAGGTAACGCCTTGACTTCCTGTCCTTCTTTCCTCTGCGCCACTGGAAAACATATCAAAGAAAACAAATAGCTCATGAAAACGCCCTGATCCAGCCTGGCAGTTTGTTATTATTATTATTTTTTTTTTTTTAATATAAAATTGTAAATTGATGTAAATTTTTTCAAACAGCTAAGTACAACGCAGCTGTTAATCTATCACATTAACGCTGAGTTGGGGAAAACACACACACACACACATTTCCTACAAAATAAACGAGTCAGCAAACTATTTCCAGGAGAGCGCTAAAATCAGAAACCCAAGAACAGATTTGATCCAATCTTTGACACATTCTGCAATTCACTTCTTTAATCAGCCATAATATGGCTTTGTTTACACAATTGTGTGGTTCAAGCCAACAGAACTTTTGTTGTGATTATCTGAATTAAGAAGTAGTCCTGTTTTATTAGCATTGCTGATAGTGAGAACACAACAGGCAATACAGGACTATGCCCCCTTGAAGTGATTTATTGTTGTGGGTGTATAAAGTGCTTGAGCTTCATTCATATCACCACATTTCCAAAATATTGCAATAACAACAAAATAATAAGATAATAATAATAATAATAATAATAATAATAATAATTGTGTTTTGATAAATCAATGACTCATGATATACAAAAAAAGGCTTTCATGTCCATCACTTGATTCAAAAACAGGACATTATTTTAATTTGACACTGCAGAAAATGATCACACAAATTGGTTATGATTCAGCTAGTAGTTTGGTCTGTAACATGCCAGAAAATGGGCAAAAATGTTGATTATTGTTTCAAAATAGAAATATGTTGGCAAAGAATCTGTTTTCACTCGAGGTAGTGGTTATTTTGCCGCCATGAATGGCTCTGATTGGCCAATTGCCAGAGACATATATTCTTGGTCTGGTGTGAATCGGCTATTTTGCCATGACTCCACCCCCATCTGCGTTTTCATTTTAATTTGCCACCGAAAATAAGATGTTATCGGCATTACCAGCCTAACCCTCAAAGCAGGGTTAGTGTATTTTCAAATGCAGCAATCCATTGCATCTTGTACTTCGTTAAATGTAGAAAATTCATCAATGCAGAGCAAATACAACTACCGTCAACAGTGAAATGTGGCAAATATTGCATGTGAGTCACGGTCTCAATTCTTCAAAAACCAGTAACACATTAAACAAAACAGCTCGTTTACAACTCCTGGTTGACTGCAAGAATATGTAGTCATAGTAAAAAATAAAATTAAAAAGGTATGAGTGGTATTTGAACCAGTGACGTCAGACTTTCGAGGCAAGCGCTCTAAAATGCTGCATTTGAGGATGGTCGGAAGTCGGATTTTTTTTTTTCCATCATTCCATTACAAACAATTAAGGCACACTTTGTCGTAAACTATACATTCCGCAGTTGAACAGCAGTAAGTCCGAGATGTTTTTTCTCAGTTCCGACCTGAAAGCGTTCGAGGCGAACGTAAACAACCAAAATGGCGGATAGTGCTAAATTTATTTTTATTTTGGTCCTCAAAACTCATTTTGACCTCTAGAAAACGTGCATTTTTTTGCAATTTTGCTTCATTTATTGTTTTAATCTTATTTCATAAGCATTCCATACAGTTAAGTAGTTGACCGTATAATTTCATGCAGGGAGATAGCGTCAGAGTTATGTCGAATATTTATGAATGAAGAAAGCTATCTAGTTTTATACTCGAGTAAATTGTGTTTTGCCACTCAGAGTGACGTCAAATTGTAATCCGACGGTGAAGTCGTGGTCCTTTTTTCTTCCGACTTCGCAAGTGGAATTTCCGAGTTCAAGGGGGCGTTCCCGTCCACACTTCCTGGTTTGAACTCGGAAAAGTCCGACTTCCGACAATCATCGAATGCAGTATAAACCACTACTACATGGGATTGGGAAGGAGAAAACAAAACAAAAACAAAAAAAAAACTACTCCATGGGCTGATACACGTGACTGTAGTTCTCGCGCGATTCAAGGAAAAAATAACACTTGGTGGCGATTAACGATCGGGGCAATATAACCTACACTGGGGGACTACAGAAATCAGAACATTTACCGTTTAGAGGCGGAAATTCCGAGCATCTGCACCAGTGTTAACTTCTTGAAATCATTAATCATAATTGATATTGCTTAATTGGATAATGTATTAAATCAATTGTCGCATTGACTTTCCCGAGCACTTGGTTTGCATTGATGCACAGCTGCATTGCATCACACAGAGCTGTTTAGAATATGTTGGTTATAGCTCCACGATCGGGTCAAAATATTGAAAACCACTGCAACAATTCAACAACTAACGCATCTCGGATTTGCTGCATTTTCGATCGCATTCGATCATGTTTGTTCTGCAAAGCACTTTGACTTCAAAACAATACAGCGCAAATAGCCGATTTCCCTCCCTGGCTGGTGCAACCTAAATGGGAACAAGTAGCAAAATAAACAGCTAGCTGCAGCGTCCACCAAATACCTCGCGCTGAATCTACATTGTTTGGTGTTGTGAAACTATTCTTTGTTTGGGGGGTGTGGGTTTAAAAGTATCGATGGCACAGATCGCGCTGGGTTTGTCGCACAAGATTCCATTTGTGCGCAGCTAATAGCATCGAAGCTCCGCGTTGATGGCCGAGGCCTCCGAGGTTCAAATGACACCAGCAGCTATGATGGCGGAAGGGGGGCGGAGTGTCAGGATCCTCGGGCCTGCTCAGTGCTCGTACACCAGCTCGGCAACGACGAGCAATCGCATGCGAAGTCCGCGACAAGGGTGAGAAAGGGAGCAAAAAATAAATAAATCAACAACCGCGTGGAGTACGAAAAGTCACCCGCGCGACGCCATGTTAGCACGGCGGCTAACGCTAGCCTGCTAGCAGGCGATGAGGAACCAGGAGCGCTGCGAGCATTAGTGCTTACCTTCCTTCACTTGTTTCGAATCGCAACCACCAGCCAGGCTGCGTCGCCTACAGCCGAATTACTGTACGCATCGCTCTATGAACATTCGTCAACGCGTTCATTCGACACGATGGTACTCCTGGGAAGCCGTGCTCCTTGGCCAATGTCGTATTTTTGTTCTTCCTCGCCTTCCTCCAACGGTCGCATCAGTGTGTATGTATGTATGTGTGTGTGCTGCCTGCTAGTCTTGTTGTTTGTGTTTCGGAAACATGGCCGTCCTTGTGCTACCACGTGACTGCACACTGACAAGCGGAGGGCCAACCAGAGATGGCAAAAGTACTCACGCTGGAGTCTGTACTCAAATACTTGCGGATAAAAAATATTTAAAGCAAAAGTATTGATTCTACGGTAGCGCATTGCTGCTACGCAAGAAAAGGGATTCAGTGTCACATTATAACGTGATGATTTTCACGTTTTAACGTGATAAGCAAAAGATGAAGGCTAGCTAACCTAAGTGGCGGCCATGTTGCTAGGGGCGACGTTCCCATCCAGGTATATCTATAAATAAATATAAGGCCTTAATTGGAGTTAAAATAGAATTAATTAAGAGTTCAAATGGAATCTAAAAAATAATTGGAGATAAAATGTCTTGAATAAGTCTTTTAAAAAATTAAACATGGCATGTAGTCTCAATTCTCGTAAAAAAAAAAAAAAAAATACACAACAAAAGAGTGTACAAAATTCCTCGTAATATCACACAATCATGATAGTGGAACCGACAACCTAGGACTCTGTAGAACAGATACAGGTCAACTATGCACTGTAGAAATTTTGGACAAATGTGGGAAAATTGTTAAGTTGGTCTTGTTTAGAAATTGAATTAAAAAGTATTGCCTTTAACATGCCATAGCCTGTTTTCTTTTTTTTTGTCAATGCCAAAACATGTGCTGTCTGACATGACAGGCGTGAAAACATAACATTTTCTTGACACAATGTCTTTTTTTTTTAGATCGTAATGATTCTGAAATCTTATAACTACAAACAGTATTATAGAATAGCATCATACAATGCTAGGAAATGTCATGTATCAGACACAAAAATGAATTAGAACTAATTGCTTGGTTTTGCTGTATATGCTGAAGTAAAACTTATTTATTTTTAAGTCAAACTTATTACATTTTAATGTGATAAATTACCATGTTAAAACATTAAATTTATTGGGCCTTAATGTGAAATTGAACTTGTTTTCTTTTGGTGTGGCAGCAATACTCAAGTCTTTCCTTGAGTAAAACTTAAAAAAAATAAAAATAGTGTAGCCTCTGGAATGTACTGAAGTACAACAAACAACCATTTGATAACTTGGCACACACAAAATAGATTCCAGCTTTAATTAGCTGAGATAGAGCTTTAACTCAGAAGAGTAAAAATACACATGGTGAGTCGAATTAAACGGCTGTCATAAAAATTATATTATGGTAACTTCATCTTTTACGACAACTTCTTTCTCTCAGAAGAACTTTATCTAGGTTAAATAATAATTATAAATCAACATAACCAAACGCTAATAGTTCTGTAGTCACGTTGTTGGTCAGCATAGGGGACTGTTGAACAACATAGGCAACTACAACTTCCAGAATGCATTACGAAAGCTGACATGAACAAAAAAAAAACAAAGAAGGACTGGAGTGGAGTGCTCCATTTCGCCCAAAACGTATGTAGCAACTAATTTATCTACTTTAAAATTTGCTTGGAAGCGGTTTTTGTATATTTTTTCCCGAAAGGTATTTTCTGTATTATACAGAAGGAAAAAAAAACACAAAACAGTGTTGTGTTTATACTTGTATTCATAGTATATTATGTTTTTTTTCAATGTCAACTGTGCATTTTTATAAACCTTTGGGTTTGATATAAACAACTGAATTGAACAAATCTTTTACAACAAAGTGCAGTACTTGAATGATTAGGCTCCACATTGCTGTTAATCTATACAGAAGACACAATGTTAATTTTCTCGTTCAAATGACTTATCTTCCAATCTGAGGCAAGCAAAGATTATAAAATGAGGACTGATTGAAAGACGCCAAACTTTTCCACACTGCCCATCCTTGCTTTTGTGCCTCTCCCCTCTCCAGCAGACTTCCATAGTAGTGGGGGTCCACGATCAGCAGGTAACTCCCAGCAGTCCCAGTGCACACCCCAAAGATCCCCTTTGATGAGTTGTCCCTGTCTCCGCCCATCATGACAGGACATCCATGCCTCTCAAAGTGCTGATGGAGCTCGTCCGCCGCGACCTGCTCCAGCTCTGCTCCTCCGCTCCTGATGTGCACCAACCTACAGGGAACATCATAAAAATAGGAGAGCACCAGAGAGGCTTCAAATGTCCCAATCCACTCCTTGGAGCCCAGAAATGAGCTCGGCTTGTCCATCATGGACACCAAGGCTTGCTGGATTTCTCGGATGCTTGGTGGAGGTTTATTTTGGACCAGAGTTTTCACATTATATCTCAGCCAGGAAGCCATAGTCTGGATGGTGCGGTAGCCACACCCCCATCCTCTGTCATCTTGACCATCGCAGCCATAATGATAATACTGATACTCCCCTTCGACGAGGCTCGTTTTCAGACGCTCTGCAACTGGGAGCGGCAGACCAATGTGGACGTTCGTCAAAAGAGTTGTCGCCCTCACCATAACATTGACATTTCCAGCGGCGGTTCCACCCCAATCAATCATCTCGCTTCTCGACGTGAGATCGCTTTGGTTCATGTTTTAAAGTAATGAACTGTGGCCGCTTCCGTCTATAATGAGTCGCTTTGCATTGACTTCTGTTTTGGTCCCACCCCATTATTCGTCCGTGTGCTTGCTGTACGCTTCCGGTGGAAATGTGTTCCTACCAATGACGTCAAAACAACATGGGGAGGAGGGTGGGGGCGTTTTTACTGGCGATTATCTTCTATATATATCGTCTTTAATTAAAGCAAAATTTTGAAGAAAATTAGAAGAATTTATATATACATAACGTGAAGACGTGTAATACGAGACCTATATTAACGTGGATTTTTTTTCCACATGGATGCATATTAAAGAAAAATAATAATTATAGAGAATTAACAGGAACTTGGGAAGTATAAAATCAGAAGAGAAACGCGAAATAAAGAGATTGGTACTCAGACCTGCTAACCATTCAGCTTGTGCTGCCTTTTATCCCATAAAATGAAATTACATAACATGAACTGTAACCTAAAATAACAAGACTGTACATAAAAAATAAATACTGTACCTAAAGACAGTTCTTAATACAGTCCACTTGATACAATTTCTCTCTCTCTTTTTTTTAAGTTAGTTTTAATATCCTTGAGGAAGTCTCAAATTACTCCTGATATGGGGTAAATTAAAAGCGCTACGTAAATGAAAAGGAGTTGAGTTAAAGCTGGCCCTGAGAGGAACAATGGTAACATTTATAAAGAATAACATGCTTAACCGTAGCAACTTACCACAAATACACACACAAAACCCTCCAGCTAGCACGACTTTGAAATTAAATTACATTTGATTACAGTACCGCCTGGTACCGCTCTTGTGCAAGGGGTTGCAACTCGCCATGCACTTCTATAGAACTCCAGCAGGGGGAGCAGTGCACCTAGAGGACAGCGTGGCCACCTTGGTTCATCACCAGGCATGGGTTCGCCGGTTTCGCTGCTTTGCTTCCTAAAAAAAATGATCGCAACAAAAGTATACTTTTCTATTGTAATACAAAAAAAGAGGTGCATCACATAATAGTGTTAAATAAGACAGCCATGTGTTTTATGCATTGTACAATACTGCATTTACATCAATCCAATAAATCAATCCAATCAATCAATCAGTATAGCACCTTTCTTACACGGTTTTTCCCCCAGAGTCGCCCCCACCGCCCCCAGCCAGATTCCAGACTGACCACAGAGTGAAGAGCACCACAGCCCTCCAGGCCCAAGGGTCCCCCAAGACGACCCCCCGCCCGCAGGAGAAGATCAGCCATCACTCCCAGTGAGGAGACCCCCATGACACACAGGAGCTAAAAACTAAAAGGTAAACAAACAAAAACAGATAAGAATAAAAGGCTAAAAGCAAAGCTAAAATAAAATATGATAAATAGAGCTGGGAACTAAGAATAGAAATAAAAGACTTTTAAAAATATATATATTAAATGGCAAACGTATGTCCTGTCTGGATAGGGAGCATTTCTCCAAGTCAACAACGGTATTAAATGGTGTAATCCAGATTTAATGGTCATATTAGGTCAGCGTGTCATTCAAACTCATTCAACTCGTTGCTCTCTGAAAGAATGAAATCAATCGGAGCTGCTATTGAGCTGTTCGGCTTGCATGTCATGTAGCTTGACTGACGGAATCGTCACATATATACACACACAGACACAAAAAAAAATTCACTTGTGTATATACTGTAATGTTGGAGCGCAAAACTGAATGGGCATTTATTACAAATCAAATGATACATTCATATAGGTGGAAAGTAATTAATAAAAGTAATTAATAAGATTAATTTTTATTGTTACATTGGGGCTTTGGGCTGTTTTGAATTGGTCATAAGAAGGATGCAAGTCAATCATTGCCACGATTGACTCTACTTGGACATACAAGTGTGGACACGGTTCAGCAAATAGTTTTTTTGTTTGCTATTTGGCGCCGGGATCCAACCATGTTAAATACTGTAGAACTCTATCATGATGTGTACACAGAAATTGAATCTCAGGCACCCTATTTTGTCAACAGCCACTCTGGAGATATGAAGAATACAGATTACAGTGTGTGTTTTTACAAGAGAACTTGAGAAAGGAAAATGTGTGACATTTGACAAACTTCCACCACTAGGAAGTGCAGCTACGCTAATCTGTGTATCGCATAGATGCCAAGGATGTTTGGGCGCCACTAATTACATCATTGTTGTTGCAGAATTACAACATACTGGATCGACGTCAGCTGGTGGTTTCCCGTAAGAGTGACAAATAAATAAACTGCAACATTTTTTTCTGGTGACCATTAAGAGTTGCATGACTAATAATTTTTTTGCTGTCATCACTAATGTGATGAAAGTCAATTAGTCAATGGCGTCAGTGACCCCCAACCTTTTTAGCGAACAGGAGCCTATGTTACATAAAGGCACATTTTGACAGACTGACACAGAGACAGCAAAAAATGGTTAATAGAAAGTGCCTATCGATGGAGTCGACTAGTCTGTTCAACCTGGAGTGACCTAGAGTTGTTCACCACACAGTAAATTCTGTACAGGATTAGAGTGGGACTGAATAGACTCAGTTTTAGAGCAATATTTACACTTGGAAGAGAGTAAAATAAACCATTGAAAAAAATAAAATACAAGTCACTCAAGGGTTGAGGAACAAATTCACAACCTTCAGCTTGGGAGACAGCCGCGTGTCAGCTGGAATCTTCCTAACTCCAAGTCTTTTGAAAACAGTAGGAGGGGCATAGCTCAGGTGAAAGTCGTGAGTTTGTTTTTCAATTTCAATTTAATTCAATTAATTTTTTTTTTTATTTCATTCTTTTAAAAAGAAATGAAAGGGGACAGAAAGAAATGAAACTTATATCTGCCCCTGATCAACTCACAAAAAAATTACATAAAATAAATGACAGTAAGCAGTCAAGACGCTTTCAAGGTAACAATTAAACAAAATGATTCAACAGCTTGTGCGATATAGATTTTTCTCGTGATTGATCTTTTTTTACATTAAAGAAAAATACAAATGGACTGAAATGATTTAGTTTTATAATCCAGAATGTTCCACAAACTGACACCTTGAGTTGAAATACATTATTCATTTTGTTTTCTTCTGTATTTAGGTTAGGAAAAAATATCTGTTACTCTTAATGTATACTCACTTTCCCTTTTGTTGAATTTGATTTGCATGATAATTGGTCAAATTACATGATGGGCTTTATACATTATTTTAAGATGGTTAAACTCCATCAATTCATTGATTTAAAACAATATTGGATTAGTGTGGTCTCTGTATCCACATCCAAACATGACACATAGCACGTTTCTGTAAAAGAAAAATGGGTTTGGTGTCAGTTTTGCAGGCACACCCCACACTTCAATGCAATAGGTTAGGTATGGAACAATCAATGAATTATATAACAATACCAAAGCATTCTTGTTCAATAATTCTTTAACCTTGTGTAAAACAGCTACGGTTTGGGATACCTTAGATTTGACATGTTCTATATGCGCTTTCCATGTTAACTGTTCATCAATAATAATAATAATTAATAATAATAATTAATAATTAATAATAATAATAATAATACCTATAGAAACTACATTTCATTAGTCATTTCTACTTTAAAACCTTGCACAGTCAACATCTATATTTCTACAACTGAAAATCATAAATCTGGTTTTACTAATATTTACAAACAGTCGAAGTTGAACAGTTGAACCACTTCACAATATTAAACTCTTTCTCTATTACTTGTAATACATTATATATATTTTCCCCGACATAAAATAAAGTGGTGTCGTCTGCAAACAAAATACATTTTAACAATTTTGAAATAGTTGTAATATCATTTACATACAGGAGAAAAAGTGCTGGCCCCAGGCCTCGTTCCTCAACCCTTGAGTGACTTTTGTTTTACGTTTTCAATTCTTTATTTTACTCTCTTCCAAGTGTAAATATTACTCTAAAACTGAGTCGATTTGGTCCCACTCTGAACAGAGTCAAATTTACTCGACAGAATTTACTGTGTACTTTTCAAGATGCATTGTGGCGACACTATACAGCGGACAACACATCCTCAATCGTTGACCAACTCTTGCTATATACGTAGCTAGATCAGGCGAGCTTTAGAATACAGCCATAGCCTGAGTGAAATCTTAGTGACCTGGTTCCTGTCCTGGAATTCACCCCCGCCTATAGTCACATGTCATTGACGCGGGATCACAGCAAGGACAGCATATTCTTGTCACGGTGGAGGTATACAAGCCTCAACAAGGAATTCCGGCCCCCAGTCGGTGGCTCCTACCTCGGCTCCGGGGTCCCTAACAGCCCCCTCCACTCGCCCCTCCCCACGCCTCCATCCTTTCATGTCAACTTCCTGTCTTGTGTCGCGCCAGAGGAGTAGACCTCGCTGGCCACGAGCCCACAGACGTGAAATGGAGACGCACACGAACGGCGACAGTGAGCTGACCTCTCTATGTGCTCACGTTCAACCTTGATGAACTTCAATCCAATTAACGCAATGACTGCAGGATGTGTCATGATGACGACGCTCCCTGGCCACCACCCGTTTTACTACACGCACACACTTAAACCCCCCACCCCAATCCCTGTGATCATGAAGCATGGCTCGCAGCACGTACCTTGTCTCCCTCTCAGACATAAGCAAACAGCCCACTGCGAGAGCAAACACTGCAACAATCTGTCAACATTGTCTTTTTAACTTTAACGCAGCGGTGGTTTGAGTTTGAAAGCTGCGATTCTTTGGGTGGAGGCGCACGTGCGTGCTTCCAGTAACAGGGATTCGAAGGATGATCGGGAAATTAGATAGTTACAATTAAACTGCATCAGACTGAGGAGTTGTGACCATCACCACGTGTAGCTGAACAAGGCCAGCAACATATTCGGAACGGCCCTCAAATGTGAGCACTGTGAATCCATATGAATCAAAGGACTTGCGTCACTGAAGTGTATTGCATTACCCGCACACACTCCTCCCCTCCTGCATAGCAGCATCCTATGGGCCGCACAGAGGGAACTTCCAGGAAGGATCAATGCCTTTTAATAACTGTGCTTCCACGGGGTCACGGTAGGGGTGTTTGATATTGGCTTTCTCTTCTGACATGTGTATGTTTACTGTTTCCATGACATGCATAAAGCGAGCAGCCATCCTGTCTGCTGTGTGTGACTGAAGGCCATTTGTGGCATCCGATCACAAGGAAGCTATATCATGTCTCGCCTATTTTAGAAACACTGCCTGCTCGCACTACCGCGGCAGGATTCTTGGAATCCTCTGCTTCTTCCTGTCGTGGAAAATTGGTTTGGATCTTTCATATCTGATGGATGGATTTTAGTTTGTCTGTGGCCTCCAATGCAGCAAACCACAACTGAACACTGAAGAGTTTTATGAAGTTATGTATATAGGAAAACCACTGGTTTCTTTGCTGCAGGGGGTGCATGAACCAAGCGACCAGCTCTGATGTCATCATTGCTCATCGTTTCTTACCGTTCAGCATCATCTTTGTTTCTTAACCAGTTATTCCCATGGGTGATCACAGGATTAATCTGGAATTGGAAAAATGCAATATGTTAAAAAAAAACACATTTTGCTACTCTTGTGAACATAAAGGTACTACAGTAAAATGCATTTGGCGGGTACATAAACAATAGGCTCATATTTGTGACGTCAAATCTCATTGGACCAATTTAAAATGGCCTCCCTCCGACATAAGAGTCATTTGAAAAATAAATTTGGGAGGAAAACACGTAAGCAAATGAAAAGCATGCATCCAAACAATGGATGGGAAGTCTCCGCACCTTTTTAGCGAGCCACTATTTACCTTTTGGGACCCATTCTTTATAAACAGCGAAAGCCTTTCGTTGGGATAACAATGAGAGAAAACATCTTTGGATGCAGTGGGATTGTCACCACGCGGACAATGCGACCGTATCCCCCTGGGCATCAATTATTTAAAAAAAACAAAAAGGATCAGTTTTTAGAAACACCTACCGGAAAAAGTGGCGTGGATCCTCAAAAGGGCCTCGTTTCCAATTAATGGGACGAGGCGCGCGGACGGTGCGAGCGATGAGGACACCGCCATGGACTTCCCCGGTGAGTTTTAGGGACACTTTTATTTTGTCCCGTCACGCGCTGCGGAAAAAAATAAAAAAAAAAATAAAAGACACGCGCGTCCTGGCTCTAGCTGAGACCGTGCAGCTTGCGCCTTTGGGAGTGTGCGGGTGGATGAAGGGGGTGGGGGTGGTGATCCAAATAAAAAGCTTTCGCCAAAGCCAAGCGGTGATGCAAACGCGGTCTGCTGGGGGAGGGAGGGTGTTCTCTTCTTCCACGCCGCGGAGCTTTTTTTTTTGGGAGCGACTTTTCTGGCCGCTGCAGCCTTCATTGACGCGCATTTGCTGGCATGTTGTTGAAAGATGAGGCAGCCGTGTGCGAATGTTGCAGAACACCGGTAGAGGTAAGAGCCTCGTCACGTTGTCTGATCAGGTGCGTCATGTGCTGACAAAGCATGATCCAGCAAGTGTGCGCAAATAGGGAATATTGACATTTGTCGCTGCAGGGTTTGGACACTCATTCATGCTTAAAAACGGGATCACCGTTACAACACAACAACAAATGCTTGCGTGTAGGCCTATGTTTTTTTCTGCAACCGTCATTTTGTAAAATTGTGTGCAATAGCAAAGGTCTACATGCCTCCGCACACTGCAGCAGACGCCCCCAGACATCAGTTTCGATTTGTTCAGCATTCTTAATGTACTACTGGAATACAATGGAACTTTGCCCATGCAGGTTCTCTGAGCATGAAGCTCCCAAGTTGCTGAAGTCAGTTATGATGTACTCTTTGGGGGGAGTGAAATTGCAGCAGATGGCAAACAGAGGTTGTTTGCATTGGTAAACACGGAATATAACGATTATTCCTGGCGGCCTGGACTTTTGAAGAGTTCTTCGAATTTTGCCATGTCCACCGTCAGTATAAGTAATAGTAGAAATAATAATAATAATAAAAAAAAAACTTCACCTGAAGTTGTGGAGCATGCAGAGAAAAATTTCAATGAGTTTCTTGGATGAACAGTTATTTCGGGGGATCTCAACAGGGAGAAAGAAATGGCAATTAGGTAACCAAGCACATCCTGCTGATCAGGGAAGCGCTTCATGTTCATATTAATTGCCTGGAGTCTGATCAGTCGCTGATCATTTTGTAATTTCATTGATTTGATGTGAAAATATTTTAGTGATATAATTCTCCTTGACAAAGTGGTCTCCAAGAAACAAGACTGGTTATGGAGAAATGGAAATAAATGTGTTGCTGTGGGGCAAGGAGATGATCTTGATCCCTTGCAAACCTGGAAGACAGGTTAAGGGTCCATGCGGTCTACGCAATCGCACATCGAGTGAGGCTAGTTACTGCAGTTAAGGACTGATAGGGGAGGCTATGTGCACACACTGAAGTCCTAAGTGACATGATTCCTGAAATGTGTCGACCTCGACACATTCCACCACTGCAAAGTCGATGGAATTCGACGACTTGTGAAAAGCTGCAATCTTTTAAGTAGCGTTAATCCTACAAGCTGCATTGTGCGGTTGGAGTCCCTCAAGGTTCATTCGTGTACCCGTTGCACTTTTTTTTTTTTTTTTTTTTCAAAAAAGGGAACATCTAGGTCCTAAAGTTGCGCCTAATGTGGACACTGGCTGTGCAGATTACAGCAACGTTGTCACGCACACAGGGCGTGCAGAGGTTATGCTCTGGATTCCAACTCGGTCGAGGAGCAAGCGACGTCACGCCTACATGGCATCTCCTACTCAACTCACTCTGCCATGTTGGAGTGGGTGAACCTGCTGCGTCAGAACCTCGCGTGCGCATCCCAGCACCTCTGGGACGCTTGCCGGCGTCCATCCGAAGCCACGTGTGAACGTGCGGCTTCAATTTCAAATAGATTAGTTGGCAGACAAGGCTTGTCCGACATTTTCAACCAACCCCCCCCCCTCAGCGAGGTGATAACGTAGGTCAGCACATTCTCACGTAGGCAACGGCGGAGGTGCAGAGGTCAAAGTTAATCCCCACGGTGGAGTCACACACTTGTGTTTGCAAAGGAGGCTAATGATTTGCGCGCACCTCTGCCAACAGAGTATTCGTTCAAGTGTTGACCCACTGAATGAAATCATCAATCATTAAGAGTGGGCGCCTTCCTTCTGAGTCGCTGGTCAAGGCCTTGCATGCCTCCAACTTTGGGGGGAAAAGTCCCTTTTCTGTTGTCAAGGCTGGATGAGTTTGAATCAAGATTATACGGTATGAGTTAGCAAAAACAAACAATAGATTAAGCTAGCTAGCTAGCTAGCTAGCTAGCTATTTAATGACTGTTACAAATAAAAGTAAGTAGTAAAGTGGAAAACTGATAAGACCTAAACTTGAACAAAACATTTCTGGAAAAAAAATAATAATTAAAACCCTACATTGAAACTAACGATAGTGAAAAATCAGAAACTATTCCCTCTGCGACATCTTGTCATGTATATTCAGAGGTGCACCCAATTATTGCACTTCTGGCTTTTTTCTGCAAGTCTGTACAACTTAATCTCGCCTTCATCTGATGATCTTTTGTATGGTTCCGAACTTCCTTCCTGCGTTACACTGGGGGCGCAGTGAAAGAGTGCATTCAGCCGGCGTGTCCACATGACAACGCAACAGGAGATCTGCTTTCATTTGCCAAGCACACCCGCTGAACTGGCCTCCAATGAACAAAATGCTCCAGCGTGCGCGCATCGTGGGGAGTTTAGAACAAGGCTAAGGTTTGCTGACTTACAAATTGTAGTCTTGTCCAGCTGTGGATAGCGGCGCCAGGTCCGAGTTAGCATGTAGCCCAAGTGGCCGTCAGCTCTGCAACACAAACCGAATGCGTATTACATGATAGCAAAAACTGTGTGGTTCATCGCAATCGGTCTGTTTGGGTTACGCCACATGCTGTGCACAAGCGTCAATCACATGCGAGACACCCTGCACAATTTCATGGCAGCGTACAGCCGAGACCTCTGCCAAGGCTTAAATCAGCTTTATTTGCATCAGAACCAAATTGAATACCTCCATAGACGGCCACTTTATCTGCACTGCAAATCGTCCAAATGCCAAAGCATTTCATGGAAATCAGCTGTTGTTTTAGATTAAGATGTTCCCAACCAAAATTAGCCATTAATACATTTCAAACTTGCCCTGGAAAAAAAAAAAGAAAAAAAAAGCACTTTAATAGTACAGGACTAATAATAGCTGTTCTTCACAGAAGATAAATAATATATGAATGTGAATAGCCTACTATTATAATGTCGTTCTACATGCTGCTACACCACGTGTTTATAAGCACTGCAACATGGTGTTAGCCTTAAGCTAGCAGACTGATAAGCAAAGCTATGTGATTGGCTAAATACACAAAGTGTAATTCTCTGGTTTATGCTTAACTTGACAGTAAACGTCAACTCTTTTTCTTTTTTTGAAGAATTGTTCACTATCTCAAGTCTGTGTTCACAATTCAAAGGAAATAAATCACCCGAATGACGGCTCCTATCGCAAAAACGATCTTAAGTTGGGTAACTGGTACAGTGGTTCTCCACCTGGGTTCAATCAAACCCTAGGGGGCTCGGTGAGTCAGACTAGGGTTCGTGGAGGTCAAGGCACACACCTGACTCAAATGTTTCGTCAAATTGCTAAATTGCTTGGCCAATCCATGCTGCAGGGAATTTGGTACGCTCAGTAGTCGACTCATGACTGTTGTGATGGTACGTCGCGTGATTTCTTTATTATTGTAATTACTTCATACTAGGTCGAGCAGAAAAAAAAATAAAAATTGATGAATGTGCATAGGAAATTGATGTGGTGCAGTAACTCCAACAAGGTTAAGCACTACTTTGCCAGAAGCCACACAACTGGGCGTTTTCTTCCAGGACTACTTGCCTTGCTGTTGATGGTGTTGGAGTGGACCTGCCCAAGCCTACCATCCCCACTGAGGCCCATCTGCGACCTGAGGGTCCTGAACCCTTTCATCAAGGAAGCGCAAGACGCCGAAGTCGCCATGGTGAGGCCTCGGTGATCGCGATATACGGGCCGTGCCATTGCATCAATCCTGCACTTGTCTCCTTAGAAGTCATGCCGGGATGGATGCACCCTGTCCCAGTCCGTCAGTATTCCTCAAACCAGAGTGGACTTCGATGTCTGGGAGAAGAAAAACGTAAGACATTTCGGCCTGGAGTTCTTGCCGATGGCTTGCGTGTACTTAAGCGTGCTGCTTGCGTTTTGGCCAGGCCATGGAGAAAGCCCAGGAAGTGCAGTGCGGCCTGTGGCTTCTGCAGCAGGGCCTCGGCTTGCTGCGCAGCTCCGTCACCAACGCGGCGCTCCACGGCCACATCGACAACTTGGTGAGCAACGTGCTCAGCATCAACAACGTGCTGCGCAGCCTCAATATTCCGGTGAGTCGGCACACGCGTGCACCCCTTTGCATCTCTTAGGATTTCAAAATGGGAGAAAATATGGACTCGTGGCGCCTTGTGTAGCGCCAGATGCTTGTGTTCTTTGACAGATCAACCTGGTATGGCTTCAAAGGGGAAATCATGGCAATAGTATTTTGTTTGTTCCCCCACTAGTTGAACCATCTGATTAACTCATTAGCTCCCAAAAACGTATAAATACGTCATATTTTAAACGTTTTAAGTGTCCCAAAGACGTATTCATATATATTTTTTTGTTTGTAAGTTTTATGCCAGAGCATAGAGAAGGCTTTGATGAAGTCTCTACTGCAGAAAATGGTTGAGTGGCAGCAGAGTATAAGAAATCAACCAGGCCATATTAAAACTAGCTGATTTCCCCACAGTTCTAAGCAGATTTGTGAATAATGATGAAACTTAACTATGTTCTATTGCTAATTGCTGCACAGCGGAAACAGATAGGAATATAATTTTTTTTTTTTTTGCCTGATAAAATAAGAGACTCAAATCTCTTTTTTATAGCAATAGAACATAATATTCCGCGGGCCTTGCAAAATCAGTCAAAATCCAGGAAAATACTTCAGTGAAAATGGCTGGGAGTGAATGAGATAATGAGCGTTTGTGGAATAGGAATGAAGCCATCACATTTGCCATTTGTTAACTGCTGTCAAACTGCCGTCGAGCTCGCATTGCAAATGCCACAGCTCACCTGTTTTCAGAGTAATGGACGAATCTTAATTCTAATTACACAAACAGAATATCAATCAGACTCAATCAGGCCAGTGGGCGAACAAATAACTTTTCATAGGTATGGGTGATAAAGCATACCAGTAGTCGCTTTTTTCATGGATTTAAAATAATTTACACTTTAGGCTGGCTTCACTTCTGTTAGCAGTTTATTCCATTTGCAGCATAACAGCAAAATGCTGCGTCACCGTGTTTCGTTAGTACTCTGAACTCCACTAATTGACCCGGGTCCACAGACCTCAGAGCCCTACTTGGGGCTATAAATTTCTACAAATATTTTATTAGGGCCATGCTTTATTCCGGTTATTAATATACTGTACGAACTATAATGTTGGTGAGCCCTGATCTAAATGGTAAAAATAGGGATTGGAGTGCTCTATGACCTTTCCATTTTTGCCAAACAGTGAGGTTTTTTTTGTGTTCCAAAACAAGGGACAAACTGTTCTCCTTTTCGATGAAATTAGTTTCTGTGCGCTGGGACACAGGCCGCTCTTCAAAGATGCCTCAGTTGGACTAATAGCAGTTTCATTAACGATGCCAGGCTCTTCAAGCTATATGTATACATAATCAAATTTGTTTTTTGTTTTTTTTAAATTTTATTGGGGGGAAATCATTCTTCATCTTCCTCTGACATTTTGATCTAGCGTCCGTATGCTTTGTGGGAAAAGTTTGGGGAAGGCATGACTGCACCCCAAGGAACAAACAAAACAAGGCCTGCTTGGAACGGGTGGAAGAAGCCCTGCAAACACCAAACGCAGAGCGGTACCGGCAACAGTGATCTTGGGCCTAAAAAAAAAAAAAAAAAATGCTCCAGATTTCCCCACACGTCTTCCCAGAAGAGTGGGAGCTGTTTTAGCTGCACAAGAAGGGACATGCTCCATATTTTATGTTTGCCACATGCGCTGTACATGCTCTCTAGTGGGACACGAAAGAATCACACTTTGAATACAGTTCATTTGTATTTAACTTTGAAATATTTCATTCAGTTGGGTAAAAAAAGAAGCTGCTTTTTCTGATTTTTTTCATTTGTTTCTGCTTTTCTGAAATTTTGTGTTTTTGGCGGATTTTTTTTTCTTTTCTGAATTTGTTTCTGTTTTTCCCTAATTATTATTTTTTTAAATCTTTTTTTATGACATGAAGTTTTCAAAACAACAAAAACTAAGTCTTTTTTTTCCAAGTGAATTTCTTTTGTTTTTCTGATTTTTTTTCTTTGTCTATAGAAATAAATCCAAAAATTTGCATAAAACAGGAAAAAAAATATGGCAACTTATAAAAAAGAAAACAAAACAGAAAAAAATATATATAAAAAAAATACATAAACCGGTACATAGAAACAGAAAAATAAGTATTCTGAAAAACAGAGGGAAATATCAGTGGGTGGGGCATTAACAATACAAAAAAAGAAAAGAAAAACAATTGTGAAAAAAATTGAGAGAGAAAAAAAGAAAAACAATCAGGAAAAATTTTCAGAAAAACGGGGAAAATACTGTGAAAAGTACAATAAATAATACAGGAAAAAAAGTATTTATAAAAATTTCAAGTGAATGGCAGACATTTATATACCACTCTTCCACCTTACAAGGCCCTCAAAGCGCTTTAAATTTGATGACTCATTCATCTACTGATGTCACAGCATCAGGAGCAACTGGGGGTTCAGTATCTTGCTCAAGGATACTTCAACATGGTGACAATAGCATGGGCTCGAACACACAACCTCTGGGTCACGACACGACCACTCTTGTGATCTGAATACAATATGCTTCCATTTGTTTTGGAAGATTCATTTACACGCGTCTTCATGTTTTTGGCCTCGCTATTCAAGGAATACACGCCTCCAGCGAGCTCGGCGGGCCTGGAGAGCACATGGCGGGCATCCACGGCGGCCGACTTGCTCCAAGTGCACGTCAACTTCCTGCGAGGAAAAGTGCGCCTCCTTCTCACGGATGCACAGGCCTGTCAGCAAGACGTCAGCTGATCGGCCCGTCTCCCCACTCCAAGCTTTAGCCGCTTTGTGCTGGCAAGGCGTGAGAAAGGCCTCCCCTCTGTTGACCTACTTGCTAGCTGCTAGAAGTGGTGTGGAATTAAGAAGGAAAAAAATGCACAAAGCCACAACCATCCTTTTTTTTCTTAAACTAAGCTATGTGAGGGCAAAGAACAGTCACAGCTGGAGAGAATCGCACCTTGGAATGTCCTTGTGGACATGCGCTGACCAAAATAAGCCTTTTGGAAGAAGCATGGCTCTTGCACTTTGCGTGTCAATGCACTGGTGTTATGTGCCAGTTCGGACTGCACGTGGGTGTGTTTGTCTCTTCTCTGACAGTTTAACCTTTTGAAAGTGAAATACGGAACGGGACCCAGAGAATTGATTACCTACAAAACGTGACTGAGGCCTTTCACACTGTGTCTCGTGGTTGACATTTTTACTCAGTGACCAGGTTGCATATTTTTGTAAACATTGCATAATGACTATTTATACAGATTTTTCTACTTTTTAGCTTTGTATTTGTCAATGTTCATATTTTATGTGGCTCACAGACATGAAGAAAAGCCACTTTTTGCCTTGTGTCGTCGCATTCTTCCAAAGAAAGGATGCAGTGAACGGGGCAGCCAGAGTTCAATCAGGAGGACATGAGAACTTGAAACTGCTCTGTCATTATCTGCCCAACAAACAATCAAGCAGAGTCTGCACAGTGATAGCCTGCTAAAAGAAACAAAAACATCCTGCAAACGAAAGCAGTCTGTGAATCTGCGTCATTTGGTCAAAATGGATGTTGAGCTATTCCAAACTCGTCGACTTTTCTTCCTTGTTTTCCTCATTTTTTATTTTATTTTTTACTTGTTGCGCAAGTGCAAGATGCTTTTTGAGGATGTTTGCACATGTCCCCCTTTCCTGTTTTCACTTTGAGTCCAATCACTGTAAAAGTTGCTATTTAAATACAAAATATTATTCTTGGATAAAGAAATGATAGAAACAAGTGGTCTGTTCTCGTCTTTCCTGCTTACTAGTCAACAGTTTGTATTAGGATAATGAATAAAATTCACAAATTGCTGTGTTTTACAGCTCAATTTATTTGTAGGTTACAGACAAGACTTCCACTTGCAAATGTTTGGGACTTGATGAGAAACCAAGGGTAAGGAAAACTTACCCACTACTGACATCTAGTGGACATTCAGTACAACGCTAGGTACAATTTAAAAAATACACTGTAGATGTGAATAATATTCGGTGCTTACGGAAAGCAATTTATGTTCAAAAAGGCATGCGAAACTATGAAAGAAGATTGTTACCACTCAGTATCACGTTTTAATGTTGCTTTCGGCAAAAAAACAAACAACAGCCAAATGCGTAAGTTATCACATTTAAGCATTATATTGAGTTTTTGTTTGTTTGTCTTTGGCACAGTGGCAATAATACATTTCCGTACAAAACAAAAAACGAGTCCTCCAAATAAATAACATGTTTGACACGCATGCATTCAACTGAAGAAAGATTCTTCCTGGTGCTTCTTGGTCGCTCACTGGGGGTCAGGGTAAAAAACCTTGATGTGGATGGCAGAGTTGTTGCGCGTTCGCGTCATGGGCTCCGCGGCCTCGTCGGGGTCCTCCGGCTCTAGGTCGTCCACCAGCTCCACCGTGGAGGTGTTAGCGGCCAGCTGCAACGCCCCCTGGCTGCTGGCCTGCAGCTGCAGCGCGATGTTGATGGCCCGGTTGATGGCCAGGCCCAGGCCGTGCACGCAGATCTCCCGGTGGCCGCTGCCGCCGTCTAGCAGCTTCTGGCAGCGGGCGAGTTGCGCCCGGAAGTCCGTCTTCATGTTGACGTACACGTCGTTTCGCCTTTTGGGGAGTTTTCGAGGGAGTCGCTTCCGGAGGGTGTACTCCACCGGGTCTATGTCGACGGCGCAGGGGTTGTCGGAGGGTTTCACTGGGAGGGACGACATCCCTGAATTGCGAGGCTCGGTCATATGCGACCGAAATGCTGCATTGGGATAAAAGTTGAATCACCGCTAACTAATTAGTTCCCACTTTATGTCACTCCCGCAACACATTAGGGTACGGAAAGCTAATTGAGGAACTGAAAATAGGTCAACGATCGCGAACAAATACCTTTTCCTCTTATTCTCAAGCAACAATTGCACATTAAATCAAATTGTAATTGCAGCAATGCTTACCTGCGACTGATAATTGGAGAATAAACTCGTCTTTTCACGTCGCTTAGCACAATATCATCTTAGCACAAACGCTCCTGGTGGATGCAACTGCGACCCGGAAGTAGAATATAACAGGAAGTGTGTCAAATAAGACAACACTAATGTTCGCAAATATGAATACATTTACGTTTTCAGATTTTAAAACAACTCAAAATTAAAATAAATCCGCATTTATGCAATTCTTACTAGCGATCGAAAATTAAAAAAATGATTAGTCTTTAAATGTTGCTTAACATTGTAGCATCATGGAACAAACTGCCCGGCCGTAACCCGGAAGTAGGATACAATTCTACACTTATATTTATTTCGCAAATAATAAACACGTTTTATAATTGACCGATATTTTGTTTTAAAAAGGGAGCCAATTAACAATAACAAAAATAAATAAATGAAATGAATTGGGAAAATCTATGCAAGTGATAAAATGAAAGCAAACCTAAGCTCAAACAGCACCCACTGTGCCACAAAAGCGTGCGTATAGTGTACCTATAAATGATGACGTCACGTTAAGTTGGTCGGCGTCCACCTCAAAAGACTTCCAAATAATAAACATAAATAAAAAACTAAAACTATACTCCGGTTGTGGGCCAAACGGCGTGGTCTGGCGCCACCTTGTGGTCAGTTATGTCAAACAGTGATCAAGAAGCGATTATTATTTTCTAACCTTTTTCTGAAAATGTATGCGGGGGTGGGAATTTAGGGCAGGGGGAGATTTTTTTTTCTCTCCCAGTGCTATTGATAGATTTGTGCAATTTGTCATGTTTATTATTGTTATTATTATTATTAAATAGCAGCTTCAATAAAGACACCAGCTGCACATACTTGGCTATGAATGTCTTTAATGTGTCCCAGATCAGTATCACAGCATACAGTGGATAGTAACTTCTAAAGTAAACAGAAAAGATCATCACCTTAATAGTTTTTCCTCGACATTTTAGCACCTTTTTTTTTTTCTCCAAATGCCACTTTAACAATTGTCTTCTCAAATCTTGGGTTTCCAATAAAAAGAAATAAAGAAAAAGGTAGACAACAGGTGCAACTTAGCGTCGGAATCCGAGCAGGTAGTTTATGCGCGTGTATTTACTATTGCGTGCTTGCATGTGCCATTGACTTCAAACAGTTAATCTTTTTTGACTACTCTCTTCAGAATAAACAACACAGGCAACACAGTGTGCGGACACTTGGATAGTATCGAAACAGTGAATTCTTGTTCATGGGTGTGTGTGTGTGTGTATGTGAGGCATCTTATGGTATCAAAGCCCTCATATCGGACCCACATTAAAGTGGCTTCATGTAAACATGAAAACGTGAAGCGAGCTCATCGACGGCCTCTCACCATGAACCAATAGAAGGTTCCCGTCATCTCCCATCCCTACACAAAAGGGAGGCTAACTTACTTTAACATGTACGCCTAATTAAGCAAATCACGTATGCTTTAATAACTAGTTGTACTTTGAAAGTGAGAGAATGAAAATATGAGGGCGGCAATTAAACTGCTGGCACGAAACAAGATTTTTTTTGTTTTTTAATCAAGAGTAGCATTTATTTGAAAATCAGCATGATCAATTTCTGCTACAGTGTCTGGATGCTACAGAATTTCCACATGGTCCTAAGTGCGATGAGAACAAGAAAACAAAATCAGCACGGCCGCCCTTTCTTTGCAAACTGCACCTGTTGTCAGAGGTCATCACAAAATTTTGTCTGTTCATTCACTCAAACAAACAAACAAACGAACAAAAAAAGAAAAACTATCAAGAAACTTAATATTTACAAATATTTCATCTGGTTGATTCTTACACTTAAAAATGTACACTATTGATTTGTTTGCAGGTTTGTGTGTGTCTGTGGAAGTCCTTCAGCCATCTCATATCCTCTTCCAGTGGCAGTTTACAAAATAGACAAGAAAGAACAGCCCAGCGCGCAGTGCTTGCGATATTCTGCTTCAGGTAGTGTTACAGTCTGTTCACCTCATGCCCCTCGCCTCTCTGTCTTGGACCACACAGGGGTACAAAAGCATGGATTGGACACCCCCCCATTGGAAGAAATAGCAAAGGTTTCATCTTGGCAAACAGAGAAGATACAAAGCCGGCCATGCCTTGAAATGTAAGCTCATTGTGTCCCCTTTGTGATTTAAGGCTTTCTTCAAAGTCTCTTTTCTCATGGCAGTCATCGTCGACTCTGCAGAGCGTCACCACAAAAGCTGTTTTTTTTGTCTTGTACATTGTGCATGTGTCTCTACTCTCAAAATTCTCAGGTTGAGGGGTCAGTGATGTGGCGGCGTCCCCCACCTTTGGCCCCTTTCATGGATTGGAATACAACGAAGAAGAAATTAAAAACGGGCTAAAAGCTAGCGCACGAGCAACAACAGTGACCAAAAAAAAAAAAAAAAAAAAAAAACTTGCATCATTGGGGACAGCTTCCCATGTTGCTGTTTTAAGGGTCCCTAACTCCCAGCAGGCCAACCCACCTGTGTGCTTAGAGTCGCCATTTCAAATCGTACTTCACCTTTGAGTGAGAGGACAGAAATAGAAGAACCGAATGATGATGAAAACAGATGGAAAGATCAACACATGATAATACGCACACTCTTTGGGTTGGACCTAGCACTCTTGAAGCAAACAATGGATGTGCTGGATAGAAAAACGAGCCATGAGTACAGCATTGGTCGCTTGTGAAAGCGCTGCGCAGATGGCTAGAAAACCGAAGCTTACCGTCGGTTGCGTCAAAATATCCACATGAGAGATGACACTTTTCTTTTTTTTCTTTTTTTTCCTGCACTGATGCTGGGAGGTGAAGTGCTTTTGTTGGTTTGGGGAAAATGTGTGACTGCAATGTATCCCCCCCTAACCCGCAATGAACCTCCTTAAAAAAGAAAAAAAGAAAAAAAAAAGAAGAAAAAAATCATGCATAGGACCCCTACCGCAAAATACCCAATTATAGACTTTCTCCTTTGTACACATATACAACTATATATTTTTATATATACTTTCTCTATATCTATATTTTCAACTCAACAAAATGCATTTGCACATACAAAACAACAACTGAACAAGAGACAAGCAGTGAAAGAAAAGCAAAGCACAATCAAGGGCCAGTTTGGCACTTTGTCATGAGAACACATTTGTTAGTTGACAATAAATATTTTCTTGAGGATTTTTGCCCTTCATGAGAATGCAAACACGAACTTGGCACCGAGAATGCTGGTTGAATGATAGTATAAGATACAAGATACTTTTCATAGCTGACCCCACTCCCTTTACAAACACTGGAAAAAGGGCCAGGAGAAAGCGGTGTTAAGATACAGATGTAGAAAATAGAAAGACACAAATGGGAATGAAACAGTAGGCGACACCATAATACTTTTAATAGTTAAAAAAAAAAAAAAAAAAGGCGAGAGTTCCCTTCAAGAAATGACAAGGACTTGCTTGGAAAGACATCCCGAGACTTTTCAAGAAGAGCTAATTCTCCCAAACGCACAGCTCAGTCGCCACGCCGCACTCTATTTCACTGACAAAATGGAGGTGGCTGCGATGTTCTCAGAGAGTCACCAAACCACACATCCAGGGTCCCCATTTTAGGCTGCTGGAAGCACAGCCTTAGGTGTTGCTGCTGTGCTGGCTACTATACCCTGGTGGTGGAGTGGGGGTGGGGCAGAGTGTTGTTGTGGCCTGTGGTGGGGAAGGTATTAAAGGCATGAAGGGGCTGCATGCTTGTGATGGTGCTGGGGATCATGGTGATGGTGTTGGGCGTCATCAGAGGCACGTCGTCCGGGGCCCGGCGCAGCGCCAGCGTGTAGTCGGGCGGGCAGGCGGGCCGCAGGATGTCGTGGGGCCGCAGGGGCTCCATGTCGTGGTGAGCGTCGTGCTCGGAATGCTTCATCTGCAGGGACATGATCTCCTCCTCCTGGCTGTGCGCCAGGTCGTTGGCGGGGCCGCCCCGCTGGGGGGAGAGACGGTGGCGTCGCATCTCGTGCCGCTTGTCGCGCTTGTAGTAGAGGGCGGCGAAGGCCAGGATGTTGAGGAAGAGGAGGGACGCTCCCACGGCGACCGTCACGCTCAGCTCCGTGGAGTAGTCGCGGGTGTCGCTGGGGAAAAGAACAAGAGGCGGACGCTCCGAACCGTCGGGCTCCGGGTCGTACGAGAAGGTAGGGTAGGGGCGATGGGTGGTGCGGGTGCCTGTAGTTCTGGTTCTGGGGGTGCCAGGGCCAGGGCCAGGGCCAGGCGGAGACCGAGTGGTGGTTGAAAAAAGCTCATCATGCAGATTGTGGAGATGAGGGACTAACTCCAACCAGAAGGCCACTTTGTTGGCCCTGTAGTTGTCTCTGACGCGAGGTTTCAAGCCAATGTGGAGGTACTGCTTGTCTTTGGAGTTGAACTTGGTCCAGATGACTTCTTCAAAGCGGTTGGGCTTGGTGTGGATGAATTTGGTGTCCTGGGGGACTGGCAAGTTGGGATCCCTAGCGAAGAACCAATGCCAAGATTACTTCACTGAAGACCTGCTTAGTAAATCTACGCATTGATGTCGAAAGTCCACAAATCAGTTCAGTTGTACTATCTGAATTTGAAAAGCAAAAATGCTTACCCTGTCTTGGCAAAGTTGGTCCAGTAGGTCATGACGACAGCGCTGAGCATCACGTCATTCTTGGAGAAGTTGCACGGGAACAAGTCCGTTGCACCGATCATGGGCACCCCGAAAACATACGGTATCTCGTCTCCGTGGGCGGCGTCGGCCCACTCGGGCCGCGTCTCGGTCTGGCAGTGGTGGTAGAAGGTGTAAAAGTAAACGGGCGACTGGAACTCGGCGTGGAGCTTGGCGGTGGCCACTGCCGGCGCCACCCACTGGTGGTCTGTAAACAACGCCAGTAAGGTCTTGCGCCGCATGTCGCCGTTGTCCCTGTCTGCCCAGTCCGTGTACATGAACTTAATGGTCTCCCTCAGGATGTCTTTGCCTGGAAGACAAGAAAGAAAGAGTAATTAATCATCAGTAAAGTAAGCTGTCATAGCATCACAGACACTAACTGTGGCAGAGATACACTCAAGGCCAAAAGGCCTCTCCAAGAGTGACAGGTAGTGCAACCGCATTGTTTGTTTGTTTGACGGAGTTGGCAGTTGGATTCGTTGGAAGAGGGATTCGTTGCTGTGATTTGAAGATGCCACACTATGGGACGGTGGGAGACGGCATCAGCACCCACAGAGCCTCAAAGGCCAGAGCATGGACCCACCACAGTGAAAGATAGTCCTCATGACAGCGTAGCTTCTTTGTATGCCAGACTGCTTCAGTCGCGTAATTAACTTAAGTGACTAATGTGACTGAAGTTTAGTCTTTTCCCCACACAATGCTGGTATGAGGTTTCATAATTATAGTACGGACTGAGCCTCAAAGACCAAAGCATGGACCCACCATAGTAACGGAAAATCATCACGTCAGGATATCTCCTTTGTATGCCAGACCACCTTTGTCACATTATTCACTTTAGTGACTAAAACGGCTTAAGTTTAGTCATTTCAGGCACTTTAGTCGCTTGTCTATTCCCCACACATTGTGTGAGGTTTCATGGCCCCCACAGAGCCTAAAAGGCCAAAACACAGACCCGCCACGGTGTCAGGGTATCTCCTTTGTATGTCAGACTGCTTTAGTCACTTGATGAAAGTGACTAAAAAGACTAAAGTTTAGTTGCTTTAGTCTCTCATCTTTTCCTCAAACAATGTTTGCACGAGGTATCATGGCACCCACAGAGCCTCAAAGAGTAACGCATGGACTCACCACGGTGAAGGATAATCCTCATTACAGGGTAGCTTCCTTGTATGTCAGACCACTTTAGTCACGTTTGTGACTTAAGTTAGTAATGCGACAAAAGTTTAGTCGCTTTAGCAGGCCGTCTTTTCCTCACATAATGTTGGTATGAGGTTTCATAGTACCCACAGAGTCTCAAAGAGCAACACATGGACTCACCACGGTGAAAGACAATCCTCTTGACAGGGTAGCTTCTTTGTATGTCAGACCACTTTAGTCGCTTTAGTCACTAAAGTGACTAAAAAGGCTAAAGTGTAGTTGCTTTAGTCTCATCTTTTCCCCATACAATGTTGGTATGAGATTTCATAGCACCCACAGAGTCTCAAAGACGCATGGACTCACCACGGTGAAGGATAATCCTCATGACAGGGTAGCTTCTTTGTATGTCAGACCACTTTAGTCGCGTTTCGTGACTAAAATGACTAAAGTTTAGTTGCTTTAGTCTCATCCTTTCCTCACACAATGTTTGTATGATGTTTTATAGTACCCACAAAGTGTCAAAGACCAAAGTATGGACCTGCCACGCTAAAAGAAAATCATCAAAATCATGTCAGGGTATATCAACTTTGTATGTCAGACCACTTTTAAAGTAAAGTTTAGCTGTTTTAGCCACTCATCTCCGCCCCCACACACACAATATTGGTATGAGGTTTCATACCACCCATAGAGCCTCAAAGGCCAAAGCACAGACCCACCACGGTGAAAGAAATTCATGTTAGGGTATCTCTTTTGTATGCCTGACCGCTTTAGTCGCTTTAGTGACAAAAGCGACGAAGTTTAGTCTCTGTAGTCTATTGTCTTTCCCCCGCACAATGTTGGTATGAGGTTTCATCGCTATTTTATTGAAAAAGAATTTTCTTTCTTACCCTCGGGGTATCCGTAGAGGTTGTCAACAAAGTTGGAAATGGTGTAGTCAAACGCCGCAGCTGAGATGCCGTCATTGTCCTCACTGTCGTCGACAAACTTCAGCCCCTCTCCCTGATTGACACCAATCAGCATGTCGTAGTTGAGGAACTCCCCCTAGACGCAGCGAGCAGGAAGGAAATAATCAGTGCAGGACATCATAATAATCCTAATTATATGAATTACCTGCTGCATGAGGATCTCGGGATCGTCGGGCACCACGTCTCCGTCCACCACGGGGCCGAAGGCGATGTGGTAGCGAGCCGGCTGGATGTCTTGATCCACAAGCTCCCTGAAGTTCTTGCGCCTCAGGCAGTCTACCAGGTCCGCCGTCTCGCTGTAGGTGCAGCCCACCTTGCGAGCCAGGATCTTGGTGTACTTAAGGGGCTGGTAGTTGACAGACCAGCTGGAAATGGCTGTTCCACTTTGGGCGATGGCCCTGTGGAAGAGGCCTGGAAAGAAAAAGAGACCCTAAATGTTGTCGACTTCACTAACATATTGAGTGGAATTATCCGTCCATTTGCATTTATTTTAAAATCTTCTGCAAAGCTGCCAGATGGAGCCTCACATGTGGTATAATGTAAGGGATGCTAACGAGAGGATTTGGAATGCGGTGGTCTCCCTCCTCTTCCTTAAGTCTGTCTGACTCGAGTTCTGTCACTCCGACTGCCCAAGTGGCTCGTTAGGGGGGCTGCCTGCATCACTCGTTTTCTTAACACTCTCTTTTTCTTATTTTTCTTCTTCGCCTCGTCGCGTCTGAGTACCGGCCGCTAAATTATTAAGCCCAGCTGCAGAGCCCTCTTTCCCTCAGAAATCAATTACTGCATACTGAGGGAAGTAAGGAGGCAGACTGAGATGGGAGCTTTTCTTCAAAACCAGTTTCTTTGCGAGTCGCCTTCCTTCGTTTAGCTGCCATTATCACACCAGTTTAACCACGGCTGCTTTTATCCAACAGCCCTCACTCCTTCTCCCTCCATTGTCTCGCGACAGTGTTGGAAACAAGATGGTGGATGGTTGACGGACTCCTTACCTGCAGACCTGGCGGAGAAAACTGGGGGATAACAGACACATAGCATCGAAAGGGGCTGATGATGATGATGATGAAGACGAGGACGATGGCAGCGATGACGTGATGACAATGAAGAAGACTTTTTTTTTTTTAAGGGAAGGGGGCAGTAAAAAGAGACAGTGGGTTAATACATGCTAGCATTCAACTGTAGCAGGTTTCTCTGACGAATCAACATTAGAGACAGGTCTTCAAGTCTAATCCAGTGATTCCCAACCACTGAGCCAAGGCATATTTAGTCAAAATAATTTCAATAAATAATGTATCTTTGTTCACCCATACATGCCAGGGACATATTTTGACAGGCAGAACAACACCCATTACCATTCAGACAACAGAATTATAGCTTTTTCGTTCATCATTATTTGACACATTTATGTTGGTGGTTTGCTGTAATATTTTTCTCATGCAAAATATGTTCAATTAGGTTGGGAAAAACTGCTAGTGTGCATTAAGTTGTGCAGTGGTGCCTTGAGATACAAGTTTAGTGTTATTATGAATTTGATTTGAGTTCTAGGCAGTTCTGTCAGGCCTGGCACGTTTGTGCTTGATTCATAATAATGCCACATTTCCTCTCATCAGTACGGCACTAATATTTTCTGTTCTATACAGAGGATGAAGAATATTTTTTTAAGAATACTTTTTTTCTGTTAACAAAAGGTGTAATTATCTTTGTCTTAAAGTTTGGTCTGACATAAAACTTCAACTAAGAGTGGCATTGAAGCACCTTTTTGAAGAACTGTTCACTACTTGTTGCTTATTGTCAGTTCACAAATAAATAAATAAATACATATCAGCCAAATTATTGCTTGTATCCTGAAAAACATTGCAATTTAGGTTGCTCGCATCTCAAGGCCCCTGAACCTGTTCATATTGCAATTAGCTTAGCATAGTCTGGAAGCAGGAGGAAGAACAACATCAGCTGGTAAAATGCGTCTGACAGGAGCTAGTTTATCTAATTTAATGGGATTTTGTACAAAAGGTAATGTCATGATTAGTTAGTAGGTGCATTTGAGACGAAGCAGGACATATACCAAAAAAAAAAAAAAATCCAACAAAACAAAACGGTGATATTTTGGGGGCGGTTAGCTGAAAAATCTAGAAACACGGCGAGCGCGTGAGCGTTTGGCTGCGGGTCATCGCCCGCTCAGATCTGACTCCAGAACAAAGTAGATTGCTCCGTGGGCCTCTCGCTATAACACACAGCGCCTCTGGGTGTGTGTGTGTAGTCGCTAATGGGGAGCAGGAGGTTAGATGGATGTGGGTTTTTGGTGGAGCCAAAAGCTCACTGCAGCAGTGCAACGGACCATTAACAGAAGCGCCGGCCAGGTAATGTGCGCTAATGTCCCCTGTCACTCCACTGGATCAAACAAACACGGGGACTGCTTTGAGTTCAAATTCGATGCAGTTGGCTGTAAATGCATCACACAAATTCTTGCACTTTTAAGTTCCTGCATTAGAAGTGCGCACTTTCATTCTATCAAAACTTTTTCTCGCAGCAGATAAAAAGCAGCCAAAGACGATTTTACCCTCCGAGTGGTGTGAGAGGATGAGGAGGTTGACGCAGGATGCCCCGGCTCCTGATCCAAAAATGGTGATCCTCTCCGGGTCCCCGCCGAAGTGACCGATGTTTTCGTTGAGCCAGCGCAGTGCCTGAATCTGGTCCAGGAGGCCGTAGTTGCCCTTGGCCGACTGATCACCGGTGCTGAGAAAACCTGCATGTAGACAGACAATGCAGCATGACGTGACGCCACCTTCCACAGCTCGTCCCTTTGTCCGAACCAGTGCATTGTTATGTGCATTCAGAACACAGACAGAGCTGTTGTACTGCCGGTTCTTTTGTTGATAAGCTCCTGGAAGGAGTCAATAATCAGCCTAGAAGACAATTTCAATTTTGTATGAAGAAAAGTATTGTGAGTCAAATTTTCAAATGCTTTTCTATCTGTTTTGCAAGTTGCCCATGTTGATACAAAGTGTGAGGAAATTCCAGCTTTCATCTGGAGACCATCTGGCCCTGACTTCAAATTGCTGTTGCAAAATAGTTCAAACGGGGATGGGTCAATCATTTGCTCACGCACACTGTGGGTAACTGAGGCTCACAGGCTCTCGCAAAGGAGACTATTACAGTTTCTTGGCCGGTTATTTAATGCCGGTTAGCAAAAAAAAAAAAAAAAATCCCCCCCCAAAAAAACAAGAAGGAATTGTAAAGCTCAATTGGGTCTTCTTTGAATGAGAAAATTAATGGTTTATTTCAGTTTTATACTTAAACAAAGATAATTTCTAACAAATTAATTAACTAATTCACTCCCAGCCATTTTCACTGAAACAAACTCCCAGCTGTTTTACTGGATTTTTACTGAATTTGCAAGGCCCACGGATATTGGGTTCTATTGCTATAAAAACATTGAACCTACCAAAAGAAAGATTAGAGTCTCTTCTTTCATCAGGAAAAAAAAAGTATATTTCCATCTGTTTCGGTTTTGTGGCAATTAGCATAGGAATATAGCTAAGTTTCACCATTATTCAAAAATCTGTTTAAAACAGTGGGGAAATAGCTTGTTTCAACATGGCACTGGCACTCTTATACTCTGCTGCCACCTGCTCGCTGTTTTTGTAATAACTACCATTGCTTCAAGCATTCTCATTTCAGAGGCTGCATCAAAGCCTTCTGTATGCTCTAGCACAAAAAAATAAATAAAAAATAAAAAACGTATGAATACGTCTTTGGGAGCATGGTAATATTTAAAATAGAATGTCTTTTTCTGTTATGAAGCAATTAGCATTAGAATATAGCTAAGCTTAATCATTATTCACAAATTATTCACAAAAACTGTGGGGTTAACAGCTTCATTGCAACATGGCCCTGTTGATCTCTTATACTCTGCTGCCACCCACTGGGCATATTTTGTTATAACTACCATTGCCATTACCACTCTCTTCAGTTCAGAGGCTGCATCAAAGCCTTCTGTATGCTCTATCATAAAAAAAACAAAACAAAAACAAAAACAAAAACATATAAATACGTCTTTGGGAGCATGGTAATATTTAAAATAGAACGTATTTATACGTTTTTGGGAGTAGATGAGCTAATAACTGAAAAAGGAATAGGAACATTAGAAAAAAACACAACTATAAACTGGTAACTTTCGTTTTGCTAGTGGATTCAAGACTACTACTCCAGCTTTAAGTGTCATTCAAACAAATTTAATATCTAACAGTCCTGAAAGTTTGTTTGTTGATATTTGCCTTCATAATTGTTGCTTAATATCTTCGATTGTTCCACCAAACAAGCCAATATGTTCCATTGATCCTAATTAGACTCTTCATTAGGCGAGCGTGAAAAGGTCGCACGATAAATCCATACAGCGAAGGTCGATCACGCAGACAAGGCCGACTGCAATCGCACAAGTTCATAAAATGAAACATCAATAAAGATATGTATTCCAATTTTCCTTTGAACAACGGCATGACGGTTGAAGCAGCACGAGAGTACAAGTGCGGCAGCCCGCTTGAGTCCGTCTCACCGAGCACACATTCATCCTAATCTGACAAGATGCTCGGACAAAAGTGACGGTGTGTGAGATGAAAGCAGAGCGTGAATAGGCTTTAAAATGGCTGTGGTAAAAAAAAAAAAAAAAAAAAAAAAAAATGGAGCTGGGGGTGGAGGAGAGAGGGTAGGATAGTGGGTGTTCTGTGAGAGCCGGACAGAGGAACACTGTTTCATCTGACTCCAAGACACCGGACACAAAGGCCGGACCTCCTGTGCAATGCAAATACACTTTTGCCTCTTGAACCTTCCCCAATTTGCATTTTTGAACACGCAGGCCGCAGCTTCCCCTGCTGCTCTGACATCATAATGTAGTAGAATACAATTTTCAAATCACATATTAATGATTTGCTTGTGTTGAAAACTGCATGGGACCTAGAAAAATAAATTATGGAATATTATATCGCCATGGCAATATTGAGGCGGGAAAAAAAGTCGCAATTAAAGATTATTTTTCAAAATTGTTCGGAAAGTATCTTTCAGGCAAAAATAGACCACAGAGAAGAGTGTGCGTCTATCTTCTCTCAATGGATTTCCTTTTAAGCTTTTTCAATATTGTTTTGATGTCTTCTCAAGCTGTGTGTGCGTGGACGCAAGCGAAAGCAGGCCAGCTCCCAGCAGAGCATACAGGCATGTTTGTGTGTGTTTAACATGCACTGTGTTCATCCCTGTGAGGTTGAGTTCCCAGGTGGACGCTCGGGATCATCACTAGAAGTGATGTGAACCGAAAGATTGGCATAAGCTCAAATTGACCTCATCAGGTTGTGCACCCTTTTTTTTTTTGAATGGTTATTGCATGTGGGAGCCGAAAGTCGAGCATTGATATTGTGCTGCAAAATGCTGCAATACTTGAAACAGAGCTGGCCTAGATTTTGGGACTCCTCCACCTCCTCCACCACCACCAACTCCTCCTCCTTCTCCTCCTCCTCCTCCTCCTCGGCTGCAGCATGGTGCAGTTTAGCTGAGCTTGGAGCTTGTTCAGCTTGTGTCATTCATGCTTGTTGCCACACTTTCTTTCAAAAGCACAATAAGCGTGACGATGACTCTTTCCCGTTGCATATATATTGCATCTCTCAACCATGCCAAGCACATGATCAACGGCTTTTGTATCGCTGTCCAAACAAAACAAAGACATGAATCACACGCGCCAGCCCAATCTGCTCTGCATTAATGATGGCTTTGCCTCATCATTTATGGCCCGCCTCATTCTGTTTAAAAAAAAAAAAAGGAAAAAAAAAAAAGAAGTGTAATAAAACTCGCCACACGAGCAGCCGAACAAGACTTAACTGGACAATGGCAAACAAAATAATTACAGTCTAAAAATAGTGACCAAAAACTGCAACCGGCTGTTTTGTAATCTGTACTGGATTTCATTCACTTTGTCCGATTTTATTTTATTTATGAAATGTTTTTTGCGAATTAATACAATTAATCTCTGTCATGTCATTTTGATGTACAGTGTTCCCTCGTTTTCCGCTGGGGTTAGGTTCCAAAAAATACCCGCAATAAATGAAATCCGCGAAGTAGTTAGCTTCATGTTTTACAATTCTTATAAATGTTTTAAGGCTCTAAAATCCCCGACCGCACAATTTATACACTTTTCTCATTGAGGCATTTACATGTTCTCACATTTCTCTCTTGTTCAAACTTTGACAATGTTCAAACCTTCATAAATTTTATAAAATGGGTATATTACTGTAAATAAATATGCAAAATTGCACTTAAAAAAAAATCCACGATACAGCGAGACCGCGAAAAGTGAACCGCATTATAGCGAGGGAAGACTGTATTAATAACTAATTTAATGTATCGGAAATGTATTTGTACATTGTCAGTTGTACTAAAAAACAAAACAAAAACTTAATTAGGTCGACATTGGCTCCGGTGTTAGCAGCTAGCAGTGTTAGCGGCTAACAGCGCTAGTGCCCCATATCTACTGTAGGCTGGCAAGAGCTGTCGGATTAAAAAGTGGTTTAGTTTAATAGAAATAAATGACTGATCACTTTGATACTGGAAGCCTGACACAGTTGTCTTTCCGACAGATCCGTTTTGAACAAAACCGCCTTACTGAAACGTGATGTTTTTATTTTGGCGCCTGTTGTCAGTGTTTAGCGGCAGCTAAAGGTTTTAGTGGCTAGCAGAGCCGTCGTATTACTTTTCAAAGGCAGTTTAATATCATATATGACTGAACACTTTGAGGTTCACAGCCTGAACAGTTGCCGTTGCTCAAATGTGCTATTATAGTCACAAAATCGTGAGTGTTGTTCTGACGTCATTTCGTCTCAAACTAGAATCTATGAGGAGAGATTTTTCTAGAATTTCACAAATGTTTCTAGACTGTATGGATGGAAAATAATGTGCTGCTAAGCACAGTTTAAATTGAAGTTAAAAAAGTTAGTTATCTTTTATTTATTTTTTCCTAATATCCGATTATGTGTAGAATTTTCAGCAGGATATTCAAATACAAAAATATTTGATAGCTGCAGGTCTTGAGCTAAGAATTATTGTCACACAAATCGCTACCACATTCTTTTTTAGAACTCCACCAAAGACGGCAAACTTTAGAGATGTGCTACATGGGGCTTGTAATGAAAAATTGCACACCCCACTGCTTTAACCACTACTGACGAAGCCTCTTCTAGACAGTTTCCGTGACCTTGACAATTAAACGTTGTCAAATTAGTGTTGAAATTACGCAAACGATTGACCTGCTTCTGCAAGTGCAATGACAGATGAAAGTCCTGAGCGTGCGGGGGCACGTTGGGGCGAGGAAGGACAAAGCAATGATAACAAAGGTGTCTTGTGGCGGAGGACAATGGGCAACGAAGCAAGCAATTTGCAGGGCACAAAGCGAGCGCACCTGTCAGACATCTTGTACGGCGTTTATCTATGAGCACACCCTTTCTGTAAGGAAATAGACCACGTCTGAATGCTTCTGAATGGGCCGCCTTTCCAACCAAGCGCCATTCACGTCAATTCAGCTGGCCGGCGTACAGTTCGCGGCAAATAAACCATGTCAAAGCCGGCGCCGTAAATCAGTCGCCTTCATCGTAAAGGATATTAAATGCATTGTCAGGCTGTAAACGTGAGTTCAAGTGCAATCGATCGGCCGGCCGTCGCCAAACGGGAGAACAAGAAATCAGAACGCGGGCATTCATCGTGAATGGATGGAATTACATGGATTGGGGAGCGTATTATTGCAGTTTCGGGGCAAGCAACCGCTGTGGCGCAACGCCACTTCAAGTCACACCCAGGGGTGAGGAAGTGTTATAAATATGACTGTGAATGATAGTTACGTGCCGAGTCAAAAAGACTTTGGTGAAATATTGAAAGGTAGCGAGAGGCTGCTGACACGCCGACTGCCATCAAAGACGTCGAAAAGGCCTTGATGAATAATTCATAACGCGGCATAAAAAGATGCGAGGGAGGGAGCTCAGACGAAAATATACAATGTTCAGATTTAGAATTTAAATCAAGGCAGCTGCCTTAAAAGTTTATAAAAGATGTTACACTTGAAGAGAAATGTTTTTATAGATTCCAGTCTGATGCTGCGCTGTAGAAGATTAATCACACTCGAGCCAGAGCGGAGGGGTTTCATCTTCGCCGGACCCATGAGTGTTTCTCTTTTTGCCCAAAGTTCTGAAAAGGTCGGCGGCGGAAGAGCAAAGTTATTGAACTCTTGAATTTGGACTCCCTTTTCATTTAAACCAACAACCGTCCATCTCAAAGAGAGAACGTCTCCCACCTGGCCCAAAACATGCGGGACAATTGGACTCATCCTTGATCGCTATTTGGCATCCTCGCGGCACTGATTAAAGTTATCAAGGGGAAGCCGGCTCCCTATTTGGCAGGCAGAGGAAGATGTGCCACGACTCAGCCTGTCAGATTAATAAATACATCACTGCATTTAACGGACTTCAAAAATAAGGGGAAATAAGGACTGGATCTTTTCTCATTGAAATGAATGGAAATGCTATTAATCTGTTCCAACACAACAAAAATGGTTGTCAAGCGTACTAAAAATAATTTAACCGTTTTAACCTCCTTCTGGTGTACCTCCCTTAGCCACCTGGGGGCAGTAAAAGACTATAATGTTATTTCGTTCTATGCAGAGGATAAAGAATTTTGAGGACTGTTATATTTACTGTCTAAAAAAAGGGTTAAAGTACACCAACATGAGTCAGAGACAAAGATAATAAATAATGCTGAGTTTTCATATTAACTCATTTGCTCCCAAAATGTATAAATATGTTCTAGTTTACATATTACCATGCTCCCAAAGACAAATTTATACGTGTTTTTTTTGTGCTAGAGCATACAGAAGGCTTTGATGCAGCCTCTGAACTGAAGAGAATGCTTGAAACAATGGTAGTTATTACAAAAACGGCCAGCAGGTGGCAGAAGAGTATAAGAGATCAACCAGGGCCATGTTAAAACAAGCTCTTTCCCCACTATTTTAAACAGATTTTCGAATAAGGGTGAAACTTAGCTATATTCTAATGCTAATTGCTGCAAAACAGAAACCGATGGAAATATACTTTTTTTCCTGATAAAAGAAGAGACTGTAATTTTTCTTTTGGTAGGTTCCATGTTTTTATAGCAATAGAACACATTATTCTGTGGGCCTTACAAAATCAGTCAAAATCCAATAAAACAGTCGGGAGCAAATGGGGTTGCTTCAGTGGAAATGGCTGGGAGGGAATGAGTTAATTTAACAATATCAATATGCTTATCCTTCCCGTTTTAACGATAATTGGGTTTTCCGCTGCTTTCCCTTGACACTCCTTCCTCTTCCCCTCGTTTTCCAGTCCCTCCATTGGTCACTTCTGTGTCAGGACTTGACGTTATTAGCCTGCTAATTACTTCTCACCAGCCCTCATTTACCCTCCGAATCCATTCTTATATTATATATATATATATATATATATATATATATATATATTAGGGGTGTGAATTGCCTAGTACCTGACGATTCGATTCGTATCACGATTCACAGGTCACGATTCGATTCGATACCGATTAATCCCGATACGAATTTATAAGTCGATTGTTGCGATTTTTTTTCATTCAAATTTAGAAAATACTAATCAGTAAGCTTGTAGAGTGTAAGATTTATATGAAAAGCATTAAAATAAAACATTAAGGCTTAATGTTCCGTTCATATAACATTCTTCCATGCTCAAGGTGTGAATCCTAAAAAAAAAAAAAAAAAAAAAAATCGATTCTGCCGATTATTGAATCGATTCGAGTATCGCGATATATCGGCGAATCGATTTTTTTAACACCCCTAATATATATATACTCCCTTCCAAATAAAGCAGATGCTTTGACCGACAAGTCGTTCGCTCAAATGGCGCTCTGATGAAACAAGCAAAGTGACACGACGACAACACGGTCACGCTGATTGCTTTCGCAGCTTCGTCTTGCCTCGTCGCGTCTCACAGTCAAGGAGTTACGTCCTCGCAGAGCTGTCGGCCTCCGAAGGGAGACGGAGGAATTCTGGGTGTCTCATTAGGAGACGCTCGGGCTTGTGCCTTTTTTATGTTCCGCAACATCTCCAGGATGCCACATTAGGATAATTAACGACCTGAAAGATTTCCTCCATCAGCTCCAGGATGTCCGAGCAGAAATGCTTTGTTCTCACTTTGAGTAAGAACCTGCCCGAGAGGCTCTTTCGCAAACGTGCTTTATATCAGCGTCGGAGTTGTAAACATCTGGACAAAAGGCAGACGCCATTTGTCAAAGACGTGCTGTGTCGCTCAGGGTTTCTGAGGACACATGCTGATGAAACTTTGACAGATGACGCGCGCCGTCTCCCAACATTGCATACACCGACGCCATCTTCATCCAAACTGCGGCTTTTACAAATACAGCTGCATATCAGTAAATTGGAATATGATGGCGGGGAACTATTTATTTCAGGAGTTTAATTTTCACATGCCACACACACACACACTGGACGGATGTAGACAGGCACACTACTGGCAAGACAACACAATACATGTGCCTGCTTGGCATTTGCAAGGCTCCCATTTAGAGGCCGTTACATAATTAGCATTTGCACACGCACACCCTCTTATGTAATTAAATCACCGTCCTATGCATCTATTTTTAGGTAGAATAAATATCTGGTGACTATTAAACAGGGTAAACCTTACATTAGTGTTTTCCAAATATTTTCTAAAAAAAGATACAGCTACAATTTCATCATCGACTTTAAACACGGTTTCTGTATGTATCAGCAAGTGTAATTTACGGACGTTTTTTTTCTTTTAATGCAACTTAAAAATAATTTCATGCCCACATTGTACTCCGTGTACACACATACACCCGCAAACATATACATACATACATAACATACACATAGTGTTTATATATTAGGGTTGCCAGTGGGTTACATTTATGTATTGTATTAATTGCATGATGATTAATCATAAATTAATCGCACGTTATATCTGTTCTAAATGTACAATAAAATAAATTTTTTCAAGTTATCATCCTCTTGTTAATTAACTAAGTGGACAAATATGGTTATAAAATAAAAACGTGGTTGTATAATTTCGGTCATTGATACATCAACTTAATAGCAAATCATAAAGTTAACCATTACAGTTTATGCTTAAAAGGAGTGAGAAAAATGGAGTCGTAGATTTGTGTTGAGATAATTGTCTGCCACTAGGTGGCATTAGAGTTTCATGATGGACGTCTTTTCAAATTGGTATTTGGAACATGGAGCAACTCCTGGATTTTATTAGTCAGCAGTTCCCGCAAATAAATATATATATATATTTTTTATCACATTAATTATTGCTAAATTGTGTTATCATGACTCCTTTACACAATGTTGTATTAAGAATAAAGCACAAACAACTATTTAAATTTAAAATGCCTCGCAACATCGGATTTAATGCTTCTTAATGCCATTTAAGGCCTTGTAAGCGAAATCCATTTCATGACTTTTAATGCTTTTTAATGACCCGCGGAAAGCCCGTTAAAAAATGTCAGTCTTGAGTTTGAGCACCACTGCTCTAAACCCATGTGCACACGAATGCACCCGACATGCTGAATGATGGCGGTCTTTATCCACTGATCCACACCATTATTACCTGCAGCTGTGTTTACATCGAGTGGGAGGAAACAACAATCAAGTAACCTTGGCTTTTCTCTTGAACCGTGCCGCCTCGCCGTGCACGCCACTCAAACCCCCGCACGCGGCCAAGCTGTAGATGTGGGATGAGGATACGAATTAGACTGATTCATAATTCATTAGCAACCTTGACAAGGGGAGAAGGAGGTGACGGGAGGGGAGGGGGCTCCAGAACATCGATTTCCGTCATGTTGGGGTCATCTGCGCACGGACGTGACTCGGCGGCGGCTGCTTGAGCTCACGTCACAGGCTCGTCTCTTTGATACAAGCAGAACAAGCTTTGGGATGTGGATAATGTCAGGTGCTACTCAGGCTGTTTTGTTTGTCAATTTGTCAGTATTTTACTATTTGCTGCTTTATAGTGCCAAACTTTAGGTAGCCCACGACTCTTGTAAAGATTTGGTCCAGTAGCTTTGTTGGCATCTAACTGCAAATGGCTTTAATGTACAGTGTTCCCTCATATATCATGGGTGTTACATTCCAAAAACTACCTGTGATCATGGAAACCCACCTTTTTTTTTTTTTTTTAAACTCCTGTTAATTAGATATATTTTTTCGTTTATTATATATATTTTCGTTTTGGTTTCATTTGTACTTTATTATATATGCTTTCTCATTCATCATATGTTTTTTCATTTACATTCATTTTTTCCATTAAAAGTATGTTTTGTTTTGTTTTTACTTGTTATACAGCACAGTATGTATTTTTTCATTTATGTCTATATTTTTCATTCATCATTTTTTTTTTTACAGTAATTTTTTTTCCATTAAAAGTATGTTTAAAAAAATACTTGTGTTATACAGCACAGTATATATTTTTTTCATTTATTATAAATATTTTTTCTGCTTTGGTATGATTTTTAGTTTATTATGAATGCTTTTTCATTCATCATTTATGGGTTTTTTTTCATTTACAGTCATTTTTTTTCCATTAAAAGTATATATATATATATATATATATATATTTTTTAATTTACTTGTTATACAGCACAGTATATACTTTTTTCATTTATTATATGTTTTTTCATTTTGGTATGATTTGTAGTTCATTATGAATGCTTTTTCATTCATCATTTATGTTTTTTCTCATTTAAAGTCATTTTTCCCCCCAATAAAAGAATGTTTTTTTTTTTTTTTTTTTTTTATTTACTTGTTGTACAGCTCAGTATATATTTTCTATCACCGGAATGCAATGCGTTGGAAAGGTCTCGTCGAGACAAACCCGCGGATGCCCGTATGTCCCCGGTCGGACGTAGGGTTCGAGAGATACGGCCGCACAAAGACCAAAAAAAATAAATAGTGTTGTTCCGATACCGTTTTTTGGCCCCCGATACCGATCCCGATACCCAGCTTTGCAGTATCGGCCGATGCCGATACCATACCTACGTTTTTTTCCCCCTCAACATGTAAAAGCTGTCCTGCCATTGGTTCAGAGCATTCAAGGGCCAATGTTATATCAGTGAATATCGTGCACGAGCAAGACACAAGATGCTGCATCCAAAATCCTATATTACCGGTAGAATTAATAGTATCGGCATGTTACATGTTACATGTCACCGATACCACTGTTTTAATGCAGTATCGGCACCTCTGCCGATACCAGTATCAGTATCGGAACAACACTAAAAATAAACAAACCAAAAAGCGTTAAAAGAAAAGCACACTGTAAAAAATCCGCGAAACAGCAAGGCCGCGAAAGGTGGACCCGTGTTAAATGAGGGAACACTCTACCACATAGTGTTAGCAGTGAACACAAAATGTTAGCTGTCCTCCGTTGTCTTTCTATCCGCCTACACATGCTGCGCTGGAACAAACCAGGATTTACAGTTCCCAAGCTGCAATGGACTGCACCACTAATTATTGGACTCGGGTTCCATCACGGCTCGCCTCCTCCTCCGCATTCATGAATGCGCCTTGGTCTCTCCGTGCCAGTTCCGCTATGGATCGATGTCTCCCGTGAGACACCTGAGGCAATCAGGAAGAGTTGATTGCTGTCCCGTTTTCTTCCCGCGTCCGTCCTTTTCAAATCTCACCGGGCAGGACGTTCGGCGCGCGTCCAACTGCTGCCTTTCCTCCATCATGGCGCATCGACAGAACCCTGGCATCAGCTCACTGGGAATGCTCCACGCTTATTTATCTTATCTTTCATACTGTCCACAAGGACAATCAGCCAACATTTACATTGCAAGTGAACATTTGAACATTTGAAAAGTTGAATGCTTTCAAGATTTTGTTTCGAGGAGATGGCCTGAGGTTCTGAACCGGCATGACCTAAAGCGCTAAGGTGGAGGTACTGACCTGCAGCATATGAATAAATCAAGATTCAAAATAGGGCCAGACTGACATGCATTTTCGGAATTCCGATATTTGGCCAATTCTCAGATGATTAAAAACCAAATTAATCATTACTTAAATTGTATTATTATTATTATTATTATTATTGTTATTATTATATTTTGTATTTAATTTTATTTAATTTAAATGTATAAAATTAACAAATTAATATTGTTTGTTTTAGATATCATTATATAAACAGAATTCCCCCACGGAAATGTCCTATTCCATTGACTTGCTAAGAAGCCTTCCAAAGATGGTGAAAAAAAAAAAAAAATGGAATTCGAGCGCTTGACGCGTCTGTATGATAGCAAGAATGCTGGAGGGCTCCTTGCAGTGTTTGGCTGCATTCACTTCATGCATTATCCATACGGTGGATCCAATGCATAAATCAACAGCGGGTGTTAATCTGCAATTGTCAGGAAACAGAAGATGAGGTTGCAGTACAGTGGATGTAACTGTTCAAATGCCAGGTTTTTGTGATCTAAAAAATAGCTCATAAATCTTTTCAAAACTTTATTAACGTGGCCTATAATCTGTACATCTTTAGTGAACTAGACTAAGTGCAATTTCTGGAGAAATTGCGTTGGAATGCTGAACGCTGAATGCCAATAGATGAATGCTGAGCTATGAAGTAAATTGAAAGATAAATTATGTGAAAATTAAGTTTTAATAGAAGTTGAAAGATAAATGAATAAAAAGAACTGAGCAGTATCACAGAGCTGGTAATGATGATCAGCTGGGCGTGGAAAGTGGGATTTAGAAAATGTTCAATGCTTTCAGCATTCCCACAATTTAGTTCAGTCTTTTTGAGAGAGAAATCAATCAATTGTGGTTGCACAAGTGTGCACACCCTCTCATAACCGGGATGTGTCTGTGTTCATGCCTCCGTTAACACAAAATCAAGCTCAGATGTTCTAGTAAGCTTTCACTGGCCTTTTTTTTGGCTTCATAGGAAACGCCTGAAGTTTTTGTGGTAACACCAACTGTTATTTTGAAACGCTCCATAATTCTTACCATAAAAAAGCAATTGAAAGCCTAAAAGAACACATGAACTTCATTTTGTGTCCAACTGTTCATAATTCACTCCACCTGCTGAATTCAGAGAATCTCCAAATAGCAGTCAGCATCACCACCAAGTTGTAAAATGATTTATCTCGGTCTCATCTGAACAGGGTTGTGTAGACTTTTTAAACCCATGCAGGAGAAGAATTTCTACATATTCCCACTGTGGTGCTCCACCGTATTCACTTGCCTAATCCTGAGGGACAGGAAGGGAACGGAAGTCTGCCAAGCAGTTTGATCAGGCGCCAAGTCCCGTTTGCTTCTTCCGCCACTCACATCTGCTCAAGGGCCATTTGGAGCCAGGCCAAGCCCCTCCACAAAGTCACCTGGACGACAACGCTTGCGTTTTTGACTAGCAAACAAAACTCTGTTGTAATTTGTGCGCCTTTGAAGCAAACCAGTTCTATTGGCAGCCCGACATGCCCACGCCATGGTACCAATGTATCCAATGTGAAACTCAGCAGAAAGTCCCGTCCTGTGGTGAGACATTACCTGGGCCGCACTCAAGCATCTTGATTGCCATATGTTGTTTGTCTGCGCTACCCCGAGCAGACAATTCACGCTTCCAGCTTACCAGGAACACTTTGCGCAATTCGCTCGTCCATGAAGACGTGCTTGGGTGGACGAACCTCATCAATCACCCTCGGGATAAACTCAAATAGTTAGCTCGTCCACCTCTCGGTTTTGAGGTTGCCTGCTCCCATCTCGGCTCCCTCTCTGGAGTTTGACGGTTGACTGTACTCATTCTGGTAGTTTACATTAGATTCGCGCCTTCGGAGAATATTCCCCAAATAGCAGCGCCATCCCCACGGGGAGAACGCCCGCCGCCGTCGTCTCGCGGCGATCCCGGGAGCGCAGCGTGATGACTCAAAGCGCTGTCATCTCGGCGTAATGATGATCAATCTCGGCTATTAGCGGCCCGCAGCTCCCCGCCGACGACGTTCTGACACGAGAAACACGCATCCGCCTAATCGGCCCCATAACTCCCACTTTTGCGGAGCGCCCGCGAGCAAAAGTGGGCTACGGTGAGGAGGGATGAGCACTGATGAGCGAGGCAGGCAGGTAACCAAAGTTGTAAACGGTCGACGACCAAACATGCCTTTGACTGGATGCCAGTCTTTTGCTTACACTGCTTCCAGTACGTGTATGTCGCATTTTTTATCCAATCAGATTTCAGCAATCATGTGTTGCTATGCCAATCTAATCTGCCCAGGGCCCTCACAATCTGTTATAATGTCATTGTGAGTTTTTGTTGAAGATTTCAAATTTGTCCTTACAGGGCCAGGGCAATGGCTACTGATGACATCAGCATTTTTCTGACCTGTGATTGGCTAGTCAGACCAAAATTTGTTCTGATAGGTATAACATGTCTGTAGTTCCTAGGACACATTTAACAATATCTAGTTAGTATTTGGGATGTCCGATATGACTTTTTTTCTATTTGTCTAATTTCTGATGATGACAGCTGATACTGTGTTTACCGATATCTTGAAATAAGGCCCTACATGCTACTCAAGAATATTTTAGTTAACTAAAATGAAAAAAAACTAAAGCTAAAATTCCCAAAACAATTTCGTTAACTAAATAAAATAAAAATAAAAATGCTTTTTAAAAAAACGAAAACTAACTGAAATTTTATGTTTACAAAACTAACTAAAACTAACTATAATTACAGCAAAAATGTCTTTTGTTTTCGTCTTTGGTAATTAATTTAATGCATGAGCCTTTTGGGATGATTTTAAATGTGATTGGCGTCTCGTGATTCTCGATGCATTCTCGTTGTTTTTCGTTTAGTCATATTATGTGAATAAATAGTTAAAACCTTATTTGTGTCTGCGCTTTGGGATCCAACCGTTCAGCACATGACAGTATATGTATATGTATGTGCTTGTGAGACACCAGACTTATGCCTCATACTGTATATTGACTGGAGAAGACTGCACATCAATTCTTGAGGGGGTTACTATGGAGACTGAGAGTTTAGTGTGTTTTGTGTGTGTGTGTATTGATCCATTGTGTGTATGTGTGTGTGGCCAATGTGCTTGAGTTGTTCTGCCTGCGCGTCTCAAAATCATTTCTCTGGTCATGTCAGGTTGCTCTCACACTGCTGCCTGATGCCACACACAGATACACACTCATCGGACAAAGTTTTGCTCTGATTAACCAATCACAGTACAGAAAAATGCTGATGTCATCACAAGCTGCCCTGGAAGGATGAATATGAAATCTGATTGGTTAAAAAAAAAAACATTCCCATTGCAAATATAGCTAAAGTTCTAACAGCCTCTTGATTCTGAGGGCCCTGGGCAGATTAGATTGGCATGGCAACACATGGACGCTGAAATCTGATTGGATTAAAAAAAAAAAGAAAAAAAAAAGGAAGCTTCACAATCACGTACTGGAAGCAGTGCAGTCACGAGAAACGCTAGCAAATGAAGACAATAGACGACCGGGCCCTTCTTGCAATTCATTAGGTTTTACGACAAGCACGCTGTATTTTAAGAGTAATTTAAAACATAACCAATTCTCAAGCCTACATTTTGCATGTTGCACTCCTTGAGGATGCCATATCCGCAGTGAGAATGTGTAAAAAAACACACACATACACGTACACGTCTCAAGAGGGTGCATCAACACGGGCTCTGCCGCACACTGAAGCGGCTCTGCGGGTTTTATTTTTAGCATCGCAGGCAAATCCCCCCCCCCCCCTTCCTGCTCTCTGGCCTCCCTCTCATCTCTCTCCTGCCATCACTTCTCTCATCTCTCACCCTTGTCTTTGTGTGTGCGCGCTTCCATGCCCTGTGCTCTCCCAGTCATTGATCACCCGCGAATGGATGCGTTGTCTCACTTTCATCTCCCTCCCTTAGGACGTCTGTCGCCACGGCAGCCGAGCGGCGTGAGGTCAAACGCCGGGCGGCCCTTTACGTATTCAACGCTGCGGACTATTATTGTATGTGCTCCGTTTGAATGAATGAATGATTTCAGCTCCATACATAAAGCAGAAGAGAAAACACAAACATCTTTCCGAACAAATCAATTAACCGATACAGGAATAGGCTTCAAACATAAGTAATAAATATATTTAGAAAATCCTTTATAAAGAACAGCCACTGGTTTAACGTTTTTGGGAGCAAATGAGTGACAAAAATCCAAAAGCTCCACGACTCACCCAGCACGCCGAGACGATAATTCATGGTCACCACGATGACGTTGCCGTAGGCGGCGAGCACGCTGGCGTCAAACATGTTTCCGGTGCCTTCCATGTACGAGCCCCCGTGAATGAACAGCATCACCGGCTTCTTCCTGCGGTCGCGAATGTCTGCAGAAGGAGGTTCAATTTGATCAGATGTTGCTTTTGATAAGAAGAACAAATCGTAACACTTGATTGAGGAGTACTGCACTAGAAAGTAGTTGGATGAGTACTTTTGAGGCAATTAAAAATAACAGTGCAAACAGTCTTGCTGATTGTCAAGTGATGTGTATCATCACGACCATCCAAAGTTGCTGGGAAGAAACACATTTGTATTTTTTACACGCATTTATTCCTCACTTTTGCTTGCGGGGGAAAAAAATATATAGCTTAAGGTCATTTAGGTTGTCGATAACACAAACAAGCCAATGTTTCCTTTTGAACTTCTCCAGAAAGTATATTTAAGTTTATATATTTCTTTTTGGCTCAGATTATTTCTCTTTTCATTTCAAGGCCAGCCAGACATGAATGCAGAAACGTGAAAGTGTGCGAAAAGCAGAATACAGACAGGAAAATGTAGCATTACATGAGGGGGCGAGAAAAACAAACAAACAAAAAAACAAAACGCCAACATGAAATGTTGGGTGTCCTCCGTCCATTGTTGTCCTTGCTCATGACAGGTCACCAGCTGTCTTTCCATCCCAAATTTCCATAATTCCCCCCACCTTGGCTCGCGCCTCGGCTCTCTCACAAATGCGAAAATCAGTCGGTCGGCGCTGAGCTGCAAGGACAGTTACATCAACATCTTTCTGGGTCAATTCCCCAGCAGTCCATTTCCAGGAAATGTATTCTCTCGGATGCTATTGTTGAGCGCTGGCAACACCACAACAATGGAAAGATGACGCAAAAGCATTTCACATCAACAGTAACACATCACAATTGTAATTTAGGAATGGTGTCGATAATATATCGGCTTGTAATGGGGAGGAAATCAGCTGCTGTTGCCATGGTGACCTGGCATTACCGACTTGAGTTCATGTCATTCTTAGCCGGTATACTCAAAATGCCTTTTCTTTACATTGGGCTTTACTCTAAGGGTTCTACTTTACACATGGCCCCTTTGCAGTACACGATGACATATTGTTCTCTGGAAACAATGCATCCCAAGTAGCTGTTTGCAAATCAATAGGATTGATCCCCTTTCGTTGACTGACGGCTCCCTTGCAGCTGCATTCGAGCTGCTCAAGCCAAGCACGTACTGTGCAAGTGTGCACCATTGCTGCACACTTGCACTACACTGCGGTGATTGCGTTCAAGAAATGAAAGAAATACTGAGTGGAAGCAAAAATTGATATGTTTTGAAATAGTCACATTCTTGAGGGGGTGTGCACTTTTGCAACCATACATCAAATTCACTCTCCTTTTTGAATTTGTTTTCTTTCTTAATTTTGTTGTACGTTTTAACGGTTATATTCGTAAAAAGTTTTATATCGTTGTCTCATTTTTTGATATCCCAAGTCAAGCCAAGTCAAGTCACCTGTATTTATATAGTTATATAGCGCTTTCAAACAGGGTACAAAGATGGAAATCAATAGTCAAAATTGGACCCCGGCGGCACGGTAGTTGAGTGGTTAGCACGTCTGCTTCCCAGTTCTGAGGTCTCCGGTTCGAGTCCAGGCTCGGACCTTCCTGGGTGGAGTTTGCATGTTCTCCCCGTGCCCGCGTGGGTCTTCTCCGGGTACTCCGGTCTCCTCCCACATTCCAAAGACATGCATGGCAGGTTAATTGGGCGCTTCGAATTGTCCCTAGGTGTGGGTGTGGATGGTTGTTCGTCTCTGTGTGCCCTGCGATTGGTTGGCAACCAGTCCAGGGTGTCCCCTGCCTACTGCCCAGAGCCAGCTGAGATAGGCGCCAGCAGCCCCCGCGACCCTTGTGAGGAATAAGCGGTCAAGAAAATGGATGGATGGATGGAAATTGGACCCTCTCCAGATGAAAGAGGTCCAAAACGAGCACAGTAAACACGAAGCAACGAGGCTGAACACGCCGACTCCGCTCGGCAAGTTTGAAGGCGTAAGACGGCAGAAGGCTGCGGTACCCCGAGGAGCCGCAGCTCGGCTGCAGATGCTCTCAAGCAGAACGGCAGACAATGGCACTATTAGGCCCGCGCTCGTGTTCAGCACACCACCCACCGACAACCCCCAGGACGCCACCTTCTGCTCCCCTCGCCATCCTGCTGCTTGACTGGTGACTGATGAACATCGAGTCTTGAAACGCAACCACATAGCCTCGCCTGTCTGCTAGCTTAATGCTAATGCTAATTAGCATCTATCTTGCAGCAAACAGAACAGTAACAATACCAACACTATAAAACAGTACTCAAAGTCATATATTCTTTATCCTCTGCATAGAGCGACTAATATTAGTGCTGTACTGATGAGCTGGTAGAGGAGTGTCTCAATTAAATGTTAACAAAATTGGCCTCACAGCTGTTTGTTAGCCAACAGCAAGTTTAGAAAAGGTCAAACCAAGATCAACTCCAAAAGTTTTAGCGCATTTTCGGCTTAGCCTGGAAATTGTGAGTGATGTATTGTTACGTTTAAAGTGCATCTAAGTTATTATACATTTGCTAAAATGCTGTATACTCATGAACTTTAAGTGAATTACTTTGCACCCATTTCTTCAGATGAGCTGTACCAAACAGTCTGGCTGCGTTAAAATGAGTCACACCGTATGGGGCAGAAGCGAAAACGAGAACTTTGATTGCTAATGGATAATCAAATGCTTACTTGCAACACACTTACATCCAACCAGACAGCTATGTTAATCTAAGAAAATGCAGTGTTGCACTTTTGCAGCGTTGCACTTTTGCGCTTTCCCCACCCCTTAGTAGTGCAACGCCATTTTTTTCATACCCGGATAGGGAACAATCCCAAATAAAAAGAGAGGAAGCAAGAGAATTGTCATTGTTATAACTGACAACTCTGCTCTCCTCGCTGCAAGTAAAAAACAAAAGTCTTGTCTTCTCGTCCTTGTTTCCGTCTCTTCAAAATGTTTTGGCGTGTAAACCTAACATGTATATACGTGTGTAAGTGGCATCACGTGCATGCAGGTTATTGGGAGGCCACAGTGATGGAGGACCAGAGGTGGAGAGAGACGGCCGGTGATGAATGGGCCCTGATGAGATGCACAGTGGCAGAGCTGGCCCACAGGCCGCCGAGCTGGCCGAAAGACCAATCGTTAGAGCACAATGGATCACGGGGCCAGACTGATTGCATCGGAGATGTGTACGTGTGTGTGCGGATATGCCTAGGGTGCATTTTCAGACACACTGCCAGCTAAGGTAAGGTAAAGTAGATGTGACTGTGTTTAATGGGCCTTTAAACAATAAATGCACAATATATACAGGGAGTGCAAAGTCGATAGAGTTTTTGCGTGTTAGCTGGCTAGCTAGCATAAAATTCACCTGTTAGTGAAGCCCAGCTTGGCAGTGTATCAAAACGGTTTTGTTTTTGTCACGTCACTACTGGCCTCTCACACCATCACAGCCGCAACAAAGAGCGATTAGCCACTTGGACAGGAGAGGACAGGTTAGCTTAGTGCAAGCTAGCTCGTATAACACAACACAATACATATGGATTTGCTGGACCAAACCAAGAAAAACTGGATTCTACCGTTGGCCAATATAATAGTAATAGCCAATATATATAAACCTGGACAAAAATTCACCGATTTGCAGTATTTATTCATCTATTTTGTGCTGATGCTTCTGTCGCTGCTGCTGCATTCGCCACATGAGGCTTGAGGTAAAACAAAACCGTATAAAAAGCAAGAGCAGATGTGGCGAGATGGCGAGGCAGAGAACAGCATCCCACCCTGATGAGGCTCAATAACTTCTTCAACAACACAAGTGCTCCTGCACCTCGGCGCTCAAGTGTTTGCTCCTCTTCCTCGCTGGCCTCCCATCGCGCTGGATCCATATCTTGTTATTTACTGAGCGTCCGGCTGCCTCGTCTCCTCCCCATCTTTGTTCATTTAGGCCAAACAAATAGGCAGTGGTGTGAAGTCTGCTTGCTGAAGCCCTTACCTACAGTACATTTACAAACTAAATTCAGCTATCGTTCCAAGAGATTGTGTTCATATATTCCGAATAGGCTATTCTCTTCATTTGGATGCGTTTCCGTTGGCTGCTCTGCTTCCACAAAATGGATGTGCTGCTTCCACAAAATGGATGTGCACATACATATATATATATTTATTTATTTATTATTATATTTTGTCCAATCAGATTTCAGCTTCTATTTGTTGCCATGTCAATCAAAGCTGCCCAGGGCCTTTAGAAACCCTAGTGCTGGTCCATGTAATATAAACTATGTAAGCAACAGGACTCTTTGTTTAAGCGATCAGATTTCATATTCATCCATATAGGATGGCACCTGATTTGTACTCAATAATACATTTATGATTCAACAAACTCTGAATCTAAAATAAGACTAATCCAAATGTTGTCAAAACCCCTATAACTTTTTCTGTTCCTGTCTTATAAACTCATTCAAAACTGCATTGGATATTTTTATGCCACATTTGTATTTTGTCCACAAATGGATCAAAAGGATGCAGTTCTACTAGCTCTCACCTGGCTAGCTCGCCATTAATTAAGTAACAAATATTTGCTGGATTTCTTGAAACAATAGGTAGTAGGCGAGATGTCAGAAGTCGAGGAAAACTGGAGCACTTGGTCCAGCCACGTTATACAGAGCATCCAGAGGTTGGCAAAAACTGTCACTAAATTACTGGTGAATAAAGTACATTTTAAATTGGCACTGTTGATGGTGCTTTTCACTCCAACCTAATTGGCGCCCCACTCCCTCATCTCTCTCCCAGTATAGATGGCAGATTATGTTTTGGGGCTCTCTCACTCCTTACGGAATTCCACAAATTGAGTGGATGGGGAGGCAGATCCGAGTTTTCGGGCGACGCAGCCCCGCTCCGTCCGCGCAAGCGCCGCATGAGACAAACGACGGCACAGGCGAAGGCATTCTGGCTTGTTTTCCTTCTTTTAACCTCCTTTTCCTTCCATGTCCCACGTCGTTTTCTTTTAGCCTTAAGTCTGTTGGACTCGCGTTGACCCCCGCCGCTCCTCTCCTGAGTGTTCACGTCCGCCCGCTTGCTTTTGTTAAGGCACAAAACATTTCACCCATGGATCCTGCCTTTCTAAGTATGCGTGACAGCCGTGTGAAGTCACATTTTCTCCTGAAATGGAAAATATTCCCAAATGCTTGGAAATGAGAATCTTTGCTTGTTGCTTATCGGTCAATGAGGAGGGATGAAAATGCTATTTAAATGCGGAAAGCCGTTCCCACGAGGATTTGGTGGAAAATGACACAATAAGCAATAACTATTACTTCTCATACGATTATTCCCATCCACACTTTTTACATTATCGTATTATTTGTAACTTTTTGTTATGAAACAAGTACAACTAAACAGCGCTATGGATTTGACATAGTGCATACGTAGCAAGATGGCGGCAGAGGCATAACGATTCGACCACTGTCAGGTTTGGAATGAAATGAGGGGGAGCGTATGAACACGTTTCTTCTTTCTTTGCTCATTTGCTTCCGTCTACATGCAGACAACGCAATGAAGCGTGACACCGTCCTCATGCAACCTCCTCCTTGCACCTCACGCTTCACTCTTTTTCCCACGCGTTTCCGCCCTTAGCCAGCCTTTAACCGGCTGCCTGAGTTCCAAATGGCAGAGAACCAGTAAGCGTGTGCATGTGTGTGTGTGTTCAAACGTGGAAAGGACTTCACTTTTATTAACATTGCAAGCCTTCCACAAATTTCTCAGCAAGTAATACATAAATCTTTTTCTCTAATGTATAGTTGCGGTCGAGTGTCTGCATTTCCATTCTAAATGCTGATTAGCGTGTTTTTCCACCTTGCAGCTTTTTCATGTATTTTCGATTTCGCTGAAAAGGGAATCTTGGCTGTCAGTGCCAACCTTCCTTCGGAGAGGCTGTCAGAGTTCTCCCTCTCGAATGCAACAATGCGCCCTTAATTGGAATGCTCCTGCGACAGTTACTATCCAATCAGGAGCAAATACAAGGAGAATGCAAGAACAATAACACAATTCCAATTCTATCTATAGTATATCTATAGTCTTTCTCTCTCTCTCTCTCTCTCTCTCTCTCTCTCTCTCTCTAATATCTCTCTCTCTAGTATCTATCTAGCTATCTATAGTACCTCTCTCTCTCTCTCTCTCTCTCTCTCTCTAGTATCTATCTAGCTATCTATAGTACCCCTCTCTCTCTCTCTATCTCTCTTTCTCTCTCTCTCTCTAGTATCTATCTAGCTATCTATAGTACCTCTCTCTCTCTCTCTCTCTCTCTCTCTCTCTCTATCAATAGTATCTCTCTTTCTATCTATTGAATCTATCTCCCTCTATCTATAGTCGCTCTCTCTCTCTCTCACACTCTCTCCCTCTCTCTCTCTCTCTCTATAGTATCTCTCTCTCTCTCTCTCTCTCTATCTATCTATAGTATCTATCTATCTATTAGGGGTGTTTCCAAAAAAGCGATTCGGTGATATATCGTGATATCGATGTTTGGGGATGTTTAAATATTTTTTTAATGGCAATATTCAACAAAACACATTACTGTGGGTTAGGGTTGACAATTTAAGCATGAAGAATGCGATATTAATGGAACATTAAACCTTCATGTTTTATTTCAATGCTGTTCAAACATGAAACAGATTGCAACCTTTTGGTCAAATACGGCTATAAGCCTGAAGTTTCAGATAAATAAACACATTTTCATACAAATTTTACAGTGTAAAAGTTTGATTAGTATTTTCTAAATTTGAGTTAAAAAAAAAAATCTCAATAATCGACTTATAGATTTGTATTGGGATTAATCTAGCGAATCACGACCTATGAATCGTGATATGGATCGAATCATAAGGTACGAGGCAATTCACACCCCTACTATATATAGTATCTCTCTCTCTTAATATCATCTGTTGAGTCATTCTCATTATTTCTTTGCCTCTGTCGCGTAACATGGATTTGCCATCGATAAGAGTGTTGTGATGCAAATAAACTTGGCTTGCTTAACAGGATTTGATCAAATCAAATGTCTTAATGACCCTCCATATATCACACTGTAATTAAAACCCTGTTGCCTGCGTCATATTCTTATCACCGGGCAGTCGTTATTGGAAAAATCCAAAGCCCTCCCGAATGCATCACACGAGTCGACGCCTGGGGCCTGGCGCGCGCTTGTAAATAAAATAATCAGGCTGTGAAGCAAACTCGTTTACAATATTAAAAGCAAAACAAATTAATCAAAGACCCTTTTTATTTCCTATTTATTTTTGCCGGGGGATTTCCATGTTGTTGGGATCTATTCCTCAGGGAGTCTGAGTTGACAGCTTGCAGATTAGCAGATGGAGTAGGTCATTAGTTTCTGCACTTTAATTAATTCCTAAATGCTAACCTCCCACACTTCACTGGGCTGTCATTATTTCTGTTGGATGGAGGATGCACGAGCTTGGCTGTTGCTAACGCTCGATAAGGTTGCTCATTTAAAGACGCAGTTAGGAATCATTGGCTGGAGGGGAAGACAACAGTGCTTGTTGGGGTGATCCGGTAAAAAGTGCCACACATACCAACATACATCATCCATCTATGACAACCCTGACCAGCCTTATGATAACCTTTCACCTGACCCACACGCCTCACTGTATGCGCTCCATCTTTGGATTGATTGCAAAATAATGTTCCGTTTATAACAGCACACTAGATTATTCACAAACAAAAACAGTGGATGACAACGTTCTGACACTGATAACCTTTTCTGTCCCCACAAGTCCACTTTTGGGGTTAAAATAGTGTGCATCTGTTCTGAATCAGTTTGATGCCTGTGGAAAAAAAGCCTCAAACTTGCCCAAAAAGAAAAAAATTCCGCCTCACAACCCCCGAGAGCCAAAAAAAAAAAAAAAAAAAAAAAAAAATGCTTCCAAGAAACAAGAGGGATGATAAAAATCAGCTCCACTGCTGCAGCGAGGAGATAAACGACTAACGGGGGCCACAAGTGTCCTTGGATGCGCCCCCTCGAACCAACCTGATATTATTGGCTGGCAAAATATTTGTGGGCTCCGTAACAATTTCACCCTTGAGCTGAGGGATTGCGGCCCAATCATCGTTGGGCCCATCTACATTTTGGGGACAAAGCTGGCGCGATGCGTTCAAGGTCGCTTCGGAAGCGGTGATGAGGATGGAAAACACACACCATGATGAAATGTTCATCCTAGCGATGTTTTTTTTTATTTAAAGTCAGCACATTTACGTGCGTGCGCGGAACATAGCCACCTTGCGATGTGCGTGTGTGTGCGTGTACGTGTGTGTTTTCCATACACACCCCCAAAAAAAGACTGGAAAACAAGAAAAAAGGCAAAACATGCATCAAAAATACCTTCGTCTCGAGGCTTGTTGGCTGCAGATTCATCGTGTTTTTTTGTGAGCGGACCTAGGGTTCAGAAAAAAAGGGGGGGAAAAAGAGAAAAGAGAAAATTCAAAAAAGATTACTGGCAAAAAACGTTTTTAAAAAAATTAAAAGACAAAAAAAGAATACCAAAAAAATAAGAAAAGAAGCAAGAGCAAAAAGGACAAAGCAGTAAGAGTTGTTTTTTTCTCGGCGTTTTGTTGTTTAAAAAGAGGACAAAAACAAAATGCATCACAGACACATTTATCACAAGAAAAGACACAAGATCAAGAAAGATGATGATGTCGTCATCTCCTCTTTTGCTTCTGTCCTCCTGCGGGAGAAATGCGCACTAGCTCTTTTCCCCATCGATCCCTGATTGGTGCATCTGCATTTAAGTGAGTGTATCTACTATCTGAGGCGCTTTCTACCGCCCCCCACCAACCTCCAATTTAAAAAAAAAAAAAAAAAAAAAATTCTTCCCACCCCAAAAAATGAAGTAAAAGATGTTTGACTGCTCCATTTAAATAAAAAAAACAACAACAACAACAACATTTTTTATTAGGGGTGTGAGGCAATTAAAAATTTGAATTGTAATCAATCGCATGACTTCAATAGTTAACTCACGATTAATTGCAAATTTTATATCTGTTCTAAATGTACAATAAAATGTACGATAAAGTTAATCAAGTTCATAAAATAAAAAAATAAAAAAGTTTCTAGGTTTTCATACTCTTAACAGAATAGTAGAAAAAATGTTATATACAATAGATATATGGCTGCATCTTTTATTCACTGAACAGTATTTCATTAGAATTCATAAAATTGAGTTAAAATAAAAAAAAAACATTTACTGTACTGTAAAAAAAAAAAAAGTGTGATATTGATTTGTGTTGATGTCATTTTTCTGCCACTAGATGGCATAATTGCATTTGTAAGACATTGATGACAACTCAGTGCATTTTTTCTTTTCATATTAAGAGCTATCTATTCTTTAACAAAGTAACTTGTGGAATTCTGAACACTTTTAAAATTGTAAGATACAACTTGACACCAGTGTCCACAAATTGATGCATTATTATTACATTTCTTACTGCCAATTTTGACGTGTACATGTCTGCTGTGTTACAACCGATTGGAATTCCCCCAGTACCAAATAAGGGGCGGTCAATAATCGTGTGTTAAAAAAAAAAAAGTGGTGTTAAAGGCACTTCAAATGAACTCAAAATTAACGCACTAATTTCTAATTTTGTTAAAAATGCCGACCATTTTTCACAAAAGGGGGGTCATGGATTGCAAGGAGTCGTTTAATCAAGCAACATTCACTGGTTCGGTGACATGTAGACAAGAGGAGCGCTTGATGGTGTTTGATTGACATCGCAATAAAAGGCTGAGACGGCGAGCAGTGGGAATCAACAAGGAAAAAAAAACAGAAAAGAAGATGATGCACTTTTATAGACTCCAATCAAAGAAGCTAAAAAGCATGTGCGGCTTCATCCTCCCCCTGTTGCACACACATACATACAGCTTTAAAACACAACACACAAATTCAGAAATGTCATTTTAGCTTTCATGGGTTCACACTGCAATGGGATGTAATATGCACCTTTCAATTGGGGAGAAAATCCGTTTAATAGAGTGATAAACTGCTTTGTCTTGTCTTTTTCCTTACAATGGATTTAATGGTATGATGCCCTCTAGCTTTTCCTGTCTATCTGCAGGATTATGCAAAACCCGCCAAGACCAATTTCACAACATAAGCCCAAAGATCAGCCCATTGGAATCTGTGTCAAAAAAACATTAAGACGTGCAGCCTATAAAACCATCCGATGACACCAGCACCATCGATGACTATCTGCACCAGGGCAGAGAGGAGACAGGAGGTCAAAATCCTGGACCGGCCGGGTAGAATGCGGAGAGAGAAAAAAAAAAGCCAAAATGTAAACAAATGATGTTGGCGGCCATGTCATGTGAAGCCGGGTGTGAACGAGAAGCAAACAAGGGAGACGCGCCGACTGACGGGGAAGCCGACGGAATGACATTTACAGAGTGGTAATTATCAAGTAGGCGTGAAGGTTAAAGCCATTTTCTACCCATGGAGCCCGGCGCACATTAGAACAGTGAACACACACAAGCGCACATTTGTCGGATTAAGTATTCATGCATTCACCGCTGCCAAAACTGACTACAAATAGGATCACTTGCAGGCAACCAATACAGACTAATGGTATTTTCCATTCATTTCGATGGGAAAAGATGATTCTCTCTGCCTAGTGAATTGAGAATTTTTATTCCTTCATTTCTTGTTAGGATAGACCAAAATTAGGACCATTTGTACCTTGGCGCAGGTATACTAAAAGCAACTAGACTAAGTGCAATTTCTGGAGAAATTGCGTGGGAATGCTGAAAGCTGAATGCTAAGATTTGAATGCATGCTTATGAAGTAAAGTGAGAGATAAATTATGAACCTAACCTCCTGGTTATTGGACAACATACTTTACCAACTGTGCCAACGAGCAGTATCAAACACTTGGTAATGATGATAAGTCATATATATTGAAGTGGGTGTGGAAAGTGACAGAAATAGTTCGTCTACCCCATTGAAAATGAATGGGGAAAAGTTGATATTTAACGTTAAATTTGCGAATACTGTAAGTGATGTGGACTCAGACAATATATACCCCGAGGCGTGAATTTTTGAAGCTAGTTGAAATGTGAACAGTGTAAATTGGAAGTATTATGTGGGAGTTGTTACGTGGCAAAAAGGTGTGGAGAATAAAAATCACAACTGGACTAAGTGCAATTTCTGGAGAAATTGCGTGGGAATGCTGAAAGCTGAATGCCAGTAGCTGAATGCTAAGATTTGAATGCATGTGGGAATGCTTATGAAGTAAATTGAGAGATAAATTGTGAAATTATGACCTCCTGGTTACTGGACAATGCACTTTACCAACTGTGCCACCGAGCAGTATCAGACACCTGGTAATGATGATAAGTTATATGTATGGAAGTGGGCGTGGAAAGTGATGTCATTGTTTCTCTTAAGAAAAAAAAAAAGGACAATATATACACCAGGAGGCGTGAATGTTTGAAGCTAGTTGAAATTTGAACAGTGTAAATCGGAAGTATTAAGTGGGAGTTGTGACATGGCAAAAAAATGTGGAGAATAAAAATCACAATAACATATGTGGGAATGCTGAAGCATTCGCATAATAACAAGAGTAGCACATCGACGTTTCTCATAAAGTGGACCAAAATAATCCAATAGTTGGACAACTTTATTTGGTCTGTCCACTCCGAGTAAACACCACACTTACGACTTCTTAATGAAAAACAGCCCCCACGCATTCCATTCAATTTGGAGTGATTTCTTGTAGCTCGCTTGTGTGTGAAAGGTTTATAAAGGCACTGAAATTCAAAAAGGATGTTTGCATTCTCTGTGAGGGCTTTGAAGACATCACGCCGAGTCGTTCTCACAGATGCTCCGTGTTCTCTCCTCTTGAATAGGCTGCACTTTTGGCACTTGATGCATCACAAGCGGATAAACCAACGCGTGGAGACCGCAACAGGTGACACAGTACACACATTACAGTATATAAATATATATAATTAGTTGTGTGTGCTGTATATGGGTCGGCCCTATCCAAGGTGCTGAAATGTGGGTTTAAATGATTCACAGGCTTCACAGCACTGTGGGAGGCACGGACTATCTGTGTGTGTGTGTGTGTGTGTGTGTGTGTGTGTGTAGGTGTGTGTGTGTGTGTGTGTGTGTGTGTGTGTGTGTGTGTGTGTGTGTGTGTGTGCGCATGTGAGCAGGAAGGGAGGAAAGGGTGGTCGTGGTAGGGGAGGGCGTCCATTTGCATTCACTGCCAGTGTCATGCTCAGATTCAGAAAGCCTGAAGGGAAGAAGAGACGGCCCTTTGAGGTGCCTGTAGAGTGTGGCATAGTAGTGGTATACAGTATGCACAGCATGCAGCGCAGCATCCCATAATATACACTACCTCAATAGGCTGTGACTACAGTATGTTTATGACATCATTCATATTCAGTTTGTGGTCCATGTACTAGTGTGCGCTTTCTCCTCACTATTAAGTCGGACAACTAGGACATACAAGCAACTCAACTACATGTTAACACATTCACTGCCATAGACGGCTTTAGATGTCAAAGATTCTTTTTTTTTTTCCTGCACACGCAATAAAACAATGTGCAAAAAGCTTTTTCGTTATGCATCAACTTGGTATTAAAGCAACAACAGTAAATTGCAGCGTTTACTACACATAGTTAAAAAAAAAAAATCAACTTTTGTGTAGTCTCCAAAAATATTCAAAACATGCGGACATCCAACATCCAACACATTCACTGCCATAGACGGTTTTAGACGTCAAAGATTTTTTTTTTGTCCTGGACTGGCAGTGAATGAGTTAATAGTGGGTCAAAAACGTGCACAGGCGTACTAATACATGAACCTTAAGCCCGGGACATGAACACATTCATTGCAGAGTATGTGACGTAGCATGTAGTAGAAAGGAGTGCATGTAAAAAAGCCTTAGTAAACGATCTGTAAACATATTTTGCTATCAAAAGCCCTTTCAGTATTGTTTTGTTGTTTTTATAGATTGAGCTGCCACAAAAGTAGAAAGTCACTTACTTTTGAGGACAAAGAGTGTGCGAGTACCTTAAAATGAATCTCAAGGATCAAAAGGCTTTTCCTAGGAAGACGTTTTGGTTGGATCAGGACTCAAAAGTGTCACAATAAACTTTTCTTTTCTCTAATTTCATTCCTTTCTGTATCCACGCTGAATCAACAGTCCACGACAAGATGGCCGACAACACTTGCTTGAAAACTGCTGACCCGGCAGCTCCAAACGACACCTGCGCCATCTTGATGAGATGGAGCGCGAGACCTGCATGACAAATTCCGCCTTGACAAAGATAATAACGCTAGCGGTTTATTGAAAGCGTCAGACACCATTGCAAACTACAGGCACAATAATAAACTCATTTTTAAAGCAATGCCGCCGTGACAGACTCAATCAAACCTGAGCGTTATTATTCTCATAAATGAATCCCTGAAAGGTAGCTTTAAGGAGATACATTCAGTCACTGAGACAAATGGAGCGTGCGACGTGGCGCTAACACGCCTGTGATCTTTAATAGAACACAATCAGAGGTACTTCTTACACCCCGCACTTAAATCAGACGCGCTCCCAGATTGTGTGATTATTTAAGTGCCGTTGAAAAGTCAATTCACTCCGCCGAGCCTAAATGGATCATTGAAATGAGCAAACGTGGGCCTATTACTGTCTCCATTGCTCATCCAACGGCGGATGGGGAAGTTGTGAGGAGACGATGGCGAAGGCTTTATGACAATGAGCGAGGTTACGCGCATCATGTCATGTGCAGTACAAAAAAAAGACACATGACAAAAGCAAGTGTTTCGGGTGATAGTATTTGTTCATATTCAGGCAAATGTTTCAGAACTCGAAAGTTGTGAAAGCAAACAAAGACTTTCTGAAAGCAATGGCCAATCACAGTTACTGAAGGAGATTATTGCTTAGTAGGGGTGTGAATTGCCTAGTGCCTGACGATTCAATTCGTATCACGATTCATAGGTCACGATTCGATTCGATACCGATTAATCCCGATACAAATTTGTAAATCGATTGTTGCGATTTTTTTACTCAAATTTAGAAAATACTATTCAGTAAACTTGTACATGTACACTGTAAGATTTGTATGAAAAGATATTATTTATTTATCTGAAACTTCAGTCTTATAACTGTGAGCCACTATATTTAACAAACATGTAATCTGTTTCATGTTTGAACAGCATTGAAATAAAATATTAAGGCTTAATGCTCCATTAATATAACATTCTTCCATGCTTAAGGTGTGAAGCCTAACCCTAAGTAAGACATTTTGTTGAATATTTTTCCATCTAAAATGGATGTTTAACTCGTTCACTGCCATTGACGGAAAAAGACGTTAAATGCATTTATTGGGCAGTGAATGTGTTAAAAATCGATTCAGCTGCCTATTGAATCGATTCGAGAATTGCGAGCTGTAGTATCGCGATATATTGCCTAATCGATTTTTTTTAACACCCCTATTGCTTAGTATAGGATAGAGTTGAAATTTTAGTATTTGAGCCAACTAAACCGTTTGGATTCTTCTCCCATAAAGGTAAGTCCAGTTTCTTCCAATCAACTTTGGGCTTACTAAGACAGGCCCTGATCCACAAAAACAGAACCAGACACAATCAAGCTGTTAGCTAATGTTCGAATGAAGTCTGCTTGTAAAGGTAACTCTCCCTCCATGCTTGATTGAGTTCTATCTCCACGAGTTAAACGGATGAGGGCAGGATTAGGAAGTCGTGTCTGGCATAATGCAGGAAGACACACGGGAGATGAGAAGGTCTCTCACAAGTAAATGGAGTCTCAGTAACAAAGTTCTCAAGACGTGGGGACGGTTAGTGGATTTATTTCTGCAATTAATCAAATTGTCCCTGAACGCTATTCATTTGCTTCTTGATTTGGCTGCGAAGCGCACACACTCGCCCTCACACACAAGCGTAGAAATGCTTTTTGTGCATTTTTGTTCTTTGTAGAGAAGCCACTGAGGCTGGCAAGAAGAGAAGTGATGAGCGCAACAATAAAAGGGATTTTTTTTTGGGGGGGGGGGGGGGGGGGGCATCTGCAGTTATACATCACATTTTATTGCAGTAGGCTGACACCCCTGCTGTCCCTCTTCCATTATTCGCTTATTTATATTTTTCCCTTCTCTTCTTCTCATTTAGCGATCATCATCTTATCAACATCTCCGTGCCTGCGTCGCGGCAGCATCAGCTGGGCGCCGCGCCGCCGTTACCGCGTTAGCATCGAGCTGCTCCCAATAGGTTTCGAAAGGAAATTGAAATACTGCACAATTGCGAGGTGTGCGCGCGCGTGTGCGATCTGGGCTGACGCACGGAGATGGATGGCGCTGCGTACGGAATAATGATGAGCGCGCAGGCGGCAACCACGCCCAGGAAGCCCGCCGCTAACGAGGACGAGATGAGAAGTTGACATGCTGGAGGGTCGCCTGGCAGAACTGCCGCTCAATCTGGGAGAACTAATTAACTCGTGATCATCTATTTACAGATATACAACTAACGCTGACTCGTCGAATGTCTCGACGTCTTACGTGGCGTTTTGCCATCGAGCTGCGTCATTCCCCCATTGTTGTTGTTTACGCTCCAAGTAGGTAATTCCCTACTTCAGAGCAGTTTCCGGTGCAGTTCAAGTCCCGAAGTAGAATGCGGAGTGAAGCATGCACTTTGTCTTCGTGCTCCAGGCTACCTGGGAAGGACCCCCCCGCCCCCATCGAGACCCCGCCTCCCTCTCATCGATTCGGCATGACTCTGCAGAAACCAGATGAACAGCTCTCGCAATGATTTATGAAAAAAGCCTCCTTAGTCTGCTCTTCAGAACCTACACGAGGTCCTAATAGGTTCCTGACGTTATCTTCTTCCAAGGAATGAAGCAAGATTGAAGTCCCGTTTAAACCACCATGAATGCAAATAAAAGAATATGCCACTAAATAATAAATATGATATATATGATAAAAATGTATAAAAGACCACAGGAGAGACTTTTCTGTGATCTGTGAAGGAAAAAAAGTGTTCTACAAGCATGTTATTGTTCAGAGAGCAGGTCTGGACCCCAAAGAAAGGAGTCAAAAGATAACTAGCGACAACAACAAGAAAGAAGAATGACAGAATGAAAATTGAAATTGAAGAAACTAGTAACTTAAATAAACTATTGTGGTGACTGGTGACCCTGCATTTAGGGACAGATAGTAAGAGACAGAAAATGACTTTTCAAGCAAAACAATTGAATGATAAAGATGAAGGGGCAATTAAAGATGTCTACTCCATCCCTTGATTGATTCTTGAATTTAGAAACAGGTAGGACTCCACATTTTTGTATCTTGACTTACAAGATTAATTCATCCCGTGACCAAGCCTGGAACTCCATTTAATAAATTTCTCATTAGCTCCCAAAAAGAGCAAGAAAAAAAGCTCTGAATTATATGTATACATATATATATTAGGAGTGTGACGATATATCAATATCGCGATATTTTGTCTCCCGTTAGATTATCAATACGCCTACGCAAGTATCGCGATATCTGTAGTAAATATATAGCCACTATAACGGCTCTATAGTTCATTACTTATTGAGCAATTCCTTGGCGGGCCGCTAGGGGGAGCTCATAAGAGTGGCGGGGAAATGTACGGAAAAAAAATTGCAGTCAAGGAAGGAGTCAACCAGCAAGGAAGAACATGACAACGTTATCAGAACTCCACCAAAGAAAATCATCATCACCATCTTTTCATTTTGGGACAGAAGGAGAATATGAAACATTAGCAAATGTTCCATGTACTCCAAAAGAGAGGAATATATAGTAGAATTAAGTCATTCCGACAAAAACGCATCAGTGAATTCCTTTCCTTGTATGTCAAGGTACTACTGTTCTAAACTTTAACATGAGGAATAAGAAATATCATTCATTTATGACAATTTGCTAAGCCCGTCCCCTTTCGGAATGATTGGCCAATCATAGCTTTGCAGTCATTTCAATCCCATTCAAGAGGCCGTGCGTGTACGAACGATGATTGGACCGACTGCCGGGGGGGGAGGGCTTAGCACAGAGTCAGCCCCGCTTTACCTCTCGCACCTCCCGCCCAGCAGCCCAGCACTCACCATCCTCCGTGGGTACGTAGACGTTGAGATACAGGCAGTCCTCGCTCTGGTTCTGGATGTACCCGGCCGCTACGTCCAGGTTGTCCGTGAACCACACGGGCAGCATGATCTCGGGCAGCACCCCGTGCACATTTTGGGGGCACACGGGGGCAAACTGGGTGGCGTTGCGGATCTCCTGCCACGAGCCCGGGGCTTCGGGCGGCTGAAAGCGGCGGTCGCCGATGGGCGCCGTGGCGTACGGCACGCCCAGGTACTGCTCCACCGGGCCCAGGATCTCGTTGTTCAGGTCCTTCTTGATCCCTCGGAGCTTGCCGTAGTTGGTGGTGACTACGGGGGGCTTGGAGGGCTCCGCTTTTTGACCGGAGGCCACATTTAAGAGCAGGGCGAGGCCCAGCTGCATGCACCAGTCTGCCATCAGGGACTTTTGTCTTTTTCGTTCACTTGCAAGTAGAAATAGGTGCATGGCTGCTTGTGGAATAATCAAAACGTAGTAGTCCAAAGGTGAATGACTAAATCGACGAGCAGCACCCCGTGAAGGTCACAGGGTGGCAGGGTCAGTGCTGAATACGAGCCGAGGCTGTCCCAGTCGCAGTTGCTTCCCCAGCCATGGTTCTGTTACGTTCCATCCCTCTGCGTCCCGTCCCGGTGATTTCATCGCGTTCTGCACCTGCACTAAAAGTAGAAGAGCAAGAAAAAAAAAAAAAAAAGCGATTAGCTGTGATCTGAAAAGTAACCACATCTCGCCTGGGTTCAATTTAGGGATGCACGATAAGATCGGTGGCCGATGATTATCGACAATTATCTCAACTCAACTTTATTCATAAAGTACTTTAAAACAAGCATTGCTGTATACAAAGTGCTGTACATGAAACAGAAATGGTCATGCAGTGAAGAATAAGATAAGAAAAACAAGAACAAAGCAAACATTTTAAGTGAGTATAAAAGTATTTTTTTTTGCATCAGTAAATTAATAACAAAAAGTAGGTGAGCGAATAAATAAATAAATACATATATAAATAAATAGAATAAACATCAGATTCATAACACAAAATACAGCAAACACCACAAAACACCAACAACAATGTTACGTTTCATGGTGCACCAAAAGCCAAAGAATACAGATGGGTTTTAAACGCAGATAAAGAGGGGGATTGCCTAATATTTTGTGGAAGGTCGTTCCAAAGGGAGGGACCGGCAACTGCAAAGGCTCGATCCCCTCTAAGCCTCCGCTTTGTCCTCGGTACCTCCAATTTTGTCTGGTCTGCTGACCTGAGGCACCGGGCAGGTACGTAGGGGTGCAAGAGCTCAGCGAGGTAAGGTGAGGCAACGCCATTTAGAGATTTAAAAACAAAAGAATCTTAAAAGTGGACTCTAAATTTTATGGGCAGCCGGTGAAGAGAAGCCAGGATTATGTGCTCCCTCTTACGGGCACCAGTTAGGAGACGAGCAGCAGCATTTTGGACAAGCTGGAGACGCTTGAGGGAGGACTGGCTGATTCCAAAGTAAAATGCATTACAGTAATACCGCCGAGATGTAACAAAGGCATCGACTCCCGTTTCTAAGTTTCTAATTATCGACCAATTTTACGTGAAACAGATGAACCAGATAATAAAGAAATCCGCTGACAGCAAAAGACTTGCAGTATTGGTCCATCTGTTGTGGTTGTGGCTCAAGTTGTAGCCAACTCCTCAGCCCCTCTCCTATGGTAGTTTTCCATATTTGTGGCATCTTTGAGGCAGAGATATCAATACAATTCAGCTTTATGGCGCTTTACACAATCTTGCAATGTATTTGTACATGCTAAACTTATAGTAACTTGAAAGTATATTTGTATTCAAGTTATTTTTGCAAACAATTATCGGCTTATCGGTTGGCGACATCTGCACTTTTTAAATGATTAGTTTATCGGTTGAAAATAGCACTATCGTGCATCCCTAGTTCATTTAAGAAAAATCCTTTTGGTTCACAACATTGCAATGACTTAGCATGAAAATAAATGCGGACATCGGTATGGTGTCATGTGACCTGGGGAACCTCCTGCAGAGCGAGTTCACTGCCGCTGCACGTGCTTTATGCACCGCAGCCCTAATTTGCACTCATTTAAACTCGTCCCGGTGTAACCTGCATGAGGACTGGACTATTTTAAGCCCACCAAAAGTAAATAGAACCCAAAAGATCGTGACACTGATAACCCTTCACTGTCAATGTGAGGTCAACGCACTTGACGCAGTTTTCGTTTGCAGCAAGACGAATGCATAAGCGCATGCAAATGAGCGCCTCGGAGCCGTACATCCATTCATTTAATCTTCAGCGCAAATCCTCATGTGACATCGCTCGTCACAAATGCATGGAGGAGATTACAGTGTCATAATAACATTGTTGGGTGGTTATGTAACGGCGCGGGATGCGGGAACAACCGTTCGCAATGTTTATAGAGTTCTTTTTCCAATCGCGACGCTCTCTCTTTGCTTTATCATCCGGCTTTAATTGCCCAATTTAAAGTTGCCATTAAGCGCATAATTGCATCACCCGTACGCACTGGAGCAACTTTGCTTTCGTCTTCCGTCCCCTCGCCCGTTTCCCGCTGCCAATCGAACATTTTGCATTTCAAAGTTAAATGCCCTGAGGCTAGACGGCAGATAATTCGAGCCCTCTCAGCCCACTCGGGTGGCTCATTCATGTCATTTGTAATACGATTTCTCCTGTGTTCTTTTGGCACAGTGCCTTCAGACTAAATCAGTGCTTCTTAACCTGGGTTCAATTGAACCCCAGGGGTTCGGTGAGTCAGTTGCAAGGGTCCGGCAGAGGTCAAGACACATACCAGACTCAAATGTTGTGTGATGATATGCGCTGTTTGGCTATTATTGGCTGCAAGTGCACACACTGCTTGGCCTATTTTTGCTGCATGGAATTAGGTGCACTCAATAGTCAACTTGTGGCTGTTGTAATGGTATGTTGTGTGATTTCTTTATTATCGTAATCCTTTCACACTTTGTCAAACAAAAAAAGAATGTGGTTGGACATATATGTACAATCTCAATTTGCATGTATAATGTATGGTGTTCCACAAGGTTCAATTCTGGAGCCTCTCCTGTTTTTATTGAATCTGCAGCCCCTGAATTCCATCTTAAATTCACTCCCAGCCATTTTCACAGAAGCAGTCCCGTTCACTCCCGGCTGTTTTACTGGATTTTGACTGATTTTGCAAGGCCCACAGAATATGTAGAATTTGTGTTCTATTGCTATAAAAGCATGGAACCTATCAAAAGAAAGATTAAAGTCTCTTCTTTCATCAGGAAAAAAAAAGTATGTTTCTATCTGTTTCTGTTTTGCAGCAATAAGCATTAGAAGAGAGCTAAGTTTCATCAGTTTTCACAAATCTATTTAAAATTGAAAGTAATTGAGCTTTTTTTCTACATGGCCCTGGTTGATCTCCTTTGCTCTGCTGCCACCTGCTGGCCGTTTGTGTAATAACTACCATTTCTGAAACCGTTCTTTGCAGTTGAGAGGCTGCATCAAAGCCTTCTGTATGCTCTAGCATAAAAAAAACAAAAAAACAAAAAAAACGTATAAATACGTCTTTGGGACACTTAGAACATTAAAAAAAACGTTTTTATACGTTATTGGGAGTAAATGAGTTAAGAAAACAGCGGTCAAAACACATATAATATAGCCGAGTTGAACTGTATGATTTGCAATGCCAGCACAACTAGCTATCGAGGAAAACTAAAGGAACACCTCCAACAAGGTTCAGTAGCACTGGCCTAAAAGCATCTGCAGCACCTGCTTTTCTTTCTCTGTGCCCACACTCAAGCGGAAAGAAGACACAGCCACACACACACAAAAAAAGAGTGATTGCTATATTTTATGATATATTATGAGTCATACTCTAGACTTGCAGGGTGCATCTGAGGGTTTCAATGCAAATTGGCTCAATTTAGCAGGCATAATTGATCCAGCTTGTGTGCTCGCAGTGGGCAAGCATAAGTGATAGATGAGGCAGGGATGCAGAGACGAAGCTGAGATCCTTTTGGCGCAAAATCCCAACGGGAAAGATTTTGAAAGAGGATTGTGCACTCGAAAGTATGTCCGCAAATATTACACAAAGACGCACAAGTTGACTGGATGAGATGCACCGAATTCCAATTATTACGTTCGCTAAGTTTGTCTACTGGCATCCGTAGCAGAAAAAAATGGCACTGAAACATGTAAGCTGCGGCACGACCAGTGTATTAAAATTAATTAGCGAGTACTAGACCTAGACCTAGTACTAAACTAAAATAGGCAAAAAAAATGGCTGATTTTCACCCCTACATTAACACATTACAACATAAAATAAAAATAATGCCACTGAAACATACCCACCCCCAAAAAATGCAAAAAACAAACAACAAAAATTGAGTTATTTTTTTTATTGTATGGTTAAACAAATATTGAGACAAAGCATTTTAAGACTGTTCTTCCTGCAATTCATATCTGTATTGTCGTAAGTGTATTAATCATTATCAAAATTTTATTCTGCCAAATATCTGAATTACCATGAGCCTCAACAAATCCATATTCATCAGCTAACTATTTGTATTTTGTTACATCGAATTTGTGGTCACTTGTGTTATTTATACCGCTGCATGTTGTATATTTAAACTTAAAGAATGCCCCCACTAGCTTGATGCTAACCAATGGAAAACATCATTGACGGGCTAACTAACAATAGTGCTAGTGTTCGAACTCTTGAAACAAATGGTTTTCAAAAGCGAAAAAAAAAAATGGTGGTGAATGTTCTTTGTCTCTATGGCATGATTATACTGCCTCCTGCTGGCTAAGGTGGGGACACCACAAGGAGAAGCACAATGTATTGAACTGAAGCATAAAATCATGACAGTTTAATTATTTATATTCTATTTGATTATTCTACTCCCTGTTTTTACGTTCAATATTTTTATTCGCAGACCGGCACAAAATCAGCATCATTTCAAAACTGCTACATTACTCCACACTTTTAACAAGTAGAGTATTTAACAGAGCCTCCTCTTTACAAATGATATATTCAATTTGAGGGTTAAGAACGCGTTGCCTCCTCTTTCCAATTACTGCACCATCCACACCTCAAGCCAAAGCGAGCCAGTTGGCAAACTCCGCAACGTTAATCACACAACATTTTTAGTCTCCTGCTGTTTTGCCCAGCCCCTCTCTCGCTCTCTCCTCTCTTTCTCCCTCATCAGTCGACAGCCGCCAAGCTCAGCAGCATCTGGCAAGCTTGCTCAAAGGCACGTTGAGCCCTCGTTTGCGTCTCGCTCGCATGACATGTTTCGTAGTCGTGAGGGTGCTTGTTTGTTTTGCCAAATTAGCGGTGGTGGGTGGGTGCCTCGACGGGTAGGTCGGAAGAAACGGGGACTTTATAAGAATACAAGGTGGCCCAAAATTCACAATACGCATCATTTTTTTCAATTTTGTTTCAGGTTATGAACTCTTGGAGGAGGCGTTTGCGCAAAGTTGGAGAAAATCAATTTGGAGGGATGTGGAAGCTACTCCAGGTTAACGAATGGGTTCAATGGAAAGATTATGAATGATGCTCAAATAACTTTACCCGTCAGCCATAAAGCTTCTTAAACAGTGCATCCAATGCTAACTGCAATATATAAAAGAGGCAGAAACAGACATGTTTATGTGTTTCCTTTCAATTAAAAAACAAAAAATAACATGCCCTAACCCTAAACTACCAATTAAATCGTTGTTTGAACACGTTGCGTAAATAGTAGGGATGTAACGATATTCAAACATCACGATACGATATTATCACGATATGAAGGTCACGATACAATAATTATCATGATATTGTGGGGGCGGCGATATTTAAAAAAGATCACAATATTGTAAAAAAGAGAGCTCATACTAAAAATAAAAAAAAGCACAATATTGTGCTTTCATACATAACACCAATGCATATAAACCACCTACAATCTCTAATAACAATATTGAGGCACTTACTTGCTGATGCAAGCACACATTGATCGCTTCACAAGCAAATTTGGTTCCCCTTCATCTGACAATTAACATCGATTTTAAACATAGAAGGCCAAAACATCCCTCATGAAAATTAAATTGCACTAATAAACTAGCCACTAGAGGGTGCTAGAACTGCACAAATGAAAATCAACCTGACTTTTTTAACAGATGTGTTCCTTTTAAATATTGTGAACATGACGACGACGATATTGTGGCAGTTTTAATATCACGATATCACGATATTGCCCTTATCGTGACATCCCTAGTAAATAGTCACAAAACCGACAAACAGCCAACTTATAGGAAGTACTGCAATTACTTGGATGAAGATCAAATCATTTGGGCCGAGCAAAGGTTGGATGCGTCATCTCGTAGTCAATTAGAACCCCAAACGCTGCAGTAATTAATGTGTGAACAGACTTTAATTAGCACGGAGGCCGCCTGCGTTAGTCACCGCCTCTCTAAGACTGAGACGTCACCGTGGATACACATAAGCATGCTGTATTGGTTCGGCATGGATAAAGAGGGCGTCCGGTGACATTCGGGCAGAACTGTGTGTGCCGGGTCACCGATTAAAAGGTTAAAATTGTGCTTAGCGGGCTAACGATAGATGACTGTGCGCTTGTGTGTGTGTGTGTGTGTGTGTGTATGTGAGGCAGACCATCACTGAGAACAATTAACTCGGATGACCCGGTCGCCACGGCGACAGCTGCAGCCGCTGTGACAGGGCTGGCTGTCAACTAGCCCATGATACGGACCTCCCCCTTGCACTGGCTTAAGCGTTTCGGTCTTGATTTAAATGTAGCACCTCTACATGCTGCATAAACACAATTCAATTCCAAATTTTTATTTCATTCTTTAAAAAAAAAAAAAAAAGAAATGAAAGGTGACAGAAAGAAGTGAAACTTATGACACTTCATGTCACGCCTGTAAAATCTCTCTTCGCGCAAGAGGTTGGCTGTTCGTTAGCACCCCTGACGTGCCTGACGAATTGACTCCTTTATGCGAGTCGAAGTGTGAACGGGAAGGGTGGCGGCGAGCATCATCTATTGCTCACGGTTCAAAGGAGGATGAAAGTCACACGCACACACAAACATGCACAAACACACGAGGAACAGACGCCAGCTGTGACATCAGTGGCATTTATAAAAATGACAAGCTAAGATGGAAGCGCAGTCAAGGATCAGTACAACGCAAAAACTAGCATTAGCATTAAGGTAGGCTAAGCTATGAACCTCTCAAGTGGGCGAGTAATGTTAAATGAACACCTTTGAGCAAATTAGTATTACTAATTATTCCTTGAAAGACACTATAATGAAAAAAAAAATAATAATAATTATTATTATCATCATCTTCGCAAAGGCAGAATTTATAACAGCTCCTGCCTTGGATCCATGCAGGCGTACCTAATGTTATGTCTGCTGAGAGTACACCATCACAAGACATGAATACAAAGCTCCTGTCTGATTGCGCGCCGCCCACACAGCCTGGCTGACGCTTTTTTTTTGTGTGTCTGTGTGTCATACTTCCTTCAAAGTCTTTCTATAAATAGACGCAACGTGCCAAGCTACACTGCGTGATGTGTTATATAACCTCTGAACGCACACGCATATAGACCAATATCAGCCCGCTTGGCGGGCCGCTGCACGAACCGACACTTGCCTCCAAAGCTGCAAACTCACCCACCCGTCTTATTTTTACAATCCAGGTTTAAATTGGTTAAAAAAATGTTCATCAATGCCCTGCGACTGGCGGGCAACCGGTCCAGGGTGTCCCCCTCCTACTGCCCAGAGCCAGCTGAGATAGGCTCCAGCACCCCCGCGACCCTTGTGAGGAACAAGAGTCCAAGAAAATTGATGGATGGATGTTCATCAACGCTTTCCAAAGTAAAAGAAAGCCTGCTTTCATGGAGGACTACACAAATCAGAGTATATTTGCTGTCAAGAGGACAATTTCGAATTCAACTAGACTAAGTGCAATTTCTGGAGAAATTGCATTGGAATGCTGAAAGCTGAATGCTAAGATTTGAATTCATGTGGAATCCTTATGAAGTAAATTTGAGAGATAAATTAAGAAATTATGACCTTCTGGTTACTGGACAATACACTTTACCAACTGTGAACTGTGAAAGTGATACATAGAAAGATTTGTCTGTCCCATTGAAAATGAATGGGGAAAAGTTGATATTTAACGTTAAATTTGCGAATACTGTAAGTAATGTAGAATCAGACGATATATATAGGCGTGAATTTTGAAGCTAGTTGAAATGTGAACAGTGTAAATTGGAAGTATTATTTGGGAGTTGTTACACAGAATAAAAATCACAACTAGACTAAGTGCAATTTCTAGAGAAATTGTGTGGAAATGCTGAAAGCTGAATGCTAATAACTAAATGCTAAGATTTGAATGCATGTGGAATTCTTATGAAGTAAATTGAGAGATAAATTATGAAATTATGACCTCCTGGTTACTGGACAATGCGCTTTACCAACTGTGCCACCGAGCAGTATCAGACACCTGGTAATGATGGTACGGAATTGGGCGTGGAAAGTGATGCTTAGAAAAAGTTCAATGTCCGTCCCATTGAAAATGAATGGGGAAAAGTTGATATTAAAGGTTAGATTGTGCAAATACTTTAAGTAATGTGGAATCAGACGATATATAACCCGGGAGGCGTGAATTTTTTAAGCTAGCTGAAATTCGAACATTGGAAGTATTATGTGGGAGTTGTTAGGCGGTAAAAAAGTGTGGAGAATAAAAAACACAATAACATATGTGGGAATGCTGAACAAGGTCTCTAAATGAGTAATCTATCAAAAATTTGATAATTGATTAGTTGTCGATTAGTCATTGTATCTCTAGCTGTGATCATGTGAAAACATGACGCAGGTCAATGAGTGAATGGAAAACACTAAAATAAATCCACACTTGAGCCAAACATTTTTTTCTGGTACTTTTTTTTTTGGTAGGTTTGTTTCTTTTGTTGTTATAAAAACAACATTCTGTTGGTCTTAGAAGATCAGTCAAATGCTCTAAAATGGCTGCCAATATACAGCTGGCATTGAATGCACCGTGAGCACCGTGGCGAAGGTGAGAAGATTTCTCCCAAAAAGGGCATTTATCAAAGGCAAAATGCATTTACTTCAAACCCACTGACAAGTAACACAAAAATGGAGGGAGTTAAGGGGGGTTCTTGTATGTGTCATCTTGTATCACGCTCCTATCTTGGCGTCTCATCCCCTCAAAATCCTTGTCATTCCTTCTTTTTGTCCTACAAGAGCTCACCTTGGAGTGCGGCTTTAAATCTTGTGTGAGCACTTTCATCATTCCCCGCTAATCTGTCAGCCTGCACCACCTGAACGCTGCACCGCAACTCCACCCCCCCCGCTTCATCCCTTCCTTCCTCTTCCATTTCCGCAGCGTCGTGGTTCAGCAGACACATGACGCTTGATGCTCTGGATGAGTGCAGTCACTGTGACTGCGCCACACACGCGGGCACACGCGCCGGCTTTGGGTTTCAAAAGGGTTGCTCCGTCTCCAAGCAGCAAATGAATGAGGCATCTTTCCGCCATTGCTCCACTTTGCCACATCCAATATGGCGACGACATTGACGTAGACATCTACTTAAAGCCAGCGACGCAATTAACACGATTGGGAGAGATTTGTTTCTCAATACATTAGAAATGTTTGAAGGTAATTGCTGGAAGCATCTGCAAAGTATGTAGTACTCTCTTTAGAGTGCCTCGTTGTTAGCTGTGAGTGTTTGCGCGTTACACAGAAAAAGACAGATGAGCTAGGAGAGGATTTTATTTCCCCCCCAGACTGACTTGACAGCCAGGTTGTGGACCGGGGATCCACACAGATGTGGCTGCATTGTCACCAAGATTATCATAGTTAACAAAAACTAACAGTATAACTATAAATACAATTGAAATAAATGAAAATGAAATAAAATAAAAAACATTTTTTTTAAAAACTAAAATCAGCTGAAACTACATTTATAAAAATAAAATTTACATTTATAAAACTTGCACACAAATATACCCCATATATACAGAAAAAACTAAAAATAATACTGAAACTAATAAAAACTAAACTGAAACGCTTTTGAAAAAATAAAAGCGGACAAACTTGCTGATTTAAACTATGCCTGAATAAAAAAAAAAAAAAAAAGTCAAAATAGAAAAACTAACTGGAATTAAAAAATCCAAAATTATTATAACTCAGATGGATACTGTATATTCCAGCCCCTGCGGGCCTTAGAGTGCCTCGTTGTTCGGCTATGAGAAATATTTATTCATTTAAAATCTGTCTCGACAGCCATCATGTGGCTTTGGGCTGACATGGCTGCTTTAGAGCGCCTCGTTATCACAGCCTGGAAAAGCCCCGTGCCGACCCCGTGGGATATGTTCCAGTTTCATGAAGCTCCATTGTCCATACACGGCAATCTTTATAATCATTCAAATTTGGATAGTTGTTCACAGCACTTATCACTGTCAAATTACGAAGATTTTCCTTTTTTTTTTTTTTTCCACTTTGCAAATTAGGCTGGCTTGTCTGCTACTTTTAAACCACCACCGCGAACCATTTGTAAAACAAGGCGCTTGTAACGCGCACGCCTGGTGTTTTATTGTCCTAATAAACCTGCTGTGTCTTCCTCGTTTGTCTGGCTCGCCGAGGTTTCTTAAGCTGGATGGCTAACAGACAAGCACGCTGATTGAGATGAATGGCGAGGGAGCGATCAACGTGCAGCAGCGATGCATCAGCCCGGAGCGCCAGACGAGGAACGATTGATGGAGCAAATAGCGTTGCATTTGTCCTCTCCTTCCAATGCGGCCTTTTACTATTCACGCCGGAGCCCCAACACGTCTGTGCGAGCGAGGCTCCCAAACGGCCGGCGCTGCGCTTCTATAAATAAAGACCGATCGTCGTAGGTAAAGTCGACTTTGTTCTCCATCCAAAATGTTTCAAAAAGAGCCCAGCGGGATCGCAAAATAGCCTGTCGGTGAAGTAAACAGAAGAAGAGCGGGGAGGATCTAACCTGAATAAAATGCCTTCAGAGTTCTTTGAACCTTAAAATAAAGTTCATTTATGTGAACAAATTGTTGACTAGGCGTCCAAGGCTGCTCCATCTATGTAGTTTTTAGTAGTAATAGTTTTTAAGGCCTTTCACACACCCCATTTTTTTAATTCCGCCTACCTTTTTGATGTGCATCTACTTCAATATAATTCACCAGATTCACATCATTTCAATTTCAACATTTTCCAAAAAATGGTACTATCGGGGCTTGTATTTTTCTCAATCCAAATACTCAGTTTTCCCGAAATTCAACATTTTTCACCCGAAAATTCACCATTCATTTCCAAAGAGGCCAAATTTCCCCAAAACATGTAAACCAGTCAATGACTAATCGTGAATTTATTATTACTCATTTACATCATTGCCATTTGAAATTTCAATAATTCTGCTCATTCAATTCACCTCGGGAGCTATTTTCAATGTGCCAAAAATTCCACTTGACCAAAAACATTTGACAAAAAAAAAAAATAAAATCTCTATTCATTCTCAATGAGACATTCAACAAAAAAAAAAAAATTCACATCATTTCCATTTGAAATTTGAATCATTTAGCTCAGCTAATTCCTGTAGGAATGATTTTTAACATGCCAAAATTTTGCACAAACAAAAATCCCCCCTCCCCCCCAACCCCCCCCCCAAAAAAATCCCCTTTATTAGGACACATTAAATACATTATTCACTCCTCCTTCAACATTACTTGACTGAATCAAAGCATTCCAACTCCAACATGTTCAGATCATTCAAGCCATTTCATTTATTATTCCCATAACAAAAATTTATGGAATTTTCCAAAGCCCAAATTTCTAAATATGTACTTATTCACCTCCAGTTTTCAAATATATTAATATTTGTATTATATTAATATCTATATATACTTCAACATGTTCAGATCATTCAAACCATTTCATTTATTATTCCCATTCAAAAAATTAACATTTTCTAAAGCCCAAAATTCCAAATATGTAATTCCAAATATTCATATATACTTCAACATGTTCAGATTCAGATCATACCAGGTCATCCTATCATTCAATATCATTCCACATTGTTCCATCCATTTTCTTAAAACCACTTACTCCTCCCAAGGGTCACGGGGGTGCTGGAGCCTATCCCAGCCAGGTTCGGGCAGTAGGCGGGGTGCAACCTGAACCGGTTGCCGCATCATTCCATATCATTCCAAATAATTCCACATCATTCCACATGCGTCAAATGTTGTCTTTCAGCATTCACACGCAATTTCTCCAGAAATTGCAAATGTCTAGCTAGAGATAAACCACGTTATTATGTCCACATTCTTCTTTCCTCTGATTGGTTGGTCAGAGCAAGCCAAGTGACCTTTGTTAGCATATAGATTTATCAAATGTGTGATTTTATAGTCACCCCCGTTTACCCGCCTGTTTCTAATACTTAATAGACGTCAATATAATACAGACACCCGCCTTCACTGCAAAGTGGAGTTTCATATAATTTGACACAAATGCCCTTTTCGCCTGTCCCCGCACAAGTTGGCCCAAAATGTCTCATTGAATATTTCATGCGCACGGCGGTCGAACCATGGCGGGGACCCAGAGCGCGCCTCCAATTATGCAGGCTTCCACCGCTGAGTCATCAAGGCCGCCGGGGCTGCAGAGCCTCACCTCTGCTCCCCCTGGACTCTTCCTCTTTCTCCTCATCCTTATCGTCAACTCCCTCCCCACCGGCGACCTTGCGCGCCCTTAGTTTTGGCAGGGAACGACTCCCAATTGGCCTTTGCGCTGCTCCCCGTCTGTTTAGGTCTGTCTGCCTCCAAATGACATTAAATGCACATTACATGTCTATGTATAGTAAATTGGAGCAGACAGAAAGCAGAGGGTGGTGCAGTGGATGGGGGGGTGGTGGGGGTCGAAGCAGTATTTAAATGGCTGCATTAGCCTGCTGTTAGACGTGGAGTGCTGCCACCGCTTTGGCACACGACTCACTGATGAATATGCAGAGCAGCTGCAATGACGCGCAAGTGCACACACAGTGTGCTTATGACAGAAGAAAATGGCGGGAATAGTAACAAGTCATAGTAAGAGGAATTGGGCTATTCTCCGATCCGAGCAAAAGGGATAGAAGGCTGAAAATATCCCAGCTTGTGCTGTCAAAATCTTGCCCTGCTCACTGTATGTGTACTATCCTTACACACGTTAGCGTGCTAGCAAATAGCATGCTTAAGTGCATGTTCAATATGTCCTTGTATGGTGCCCTTGAGCTAAGAGGGGATCTACTGTCCTCTTGCGTTATGTACGGGCGCTGTATAAAAATAGACGCACGGGGTCTTAAAAGATTCCCCATTTGCATTTGCATGCTTGAGTTCGTCTCTTTCAATCTTTCTGAGAGTGAATTTCTCCCCCACAATCCAAAATGGACGGATATGAGATTATACAGTGGAACCTCGGCTTTCGTATGTCCTGGTTTTTGTATTTTTCAACTAATTTTTGTCTCTGTTTTCATACAAAAAAATGTGTAAAGTGTCAAGCGTCAAGTGAATGCAATGATCCTACATGTTTGTGTAGCACACCCTGTTTAAAGTCAGACTTTCAAAATAAAACAACACGGTAGAATTCCACTTCCTTTGGCCACGTGGTGGCTATTTAACAGTCAAACTCAATTAATTCTGATATTTGGTAACTGATTAACAGGATGATTGATTTAAAAAAAAAAAAAAACATTGAATAAAATATTTTTTTTGTAGGCGATGGGGGCTGTCCTTAATGCTTGAAACAACAAAGATATGAATTACAGGCAGAATGATTGACTGTATGTTTTATAATAATGTATTTGTTTAATTTTAAAACAGACAATTGGGAGAAAAAAAATCAGCTGATTTTTTGGGTGGGGAATGTTTGATTATTATTATTTCATCTTAAGTTGGGGGGGAAAAAAAAGGCAAATTGGCAATTATACCTGTTGAGCGCCGACCCGCATGCAGCTGATAGATGCGCATTAATCTACAAGTTGTCTTTTCGAAGGCGGAAGTTGTCTACAGGGTGACACGCAGTGATACTGATGAACAGAAAAGTAGTGCCCGGGGGTAATAGAGTCTGACTCTTTTTTCACGAGGGAGTTTTGTGTGCAAATGTATCACTCTTTTGAACACAAATTGTTTTAGAAGAAAAACGCTTTCTTTAGGTGACCCCAGCCAACTCGCCGGACTATTTTCTTCAAGTCCAACACCAAGAACTCGTCAAGAACACTGTCAAGGGTAAGTCAGTGCTGATCGCACACACTGGAGGTGAGGATGAAATAGAGATTCATATAAAAAAAATCTGAACGATCCCTTTAAGAGTATTTTGAATATCTGGAACGGATTAACTGGATTTACATTATTTTCTATGGGTAATATTGCTTTGGTTTTCGTACCATGCACTTTTAGTCACACTTTATGGACTGGATTAATCAGTAAAACTGATGTTCCAGTGACAAATGATTTAAAGATGTGCAAAAAGTACTGAAGTATTGAATAGTTGGCTATCTGCTTTCAAAGTTTAGAGAAGTAGGTTAAAGAGCAAATGCAGGTTCATCCTGAAGTTTTTGCTTGTAGTGTCTAATCAGCCCCACTTCCTGCTCAAAAGGAGTGAAAAGAGGATCCTGTCAAATGTTTATCCAAACATCTCCACACACCAGCACCTCCGAGCTGACCAGGCGGCCAAACTTAAAAGGTTCACTTGCTGCTTCCCTCCTGGCTAATCGGTACGCTATCCAACAGGGATGGCCAGAAATCTCCCAGTCTATATCTATCTATGTATATATAGCCAAATATATCCATATATATGTATATACAATATATACATACAATACTTCTAATCTCACATTTATTCCCCATCTTTTTCTTGGCCTTACTGGCTTCCTTGGTAATCCTCTATTTCTCTTGTGTTTTGTTTTTTTATGAAATCCGTTTCAAGCAACCCACACCGTCTCAGCCCCAATAACTCAAACAGTGGAACCTTTGATGCAACATTCATGATTTTGTTCCCTAATGCACTCTCTCTGTCTCTTTCACAGTATCAAATCTCCATCGTGGGCTTTTATTCAGCGTTGCAGCTTTGTCCATTCCCTCTTGCTTTAAGAGTCTCATCTTGTTGCCGCAGCCTCGCCCTCCCCCCCTTTTTTTCCCCCCATTTCCACCCATGCACCAAAACTCTCCCTTTCAGCTCTTTCGCTTTTACGCTCGCTCATCCTGCATTCCCTTTGCCATCCCACACGTGCTCATTTTTTTTCACCCACCTCGCAAGTTCCTCCCGTCATCTCCTGCATCCTCTTTCTCCAGCGTTCCCCGAGGTGAGCGGCTCTGCACTGATGCACAGGCACACGTGATGGGAGGGTTGGCCCTCTAAAAGTCATCATTCATCACCACATCCATGTCATCCTTTGGTAGCGCACATGGCGTGTATGGAATTAATGAAGAATGAAGAAATGCAGGATCATTCTCATTTGCGGACTGGTCTCTGCAGTTTTGACTGCACTGTCAGGTTAAAGAGCTTCAAATGAGTGGAGTCTTGCCAGAACAGAGACATCCCGGCCTTGGGATTACAGGATGGTCCTGAGGGAGCATTTACGTGTTGCAGTACCAGGACGAAACAGTTTTGTGCAGCTACACTCTAACCTAATCTGCCTCTAGGACCTGCCTCCTTCTAAGCTCATCACAGAGGATAAAGAATATATGAATGTGAGTACTATTTTGGATTGGGATTGTGCTCCCCAAATGCTCCCCAGCAACAAGTATTTGGAAATAAGCCATGTTATGGAAAGGATTCACATTTCTGCATTTGATGGTTAGTACACGTGTCCATACTGCTTAGCATTGAAAGAGAAATTTGAACTAAAAAGTAAGACAGACAGTAAGCAGGATCAATGCAGTTTTGTGGAGCCTCTCTAAAGTTGTTGGTGCTCCGTTTTTCACCATAGAAAGCCCCCACTGCCTGTTTGATAGTCTTATCGCTCACCTTGGCTGGTGGAACCCCCGGGGAGCATTTTCCTCTCTGGAAGAGTCATATTTAACTTGTTCTCGGCGCTGGGCCTGCGAATCCGCATCTGCCGTGACTGACCTTGAATTAAAGCTTTGACATGACCAAATGTAACAGCGTCACAACTGTTGCAGAGGCAAGACTCCGGGGGTAACAGAGGCACTTGGCAGAGCCGATTATTCCCAAAAACATATTTACCCTCATGCCGCAGTGACAGCGACAGTGAAATGCACCCGAGGCTAGTAAACCTGCGTGCGCATGACAGGCCGAGCCGCGGGAGCCGGGAAAGCCACTTAGGCGACTTAACGTGCCCAGACGACAAAGAAGACCGCGCTTCACCCCCAAGAACATTTCCGCTATCATCCACACAACAGCAGCAGGTGACACAAAATGCTCAGAGTACAAGAAAACACACATGCTTCAACATTTTTACAATGTTGAAGGCATAAAAATAAGAGTACACGGTTTCCCAGGAGCCATAGCAACAGCGGTACACTGTGCGAGCAATCAGGAATGCATCCAGCACCTCCTGGGCATGCTCTGCTTTCCTTAGCCCTGCAGGCATTCCGTATCGTTACGTCTTCACTCCCTTTTATATTGGCGACCGCCTGGGATGCATGCGGCTTTATGTGTATTTTCATGCTATCAGACAGAATAGTGCTGAGTTGAGAAATATAGACAGAATCCACAACACCACAGGTTGGATTATCAACCGAGTCGTAACACCAGTCTCTAAGCAAAGAAGCCTTAAAAGCTATATAAGAGGCGTTATTTTAACATAAGACCATTTTCATAATATTTGGAAACAATTGGCAGATTTATGCAGTTAGAGATTTGAACTCTACTGATAAATCGCGATAACGTTTGATGACATCGCCGAGCCTACCCACTCAGGAATTAGCGGGGGAATGCTAGGTGCTAAGCTAACTCACTCCTCATCATCTAAGAGTTGCTGCAGCTATCTGACGTGGCTAAATTAGCTAACAAGCTCCAGTTGACTAAATCACTAAAGGAGGACAAGGAGTGGTTAATCAAGCGAAACACCAAGCAAGAAAAGAAAAAGGAGATAAAGGACAAAGCTGCGCTAATTGCTAACCTACAGTGAAATGTAGAACCTGACTAAAACTGTGTTACAGTTGAGAGTAATGAGTCAAACCTCCTTTATCAGGGTTGTGGAAGACATATTCTTACATGTATGTATGAAATGTTTGGTTGAGTTTTCTTTGAGACATTTAGCAAAACATCGGCTAGTCGGTTAGCTACATTATCGCCAATTTACTGTCAAAACTGCATATCATTGCCAGTCTCTCTTTGATTATGTTACTATTTCCGAATTTGATCTGTCTTGGGTGCCTTGATAATACATTTTCAATGGAATTTGGATGTAAACAGGAAAAAAAAAAAAAAAAGGAGGAGAGACAGGATGAAGCATGAATATAGAGGCAGGTCCTTGACGACAATGACCTCTGAGATCCTCCTAATTGAGCAAATCTCCAAGCAGAGACATGGCGTCCCACTCGAGTCAGGCGCAGGCCAAATGAAAAAATAGAGAGGAAGGAAGAGAGAGGGGTGAAGCTTTTGAGCCACAAGAGGGCCGCCATGAAAAGGTTGCGCTATGCGAGTCTAATGAATCGAGGGGGTTGTACAAGAGCAGCATTGACCTCCACCCAACTTCCTCGCTACTTCAAATCCCATGTCCGCCATCTCCGTCTTTCGACAGTGAATTTGGGAAGAAGAAAAAAAAAACTGACAGACTTGAAATATCTTCTTGCTGCAAATCACGAGACAACTGAGGCCGAGTTTGGCCGAGGGACCTTGCTGGCACGGCGGCAGCAAATTGCGGTGAGTGAGAGGCGTGAAGAGACGGCAGAGTCTTCTTTAAAGGCCTTTCTGGAAGGGTAATTTATGTGCGCCCAGATCAATGGGTTAATTAAGTGGAGAGGGGAGAAATGGGGAGGGCCAGTGGCGCAAAGGGAAGGGAGAGGAATAAACCGTTCAGATCTGGAGCACATCGAGTCCACCATGGATGCTTCAAACCGTAATGAAATGGACGAGTGCCACCCAATCATTCTCCCGGGCAAATTTGTTTATGTTAGCGATGATCTATCCCCCCTGGAGGATCAATACAACATTGCCTCCTTTGGATTTGTCAAACTCTTGTAAAAATAAGCTGTCAAGGAGGCAATCCATGGGGCGGTCTTGGGAGAGACCTTTGGAAAAAATCAATTCCGATATTTACTCATCAACAAAAAATTCTCAATTGCAAGGAAGAGGAAGTGTCAAGCTGACATGGTTTGCATTCGTTGTCCAGGATGTTAGACTCTGATCCCCAAAATGTGTTCACTCGACACAAGAGCGCATGTGTGGGAGGTAGAAGCGGAAACCAGGCAAAAAAATAATAAGAATCCTGCTGACTTGCAGGCTTTGAAATCACCTCTCCCATTCCTTGCTTCCAAGTCCCTTGAGTGGGACGAGAACGTTTTATGCGGGCGCCGCTTTGCTTTCTTCCCATGTCTTCACCCCTCAACAGCAAGCAACAAACCCTCCACCCGACTGGCCCCAGCATCCCCGTCCAATCCCACCAGCTGTTTCCGAAGCGATACGCACTAACAGACATCCCAGCGAGGCAATCTGGTTTGCCACTAGCATGTGATCAAGGTTACACTCCCTTAGCAGGGCTAATTAGGCTGACAACAAGCCACATCTTTCTTCCTCTTAATGCTGTGTGTCTGTACATTCATGCATCTTTTAGCGCCCTGCATTACATTCCGCATTTTTTTTTTTTCCAACCTCAGGTAGTTAAAGATTGCGCGTATGTGACTCATGAAGGGCACCGCACGGGCTTTATTTTTCCCACCAGGATGATAAAGCTGCGGGCCAAGTAGATAGGTGCGTGCAGTAAAGTTCAGCGCGAGCCGCTGACATTTACGTGCCGACTGCTACCTGTGCAAAACAGATTCCGGGCTGAAAAGGGGTCTTGCGTTGGGTCACATTTGTCACCAAAGGACATGCTACGGCCTTGAATCGTCATGGATTAATGGTTCAAGCAACAAGAGTTGTTTTCTCTGAGGGATGCAGGACACATGCAGCAAATATCAACGCCAAAACAACTAAAAAAAAATAAATACATTTCCTTAGAGCGAATCATCGAGAAAAGCAGCCCAAAAGTTGTGAGGCAGCATCTCTTGTGTGTTTGTGTACTCTCACACACGTGTCACTGTTCATCCTCCGCCGATTGTGACAGTGACAACAACCATCATGGGCTGCTTGGCACCAGCTGAGCGTGAAAGTCCAATGCTGACACCGAGGCGCCCATTCGTCACTGTCAGCTGCCGACTTGCCCGGCGAAACCGTCGACGCACGCACACACAAATTGCCTCCCCAGAAGGAGGCGGGCTAAGTCTCCACGTGAGGACCGGCCGCTTGGTTTCATTAACGTCTGACGTGCTGACAGCGAAAGTCTGGCAGTCCGCCGGCAATGCGTCGATGGGGGATTGAAATGATCTAATTGTTCAATGGAAAGTCTTCGGGTATCTCAATGTGCATTTTGGAGGTCGTACCAATAAAGGTACAACCGTCTCCCTTCTTTAGGTATTTCTTTTTCATATAGAAAATTTGGACACTGTTTGGCAACCCGTCAGGCTTCTCCGTTCTGTCACCCTCTGTTGGTTCTTGTATTTTAAACGTCCTAACTGTTAACTCTTTTGCTGCCACACGTTATCCAAAAAACAACCCTGACAGTGCCAGCCGATTTCGAGCATTTTAACTAATATTGTATACTTTTACTACATAATCCTGGTGGCTACCACATGAAAGATTGCATTCCATTCTTTCATTAGAAAAAAGTATGTTTCTAACTTATTCTGTTCTTTCGTAATCACCATTTGAAAATATGTAATTTGTGAAAACAAGCTTTTTGCATCTTTGATTCCACAACCCATTGACCAGGCAGCACTGCACTTAACACTTCACATTGATTTAAAAAAAACAAAAACAAAAAACGTAGTTGACGTCATTTAACGTTTATGGCGGCATACATCGTGATTTTAGTCATCGTATTAAACGTTTTTGGCAAAGAGTTAAGTGACTTTTTTTTTTCTTTTTTTTCTTTTTTCTCTGAACTCGTGTAGCTGTGCCTTTCTTTAGCTTTTATCTTTTCGAGAAGCCCAACAAATGTTCATTGATCCTGGCCAGTGTCACCCGCTCTGAACCAGGGCGGCGGGCCCGGAAGTGCCAAAAAGAGAGCAGCGGAGAGTTCAACCGAGCTCTCACCTTCTTAACGAAGCCGCCGCTAACACGATGGGTGAGGTCTGAAGACACGGATAAGACAATGGAAACAGAAGGAGATGTTTTGTTCACGTGGGAGTTCCCTGGAAACACGCAATTCAGAGTTCTTGTAGTATGCGCAAGGCTCTTTCTCCTTTGTAAGGAAAGCAATCAAAGAAGTTCCAACATATATTTGTTTCCAATAACACCAAAAAACAAAACAAAACACAAAACTCGAGTCTGTCCTACATTTCGGTTGCAAAACGCTGCAGTGCAACAAGGCACATTGGAAGCCAATGAAAGCAACAGACAAATACACAGTGAGCACTGCATACAGAAATGATGACCAAAGGCAATAAACAGAGAGAGGCCCTTGCTAGGCTGCACACTTAAGTCTCACAAATCCATATTGTCTTGACGGCTGAAGAAACAAGGCGGTTTCATTTAACAGGTTCAGTGTTGGCGCGCAAGTCAAATGTTTACATGACAGGACAAGACTGGCCGTGCCTTTGCAGAGTAATCAAATCAACATGGTCGGTTATTGGTGGGAGAATGTAAAGCAAAATATGTCAGTCTTGACATGCGTTCAGGTCTTGCAAGAAACAAAAAAGTGAGAGTTACTTTTTCAGCACTGATTAACACAATGAGCTACCAGTTTGATACACACTTCTAAAAAGGTGAATGATCTCAAGTTATGCTATTCTTGGAAGTGAAGACACGGATTATGTTAATGATCTAGGAAACAGTGTTACGTTTTCAAATGATCATTTCACAACTTCACTCGGAAATCACAATGACCCATGGTGAGTTATTTTTAGCACAGGGCTGTGCGCTACTCATGAGGTCCATGGGGGCTAAAATTAGCATGTCAAATATGGCTGAACCATTTTGAAAAATAACAATTATACTATTTTTTCCCCTCAATATTATGGGATCATTTTTTTCAAGGGTTTCAATTAGCATATATTTTCACATCCATGGCGACCACGCAGGGCAGGTGAGCTGCATTAAGAAGAAAAAAAAAAGATGAGCGCCAATTAAGCCGAGCCGAGCCAGGCTGCGGATGAGAACAGAGGTCTTCTTGTCCCAGCTGAATCCTGTCATCTAGCAGTGCCCCGTTGATCCGAGCGGGCCACAACAGACAGCAGCCCGCACGGCATATCAATGCGGCCCATTCTTTGTGCCATATTTGTGTGTGGAACATGCGCTCATAGCTATGGTGTTTCCTGTTTGGAGGTTTCTCCCAAACGAGGTCTGCAAGATCGTGAACGACGAGGCAAGACGCATGACGCCGCAGTGTGCACCTTGCTGAACATGGGATGAGGACTGAGAGCAATTTGCATTGAAGTGAATGAATAGAAGAGCAAAGAGCAATGATGATAAGACGTTGAATCGGTAAGACTACCGAATGAACAATTCTGAGCTCTTAAAAAAAAAAAAAAAAAAAAGTGAATGAATAGAAGCCTGTCTAAGTCACATTTCACTGTATGAGATGTTCTGTAATTGAGTGAAGGCAAAATATAAACAAGTCTACAATATGATTTGGACAAGGGGATGTGCATTTCTTATATTTGCATATCACATGTGCATTTAACAGTTAAGCAGCAAAGTCAACACTTAGCCTATGTGTGAAACACTTGGTCCTACCTGTTAAATTGGGATCCCCAGGTGCTGGTGGAGAGCCAGATTCCCACTGATGTCCTTTCTTGTCTCCTCGGATTGTGTCCTCCACTTGCCAAAAAGCCCATTCAAGCAGCAATGACTACAAAATCAAAAATTACAAAAATTAAAAATAAATAAATGAAAAAAAAATCTGGGGAAAAAAAATGAAAGCAGTCCCTCCCTTCTTGAATCGAACCGGGCCAATGACAAGGGAGACCGAACCCACAAACAAGCATGAAAATGCGTCTTTAAAAAAAAATGGGGGAAATCGGCAAGAGGCTCTAAAGCAGCGCGAGCCGCATCCGTGCGCGCTCAGCCTCCCTCGTCTCCAGGAAGACGGCAGCACATTCGCTCATTGTTTCATCGCCTAGCAGCTGGGTCCACCTCGGGCGCAATTCGAGGCCCGAACAGAACCTCCGAGCGGCGTGGACGCGTCTGCGGATGCGACATCGCCGAGCAGTCACCTGTGATTGCAGCTCGGCTGTTTGTCGTCGTCGTCGTCGCTAATTCCTCAAACGGAACGCCAGGAGGGTCCAAAAGAATTCGACGCAGTTAATTGAGCAACTTGCGGATCTATCTGTGCTCGTCTGGCGCTGAGGTGAACCGCCTCGGCGCGCGCGCCCCCGTGACGTACGCGTCTTCGCCGGCACGCCTCCGCCGTGCGGTGCACGCGCCGCAGTGTCCTCCTCCCGAACGAGAGCAGGTCGCCATGGCAACGCTTGCCTATGACCTCAATACGACGGCGCGTGATCCAGCCTCAGCATCCTTTGGATGATGGAAACCATTCGGGTTTTTGTTTTTTTTTTCCTTCTTTCTAGCGCCATCAGTCGGTCAGAGTTGCAGCAGTGTGACATCAGAGGACGTTAAAGGAACAGATGTCCATTTTGTTCCGTCATAAAATCCGTTGTTTTCAAATCAAGTACCACCTAGAAAAATAAACAATAAATACTTCACTCTACTTTTCCCCCCAACCCTGTTCTACATTTTTCTCTTCAAGGGCTGATAATCATATCGCTTTCAGTGCGTTTCAGTCCCTGAACACACCACTGCAGATGGTGAAAAGCTGCCTGTTGGCAGCACCTGCGCCTCTGGATGCAACACAACCACATGTGTGATTACACAGGCGGCAGTGCAGCCAAGCGTCGGCCCCCGCCACCAGTCGGCGGGTTTACAACCTGACACGGTCTTCCCCCATCGATAGCACCTGCTATTTGTTGTCTTGGTTGGAAATGACCTAATATGAGCTATGACAAGTCCAGTAACAAAGTTAACCTTGCACTTTAGGTTCAGAGAAATTCGAAGGTACTTGACTCATTGAGCCACTTTCAACTGAAGGTGACATCACCTGTGCTGCAGAAATAGGTAACGACCAATCACGGCTCACCTGTTTTCTGAGTTTGGTCAGCAAACTCAGCCATGATTGGTTGTTACCTACTTCCTGAGCCCGGTTTATGTCATCTTCAGTTGACAGCAAGTGGAAAAATGTGTTTTGAAAGCTATTAATTTTTCATGAAAAATGATGAAATTATCACTCATTCACCCAAAAACGTGTAAATATGTTTTTAATACTTTGTCCTTCCCAACCAAAAACATATTTATACGTTTTTGTTTTTGTTTTTTTAATGCTAGCGCACACAGAATGTTTTGATGCAGCTTTTGGCCTTGAAGGGGTCGCTTAAAGCAAAAAAAAAAAAAAAGGCCAACAGGTGGCAGCAGAGGATAAGAGATCAGCCAGGGCCATGTAGCAACAAGCTGTTTTTGCCGGTGTTTGACAGGTTTGTGAACAAATAAATGAAACTTAGCTATATTCTAATGCTAATTTCTGCAAAACAGAAACAGATTAAAAAAAAAAAAAAAAAAAACTTTTTTTACTGATGAAAGGAGAAACTCTTGTCTTTCTTTTGGTAGGTTCCATTTTTATAGCAATAGAACACAATTCTGTGGGCCTTGCAAAATCAGTCAAAATCCAGTTGCTTCAGTGAAAATAGCTGGGAGTGAAAGTTAATTTTAGTCAAATTCTTACTGTTGAAAGTGTCTCAATGAGTCAAGTATCCCTTTACCTTCAAAGTCCAGATAAGAGATAAAGAACCTTTGCAAATTGACACGGAGTATTGGGCCCAATAGCAGGGCTGGGAAATTCACATTTACAGTCATCGTAACAATGCAGCCACAGGGACTGGCAAACGTGCTATGGTAGTATGAAAATTGTGACTTTAGACTGAGATTCACTTTTTATATAATTTATTGTTTATTACAGCACATCAACTCCGGAAACCTGAGCAAATCTTGGCTATAAAGAGAGAGATGCCATCGGAGCATGTGAGCAGCCCCGTATGTGTTGATGTCCTTCCATGTGATAGAATCAGGCTGAGCATCACAATGGTAATGAGTCGCCTGGGAGACCTGACAGCTGAGCCACCGCGATGCTCTCAGGTACACAGCTTCAACACACTAATGCGCCACAGTGGCTCGCATATGATAGATAAGACACTACTTTAAATCATTCGCTCCCAAAAACGTATAAATATGTTCTATTTTAAATGTTTTAAGTGTCCCAAAGACGTATTTATACGTTTTTTTTGTTTTTTCTTTGCGAGAGTATACAGAAGGCTTTGATGCACCCTCTCAACTGCAAAGACGGGTTGAAGAAATGGTAGTTATTACACAGCCAGCAGGTGGCAGCAGAGTATAAGAGCTCAACCAGGGCCATGTTGAAAAAAAAGCTCTTTTACTCATATTTCTAAATAGATATGTGAATAATGATGAAACTTAGCTATATTCTAATGCTAATTGCTCCAAAACGGAAACAGATAGAAATTTATATATATATTTTTTTCCTGATGAAAGAAGACACTCTCATCTTTCTTTTGGTAGGTTCCATGTTTTTTATAGCAATAGAACACAATATTTTGTGGGCCTTGCAAAATCAAATTCCAGTAAAACAGCCGGGAGTGAAGGGGATTGATTGCTTCACTGAAAATGGTTGGGAGTGAATGAGTCGTGAATTATTTCAGGGACCACCAAGCTTAGCTTGTGGACCCTTAACAGTCTCCAGGCCCTAGTTTGAAACCCTTTGTTGTTTCAAGGTCTGTTTAGCACCACTGAAGCTCATGCAGCTCCACTGAGAATCGACCCTGACAGCTCGATTTGGACCCTCCGTTGTGTAATTTGTGTTTGCAAATGCTCGTCACTGCAATCTTCTAAAACCATTAACCTTTCAGTCGGAGGTGCCTTGAGTATACAAGAAAGCTCGTTTTCCCTCAGCCTAATTTACCTTTCCTCGAGCTGAATTAATGGCATGCCCACGACGAAGCCAACGTCGCCACCACCACCTTGCGTGTTGTCATCACGGAAAAGAGGCCGGCCTGTTTAAGATGTTTATTAAAGCGGTTAGACAGCATGCCCGCTTGCATAATCACCCCCCACCGCATCTTCGAGAGTTAACTGAACGTCTACTTCCAAGCTTGTGAACAAATCATTCCAGCTCAACAGGCAAGCTTCGCATAGTTGAAGAATGTCTTTTAATGTATTAAATTGGCTGGACGCTTTCATTTCCTTTGTTTTTATTGCAGCCTGGCAGAAGTGCAGCCAAGACCAATCTGAGGGCGCGCTAATTTCCAGAAGGAAATAAAGGGAAAATAAAAATATTCAGCCCGAGTGCACAGTTAATTGAAGCACTCTGGATGTATAGAAGCTTGTGGGTAGAAATGTAAAACTTCCCCTCATTTTCACCTCCATTACACCGACTGAGCAGCGCTGCGTTAAATGAGGGAGCCGTGCTGGTCAAGACACGCCTCATCAATATCTCGACTCATTTGTGAACTTAGGGACCATCAAATGTTATTTTGGGCTCAGGCTTCATAAGCTACATGCTATCATGCTCCAAGCTGAAACGAAACATTGAACTGAATTATTTAGAAAGTACAGTTCTTCTCCCTCACTGTAAGCAAGTTTCCAAAGCTAGAAGACAAACATTTGGGGCCTAATTGGTGCCGGTGGCAAAATCGCATCTATTTGCATTGATCTCCTTTGAAGAGCCATGCAGATGAGCTTAAGCAGGGTGCTAATTATTATGCTTGTGGAACTGCAACTGAGTGTGTGCGTTGTTTGAAGTCTGAGGAATGAAATACATGAAATTCTATAATAAAAAGTGTGTGCAATAACTAATGATATCTGCATTTAGTGGTCAACACACAAAAGGGCCGTTTCACAGCGAAAAGAATATCATTTTGTTGACATGACTGTTTGCATTCCTGAGGCTGTTTTGGTCCAGTGTGTGTGTTTATGCCAATGACTGGTGTCGCCTCCCTTTGCACACAACAGCCTGCATACCGCGACAAAATGTCAGTGGACAGGCTCGTCTCTGCAGCCTCTTTCAGCATCCCCTCCGAATTCCTTCTTGGCTGAGAGCGATGGAATGACACGACGACGCTGACGTGAAAAGCTGTGACACACGGGCGCGCAGTGCATCCATTTTTATTTTATTTTTTTCCGGGTTAAACGCCACTAAGTCATCATAACGTTAGATTAATTAGCTTCTCATAAGTGAGTCAAAACATGCAAAGAATGCGCTGACTGATGTGCATGCGCATTTGCTACACACTGGAGGGAAAACAATCAAACAAACAAACAAACAAACAAACAAACAAAACAAGGCCAGGGCTTCTAGAAAAAAAATGCATTGTCAAAATCCAAACATCATTATGTGCTGTAGCGCACAACAGCAAAGGAAATTGATTTTTCAAAATAACCCCAGGCTGTTCATTAAGTTAAAAGAAAAGCATATTCTATTATCTTTTTGTGTGAGGGAAGAAGAGGATAAACGGTATAGAAAATGAATAGACAGAAAAGGGACCTATTTTTGTGCAAGTTTAGCTAACAGTAAACAGTACGGCCTGTGAGTCATACTCGGCTTGATTCTAATCCCGCACTCATTAAAATGTGTTAATTAAATTGCTTTGTCTTAAAGCTGCTTCAAAGTCACCTGAGGACGAGGCTTGGTGGGAATTTCGAAATACTGGAGCCCTCACACATCCTGATACACACAAGTACGACAGCGCCACCCTTTGGTAAGCTTTATGCAGGAATTAGTGTTTCATTAAAATGTTAGAAACAAACAGTAAGAACAAATAATGCATCCCCAGCAACAAATATAATTTCAGCCTCTCACCATTTCCCCCAATTTTCAAACAGATGCGCAATGATAACCTCTCTGCATCGCTCCTTTGGTGCTGTGGCAATTTGGGAGATTAATTATTCATACGGAAGAAAGTGCGGTACAATAATGCAGCCATTCTATGAATAATACATTTCGAATGTGAGTTCTGAAACAAAGCATAGGCCTACGGTATGATTAATGTGATGATTTCATTTTCCCAGCTATCTCGGTCAGGTAGTGGTTGCTTGTCACTGAGTGACATGTTTAATGTTAGGCATGCACTTTGTCGTTTTGTGATTTAAAGTAGGCACCAGTTCACTAAAGAATATATTTATCTTAGAAAAGGTAATATTTAAATCAAGACTAACTTGCTAAAACGCTAGCTGATTGAAAATATTAATTTAAATTTGAAACGCCCAGAATGATAGCCACTTCCTTGAACGGTTTTCCTAATACCGGAAGCGGAATAGAGTATACACGACGTCATGCGGTTGCATTCAAAGACGCGATGAAAGTACGCCTTTTGCTATGTTAATTTACGACTCTTGGTAGTTTTCATATGTCGGGGCTATAAATGTATCTTTTAATAATATTAATATAGAACTTTAATTTTAAAATATTCAATAATATGTCGTAATGCAACGAGGTCGTGTAACTATCCACGAAAAAAACAGGAGTACGTAAAGGCACCATCTTTGCCTGTCTTCCGGTGGTCTGGACTCTGGAGGATCAAGCAAAGCGATCATGACCGCTGTTGTTGTTCGCCGGCTTGCTGCTCTTTCCGGGGCTTCGGCGGTAGCACTTGGAGCCTACGGGTCGCATGGTTAGAATTCCATAATGCAATTTGTTTTCGGCTGTTGTTGGTATTTCATGCTTCATTTTCTCTTTGCAGGTTTTAAACACAGCGACCCTGATGATTACCAAAGAGTGGTATGACTTTCGTATTGATAATGATACTTTTTTTGTTTTTTTTTGCAAGGGACACAATTAGTCTGACAGTTTGTTTGTTTTTTCCCCTGTGTGTTTGAGCAGCTATTTGAAACAGCCAACAAGTACCATTTCTACCACAGCCTGGCCCTGCTGGGTGCTGCCCACTCCAGCAAACCTGCTGTGGTGAGTGGAATTTTCAAGAAACTGAAAATAAGTCGACTTGAAATACGGCTCATGGCACCTGTGTGCAAAGTTGGTGATTGAAAATTCAGGTGTACATCAACTTCAGAGCGGTACCAGTTGAATCAAGTGACAGTTACTCAGTGGGGGGTTGCAGCATGTGGCATAATCCAAATGTTTTGTTTTTACATGGGGGAAAAAAAAAAAAAAAAAAAAAAAAGCCCAGTCTGTATTAAAGTGTATATTTGGCCTTGGTCATGAATATTGCAAAAGTGGGAGCTGTCAAAATCCCTTTGGTCTGTGTGTGCCATCCTAACGCTTCCTCTGTCTTGTCATAACAAAGGCCGGCACGCTTTTGATCGCCGGCATGGGGATGTTCTGCGGCTCGCTGTACCACCAGGCCATGACGGGGGACCCCGGCCTTCGCAAAATAGCCCCGGTGGGAGGCATGGCGATGATCGTGGGCTGGCTGGCGCTTGTCCTCTGACCTACTGTGTGTGTGTTTATGTTGTAATAATGCATGTACAGATATTTTAAGTCGTTGCTTATGTACTTTTCGGAATAAAACTATGACTTAGTTGGAACAATTCAACTGGATGTGCACATCTAAATTTCTAAATGAATGTTATCAGGTTTTAAATTGCTCCACAAAATTTAAAGTAAGCGTTTCCCTCCTCCAAGCTGGTTCAGGTAAGATAAGATGCATCGGCAATATCTTCCAGTTACACACGACATACTGCAATTTTTTTTTTCTCTCAAAAATTGTGAGCGTGAGCTCCTCCCATGCAGCCACTTAGAGGATGGCCAAGCACCAGCAAACTCCCAAATGGATGATTCCTCACTTGAGTGGACACCAACGTGAGCTCTTTTATTTCCAATCATCTTGCCCCAGTCTGCTGCAGCTTAGGTATGATGACAAATAAATTCACTCCACGTGTTCAGTCAAAGCAGTATGGTGGACTCGTGTTTAGTGTACCTGTTTCTACATCAGTGGTTGTTAACCTGGGTTCAGTCGAACCCCGAATATGTGCAATATGCATTCACATATATATATGAAAGTATGGTGTTCCACAGGGTTCAATTTTGGGGCCTTTGCTGTTGTTTTGAAATGCTCTATAGATTTAACTGATAGGAGTCGTCAGTGCCCTAACTGCATTCTTTGCAATCCCAAGTTAAGCAATTCTAGTCTAGCTCAACTTGCTATGTAGCAAAACTTAAGGAACACTTCCTCAAAGTGAAGAAAGCCAGATTCGATGCAAAGGCTCATTTTGTTCACCAGTAAACCCTATGTCTTGAATGTGAAAAATATATCTATACATGTTTTAATTTTCAGTAAAGGATTTGGTGAATGCACATCCGAAACTGGTGGGGTTCAGTATCTCCCAAAAGGTTAAGAACTGTTGCTGTGGATGGTCTTGGAATGAAAAAAAAAAAAAAAACTACATTTAGTTGTGCATAGACCAAATTTCGTAGCCATGTGTAATAGAAAATTGTTTTGCTGCCATCTTGTGGCATAGATTGGCAAGTACAACCCGTTTTGGGTGGGTGTCGCCATGGTGGCGAATGAGGGGAACACTAATTTATTTTTGTCCACGCAGTTTGTTACTTAAACAGGTGCTTGATAATGATTAATGGCATGTGGTTATTTTTTAATTTCTTCAAACCCTAGATTAGTCGTCAAAAGTTGATTTTTTTGCATGCATTTGACAGTAAAATATATTAATATATACTGCGATAAATAAATAAAAAAGTGCGTATTTAAAATGACATTTTTGCATCTGGTCAGGAAGGGCTGCATCATTTAAATGCTCATCCCTATATATTTACATCTATGCAATACAGTATAGTAGTAGGCTCGTAGCAGCCAATCCTTGCATTCCTGCACACGCAGCTGCCTCGCCTCTCCGAGCGCCCGAAGCAGCAGAAAGCGTGCTTGTGTGCGTGCCACCCTCCGCCGCTAATCCCTGGGATCCTCCCGGCGAGCAGGGGCAGGACGCCGTTTTACAGCCGGGCGGCGCTGATCGAGGACCTGTTGGAGATGACAGCTGACCAGGGCGGATTGAAACGCACGCAGCGAAGCACTCCGCGCCGAGGAAGTTGCAGTGTGACCGGTGTGACTCCCTCCCATCTTTAGGTTTCGATCTTGTTTTGCTCTTGCGTGATTCTGTGGCTTGGAAGGTTTCCACTGCCCACTTGGCCCCCGCCCCCACCAGTGGCACCCCACCTGTCAAGTTAGCTAGCATGCTAGGTGGCTAAATTGGCACATAAACAAAATAAGCAGCTGAGGGTCAAGCCAAATGTAGTCTGTGATTTCTTCGACACTTTTCCCAAATGCGTCACGCATATTACGCCTCTATTAGAAAGTAGCCAAATTAGCTAGATTGCACTAAATGCCAAGCAGGATAATTAGCTCTACGATTAGCCTAGCCATCTTGCTAATTTAGCAAGTTAAGAGGGGCAGAGGCCGTGTTATACTAAGCGAATCATGTTTACGTTGCACTTGTCTTTTTAAACTTCCGTTACTTTGTTTGTTATCTCACTCAAATGTTACGATGCTCTCGTAACTTGATGACAAGCATTGCAAATCACAGTTGAGTAAACACATAATAATCAATTTAAAGTTGACGTGCGTTTTAATTTGCAAATGAATCACCGTTGCATTTAAAAAGGTTGAGATATGTTATAATATAGTGTCGCATACATGCACGAGAGAAAGAGAGTATTTAACTGCAACATATAGCATGTTGTTGGCTTATATGTTTGTTTTTCATCTACTAGTCTGGTGACTGCTAGAGTTGTTCAGAAGTAACCTCCACCAAAAGCACGTATTTTGCTTCATCCATCCATCCATCCATTGCATGCCAAATGTGAAGTAGAGTCATAACAGTAAATAGACAAGTAATTGATTGTCAAATTAATCAATAGATTGTTTTTTTTTTTTGAGACCTTGTTTAACTTCAGAATTTCAGCCTCTCAAAAGTTCTCAGATTTCTGTAGTCCTCCTTGGAAGCAGGCAAATGATCTTTGTGGTTAATTAAATTAGCAAATATGTTATTACTTTGGAAAGAGTAATCATCAATATTTTGGCCTATTTTCTGAGATGTTATAGACCAAACGAGTAACTGAATACTGTAATAACGTTGGTACATTTTTTTTTTAAGTCATTGATTAATCAATTAAAAAAAAACAAAAAACAAACACTCAACAGATGACTCAATAATAATAATAATAATTAACTTGATCAAGATCATTTCTATCTCTTCATTTATGATTATTTTTCAACGCGCAGTGCTGTCTCGATGGAGTCCCTGATGAGCGCCGTGTCGCCTCGCTCCCCGGCGCCCGGCAAGAAACTCTCCGAGGTGGACTTCCGCTCGGGCGCTACCCTGGAGCAGCTGTCCGCTCATGTGTCTGAGCTGGTCCTACTGGAGCAGGGCAGCTTCGGGGACCAGACCGCCTTGGAGGTCCACACGGCGAAGGATTTCATTTTCAACATGTTAGGTGCGTCAAATCCATTTGATTATCTGTGGTATGTTAGACTTCTAAAATGGCAATAAAAAAATGTTCCATTCTCTCTTCAGGTTTAGTCCAGAAGGTGGATCAGCGCCTCCCAGTGGCCAACGAGTACCTCCTGCTGTCCGGCGGTGCCCGAGAAGGCGTGTTGGACCTGAACCCGGAGGACTTGGGCGATTACGCCAAAGGTGCCGACTTTGACCTGGACTTCACCCTGCTGGTGCCGGCCCTCAAGCTCCACGACCGCAACCAGCCCGTCACCCTGGACATGAGGCACTCGCCGCCTTGCCACTCGTGGCTCAGCCTGCGTTTGTGCGATTCCAACATCCTGTCCCGCTGGAGCATCTGCTGCCAGGAGGAGAGCGGAAGTCCTGTTGAGGAAGATGAGGAGGAAGAGGGGGAAGTTGGTAAAAAGAATTTCTTCTAGAGCCGTGGTCCTCGAGCGCCATTAACCTGTTTGTTTTAGATGTTTTCCTCCTCCAACACATTTGATTCAAATGATCAGGCTCGTTATCAGGTTCTTGATAATTTGTATCAGGTGTTCGAGGAGGGAAATATCTAAAACATGCAGGATAGAGGACCAGACACCTGATTTTACATGTTTCCCACCTCCAACACACCTGAGTCAAAGGAGTAATCAAGAGCCTGACAGTGATCCTGATCATTTGAATCAGATGTGTTGGAGGAGGTTAACATCTAAACCAGTTGTCACCAACTCTGGTCCTCTATCCTGCAAGTTTTAGACGTTTCTCTCCTCCAACACACCTGATACAAATGAGTAATCAAGAGCCTGATAGTGATCCTGATCATTTGAATCAGATGTGTTGAAAGGGGGAAACAGGACCAGAGTTGGTGACCCCTAATTTTAGATGTTTTCATCCTCCAACACACCTGATTCAAATGAGTAATCAAGAGCCTGATAGTGATCCTGATCATTTGAATCAGATGTGTTGGAGGAGGGAAACATCTAAACCAGGTGTCACCAACTCTGGTCCTCTATCCTGCAAGTTTGAGATGTTTCCCTCCTCCAACACACCTGATACAAATGAATAATCAAGAGCCTGATAGTGATTCTGATCATTTGAATCAGATGTGTTGGAGGAGGGAAACATCTAAACCAGGTGTCACCAACTCTGGTCTTCTATCCTGCAAGTTTTAGATGTTTCCTTCCTCCAACACACCTGATACAAATGAATAATCAAGAGCCTGATCGTGATCCTGATCATTTGAATCAGATGTGTTGGAGAAGGGAAACGTATAAAACATGCAGGATAGAGGACCAGAGTTTGTGACACCTGATTTTAGATGTTTCCCTCCTCCAACACATCTGATTCAAACGAGTAATCAAGAGCCTGATAGTGATCCAAATCATTTGAATCAGATGTGTTGGATGAGGGAAAAAAATCTAAAATCAGGTGTCACAAACTGTGGTCCTCTATTCTGCATGTTTTATACGTTTCCCTCCTCCAACACATCTGATTCAAATGAGTAATCAAGAGCCTGATAGTGATCCTGATCATTTGAATCAGATGTGTTGAAAGGGGGAAACATAGAGGACCAGAGTTGGTGACCCCTAATTTTAGATGTTTTCATCCTCCAAAACACCTGATTCAAATGAGTAATCAAGAGCCTGATAGTGATCCTGATCATTTCAATCAGATGTGTTGGAGGAGGGAAACATCTAAACCAGGTGTCACCAACTCCGGTCCTCTATCCTGCAAGTTTTAGATGTTTCCCTCCTCCAACACACCTGATACAAATGAATAATCAAGAGCCTGATAGTGATCCAAATCATTTGAATCAGATGTGTTGGATGAGGGAAAAAATCTAAAATCAGGTGTCACAAACTGTGGTCCTCTATTCTGCATGTTTTATACGTTTCCCTCCTCCAACACATCTGATTCAAATGAGTAATCAAGAGCCTGATAGTGATCCTGATCATTTGAATCAGATGTGTTGAAAGGGGGAAACAGAGGACCAGAGTTGGTGACCCCTAATTTTAGATGTTTTCATCCTCCAACACACCTGATTCAAATGAGTAATCAAGAGCCTGATAGTGATCCTGATCATTTGAATCAGATGTGTTGGAGGAGGGAAACATCTAAACCAGGTGTCACCAACTCCGGGTCCTCTATCCTGCAAGTTTTAGATGTTTCCCTCCTCCAACACACCTGATACAAATGAGTAATCAAGAGCCTGATAGTGATCCTGATCATTTGAATCAGATGTGTTGGAGAAGGGAAACGTATAAAACATGCAGGATAGAGGACCAGAGTTTGTGACACCTGATTTTAGATGTCTCCCTCCTCCAACACATCTGATTCAAATGAGTAATCAAGAGCCTGATAGTGATCCAAATCATTTGAATCAGATGTGTTGTAGGAGGGAAAAATCTAAAATCAGGTGTCACAAACTGTGGTCCTCGATTCTGCATGTTTTATACGTTTCCCTCTTCCAACATACCTGATTCAGATGAGTAATCAAGAGCCTGATAGTGATCCTGTTCATTTGAATCAGTTGTGTTGGAGGAGGGAAACATAACATGCAGGATAGAGGAACCGAGTTGGGGACACCTGATTGAAATGATCAGCGCATCAGTGTGTTGGAGGAGGGAAAACTCTAAATCATGGAGGTATCCCTGAGGGTATTCAGCATTCGCCTCTCCTTCTTTTTACTTTGCTGGTCCAGGGAAAGGCTCCATCCCGTCGCTAGACTCCCCTCAGTCCCTCGATGGGTGCTACTTCTCCCCCACCCTGGTGACAGACTGGTTCTGGGGGGTGGTGAGCGAGGCGGTGGACGACTTGCGCCGAAGCCCCCAGAGAGGCATTCCCACCCCGGAGCGACTGGAGAGGAACGGGCCAATCACGACCATCATCCTTCAGGTACAGTCGGACGCGCTCAGGCGCCTTAAGACGACTCGGCGATTTTCAATCTTTGACCCCCCGCGCCGCTGCAGGCGGGCTCCAGCAGGGTGCTGTACGACCTGCTGCCCGTGGTGTCGTTCCGGGGCTGGCCTGCCGTGGCTCAGGGCTGGCTGACGGCGAATCACTTCTGGGATGGGAAAATCACGGAGGAGGAGGCCATTTCGGGTTTCTACCTGCTGCCATGCTGTTCGCCGCTGGGTGGGCGGCCCGACAGGGAGTGGAGACTTGCATTCTCCCGCAGTGAGGTACTTGTCTTTATTGTTTTTGTCATATTACATCTGTGGCGTCTTATCAAATTCAGGTCTGGGTTGTTCCATGCCAAATCAGCCAGTGAGTTAACAAGAGGAAAACACTAAATCTCAAATTTACAACCTCTTTTTCTGTTGCAAAAAAAGTCAATAATGTAGGATATCAATACATTGTTTGATCTAAAACTGTAAAATTCTTTGATCTTGTGGAATTTAATATTGCCAGGCAATATTAAAAATGTTTACAGAGAGGCAAGGAGGCTATGGTTTGTCTACGTTCAAAAGGAAATATAAAATCAACATTTTTGAAAAGTATAGGCAAGAGGAAGCGATTGTCAATGAAAAGTAATATTGGTTGTTGGTATTATTATTGGAATATTAGTATTGTGAAGGAAAAAATATATAATTGTATGTAAAAGTATGAGAATATATGCATAAAGGTATACTGTTCAATGTGTTCACTATTAATAATTATTATAACATTTGTTATTAATAATCAAGATACATTAGCTGTATATTAGCAGTTTTTTTTTTTTGTTACTATACATAGCTACTATTTATTGGATGTTAAAGGCGTATTGGACCTGATAAGTTTATACTTCTTCCTACTCCTTTTCGAATGACTGGATAAATCACTGCAAAACTTTATTTTTGTTGTGTTTGTTGCTTGATATGTTTTCTATATTTTGTCTTCCCATATGTACTTTTATAACCAGTCTTTTTTTTTTTTAACTCATTTACTCCCAATAACGTATAAATACGTTTTTTTTTAATGTATTGTGTCCCAAAGACATATTTATACGTTTGTTTTTTTTAATGCTAGAACATACAGAAGGCTTTGATACAGCCTCTCAACTGCAAAGAACGGTTTCAGAAATGGTAGTTATTACACAAACGGCCAGCAGGTGGCAGCAGAGCAAAGGAGATCAACCAGGGCCATGTAGAAAAAAAGCTAAATTACTTACAATTTTAAATAGATTTTTGAAAACTGATGAAACTTAGCTCTCTTCTAATGCTAATTGCTACAAAACAGAAACAGATAGAAACCTACTTTTTTCCTGATGAAAGAAGATACTTTAATCTTTCTTTTGATAGGTTCCATGCTTTTATAGCAATTGAACTCAATATTCTGTGGGCCTTGCAAAGTCAGTCAAAATCCAGTAAAACAGCCGGGAGCGAACGGGACTGCTTCTGTGAAAATGGCTGGGGGAAAAAAAAAAAAAAAAAAAAAAAAAAAAAAAAAAGGTTAATCGGAGCAGAGGACTGACGAATTTTGAGAATTTTGGCAAAAAGGGGCATGGCCATCATCAGCGGGCTCCCAAGCCCCTAGTCTGATTGACCTCAAATTTGAGTTTTAGTGTTGTGTACTTGTTGATAGTGATGGGACAAAGTTTCATTCAAATCTAAATCTGCTTGGTTAAACCCACTGGCTGATTTGGCATGGGTCACCAAATGTCAAAACGGGGAGTTAAAAGGATCCTTGTGACTCCATTAACCAGGTCCAGTTGAAGAAGTGCATCCCGTTCCCCATGGCGCAGGCTTTCCAAGCGGCCAAGGCGGTGCTGTCTCGTATCCTGGCCCGTCCCCGCGCGGGCCTCAGCCTCTACCACCTGCGCACGCTCCTCTTTTGGGCTTGCGATCGACTTCCCGCCGCCTACCTGTCCTGCCCTGACTCGGAAACCCCCGGCCGTCTCCTCCTGGGTCTCCTTGACGACCTGGCGCATTGCATCCTGGGTAAAAACTGCCCAAACTACTTCCTGCCGCAGTGCAACATGCTGGAGCACCTGACAGACGGCCAGGCTCTCCTGGTGGCGCGGAAACTGGCCCACGTGCGCTCGGATCCCAGCGAGCACCTGCGGGCCGCTCTGGACCAAGCCCAGCAGGCGGGCCAGCTCAAGAAAGAGCTGGCGAGCAGCGCCAACGACTCACCGGGGCATCACCCCGTCAACGGCGTCATCTCGCCTTCCGAGGACAAGCTGGCCCAGCGTCTGCAGCAGCTGGTCACCGAGAACCCCGGGAAGTCCATCTCGGTCTTCCTCAACCCGGACGACGTCACCCGGCCGCACTTCCGCATCGATGACAAGTTCTACTGACGGGCAGAGGAAGAAACCCGAAACGCTGTCAACGAGTCGAGACGCCGGCTGGTTGTTGCCAAGGAGATTGCCGACTCCTAACGAGCTGGCCTTAACGACGCTGACGAGCGTCCGCGGACGAGGGCTGGCTTTCGTCAAGCGAAGGCGTGAACGCAGCGTCGATGTACGCCTCAGGCCGATTACATTTCACACACTCCAAAAAAAAAAAAAAGGGTCTCAAACCTTCCCCGATGTCGGATTTTTTCTTGATCTTTTTCCCGTTTCATGATCAGCGTGTGATGTTCACAATCAGAACGCAAGAACGACGTGAGGATGATGGAACTGAATGTAACCGTTAACTCCCACCGATGTTTCACTTTCTGGTCGTCTTTCTCAGGTACCAAGAATCCTTATATCGCGAAACGGAAGCTTCATTGGACTACGGAATGTACCAAAGAGAAACACATGCACAGGAAGCGACCGCAGCAATCGCAGATTCAAAAAAAGAAAAAGACATTTCTCTCTTTACTCATCCCGTCTTAGATTAAATGAATTTCTCTGTAATGGCTTTATCTAGTATGTGGTGAAGCAAGGCACAAGACAGCCAAGTTTACATGCAAATTGACTGTGTCTGTTTTCTTTCAACAAAGCTGCTGTTTCTCTACACATTGGATGTGTTTACTGCTGAATTGTTTTAAGCTAATCTTGGTGTGCGCGTGCGCGTGGTGAAGCTGAGGTGACTACCAAAGTGTGCAGAATGTCGACTGCGGTGCATTTAAAGTCAAAAGACGAAAAAATAGTGCAGCGTCTACTCGGCGCTATTTTTTTTTTGTCATCTTGCTGCTTTTTAGACTCATATTCATTTTAATATCTCGGAATACTTAAGTGCTGATTATGATTGTTCTCATTTTGGGCTGTAACATGACTGATTTAATGTATTTATTCTTATCACTTGATTCTGAGGGCTTTCTATTGATCTGTCTGAGCTTCATTCATTCAATAAATGATGACCAAAATAAAATGATTGTTTCACAACGCATCAAACGTTCCCATCATTGATAATGATAGTAATAGCAGTACTGCAATACGTATTCTAGTCAATAGAGGGCGCGCAAAGTCTACACAAGGTACAGTAGCGCCAGAACAGTCGAACACAATTTGCGCTGGTAATCCAAAACACAATGTCGGAAAATATTGTTAGAAAATAATTTGGTGATTTAAGTGTCATGTTAAATTTGTACAAACGCATGATTTTCATGTCAGTGGTCACTGAACCTCATGTTATTACTATTCATAATGCAACCCATATATATATATATAAAAGTTTTCAAATGTGTCCCCAGCCATCATAGTCGGGTGATCTAATAAATCAGCATAAAGCATTTGCAAGCGTATTAAGCCGCTTCCGGGTCTTTAAAGGTTCCTACGGAGACAAGCTCTGTGAAATTCAGCCGGCTTTGGAGCTGATTGTGGGCAGATGGAGCTGCATACTAAAACGTCCCCGCTCAGTGCACACGTCAAAGAGTGGAGAGAAAACGAAACTTCTAACGAGAAGGAGATGAACTTGCCTTCCTCCCAAATGGCAACCGGGTCGAGTGGCGTCAAAAGATTAGCCATGAACATCAATCGAATATTTGTGCTCATGCCATAATATTGTAATTTCTAAAAACCTACAGTAAAATAGAATGTAGAGAAGAAGACTTTTTGCCACATTTTCCCCAATTCAATGAATATTGTCCTGCTCCTCCTGGTGTGCCCGTCTTGGCCACCTGGGGGCAGTATGATACAGGAGCGTTCCACACTATTGTTTACTTTTACAGTAAACGTCACAGTAAACTGGGCATACTACGTACTTTTCGCACCACTAGCATAGAAACAGAAGAACATTTGTTTTCCCACTTGTATCTTTACAAAGCTTTTTTGGGACAACTTCTGTGTATGGGCTGTTTCTAACGATTTGGGTAATTTTACATGGATGTAAAATTTCGAGTAATAATGGACAATAAGGTAAAACAATTTATATTGAATAACGATTATTATGGAAAGTTTTTCATTCATAAATGCAAATTTGAAGATACTAGGCCTACCTTTATTGTTTTTCTCAAGGAACTTCTTTCTTTTAAGGATTCATTACAATACTGTAAAGGCTTTATAACATGTTTATGTTGTTGGTTTTCATTTTTTGTATTGCTCAGTTGTATGTTTCGATTTTTCTGTAAGCTTCATTTGTTACTAAATAAATATAAAAAAAACTTATTTAGTAAGCCTCTTTTTTTAAGAAGAAGAAGAACAACAACAACAACAACAACAAGCTGCCCTGGGTGTTTGCAAGGACATTGAGAAGGGTTAAGATGAAACAAGCCTTGTTGGTATTTAATAACTTGAAGAAATTACTATCTGATTAGACCTTTTTGAGTTGTTGTTTTTTTGTTTTTACTTTTCTTTTTCTCCTTTCTTTTTTGTCTTGTTTGGCAGCACGGTTCTGTTTTGTGTGCTCAGTTTAATTTGGATGTTTGTTGACTTTGGAATTAATAAAGGAATTGAAAAAATAAATAAATAACTGTCCTGGTAAACTAAGCTCTGAGCGTGCATGTGTGCGAGAAGGTCAGTCTGAAACTGGATAGAATATAAGTTACCACATATAAGTTACTTTCTGCATTAATGAAGAAGTTGTAGTTGCCTTTGTTTTGGGACGAGTTCTGCGTGGAAGATTGGCACCAAATAGCTCGCAAATAGCCCTGGGATGAATGTAGTGTCATCGAAATGATGAAGAGGCGAGCGGAGAGGGTGGCGGAGAGGGACGCAATAAACCGCCAGCTAGAAAACTAATGAGACGGAAGGAACAGATGGATGGAGAAGTCGCAAAAAGTGGAAGACATATTTGGGATCCACCAGAGATTCCCGGGAGTCAACATTTGCCAATGAGAAGAAATTCAGCCTCCGTGTTCTAATCTCCCCTTTTTTCTCCTCCCCCCTGTTCCCACATTAATTAAATCTGCGTGTAATTACAGTCGTTGAGAATCGGAGGCAAGCGTTGGAGATTGGTCACGGCCTGCGTATCTTTCAAGTCAAATTACTTTTGCTAAACTTTTACCCCCAGGGCGGAAAGTCACTCCTGTGTGTTCAAGCGTGTTGGGTTGAAGAGCCTGCGCGCCACCTGTTTGTTCTGGATCCGGGTCTGGACCCAGTAGCTCTGCCATCAGTTACACGTGAGTGGACAAGAAAGGCTGACGACATGAATAATTCGACTGCAGAGGCTGCGCTCCTCAATAATACAGGGGTATCAAACTCATGTACGTAGTTGTGGTTTCTCTCAGATGGTCGTTTTTTACTGTGGAAGAGTACACGGCACGCACGTGTATATCTTGGGGTCTCAAAATTACTTACTTGGAATTGAGACTGGGGGAATTCCAGTTGCAACACAGCAGACACGCCCGCATCAAAATTTAGCTGTAATAAATGTAATAATCATGCATTTATTTGTGGAGACTGGGGGGGCAAGTTGTATTTTAGAATTTAAAAAACGTACAAAATTTAAAAATTACTTCATGATAAAGATTAGGTAGTTCTTAATAAGAAAAGAAAAACGCACTGAGCTGTTACCAACATTTTACAAATGCAATTATGCCATCTAGTGGCAGAAAAATGACCTCAACACAAATCGATATCACATTTGTTGTTTACACTACAGGACATATTTTTAATTTGAACTAAAAGTTATGAATTATTATGCAATTACTGTATCAATGACTAAAAGATGCAGCCATATTTCTATAAGTTTAAAATTTTTCCCACTTTCATGTTAACACGAGTATGAAAAAATATGTTATTGTACATTTAGAACAGATATAAAATTTGGGATTATGATTACAAATTTTAAATTGCCTGACACCCCTAATGTATACTCACATGCATATAAACGACACACACAAAGTATATATAAAGATGTACACACTCACACCCTTCCAGCTTTTATTGACACCGAGCTAAGGCAAGCAGCAAAGTTAAGACGTGTTGTTTCCACGGCGATGACAAAATGTCGATTAATGCCAACTCCAATGAATAAAATAGTGACGGTTTTTGGATAATTGTTCGAAATTTGCAGCACGTGTGTTTGTGCGGAAGCAATCAATCCAGTCACATCCTGTACTAAGAAAAAAAAAAAAACCTTCCTCATCCTCCTCACTCAAGAAAGCGCATTCAGTGTTAAATATTTATTTCACGCATGCTCGTGCACTCGAGCGTGCTGAATGACGATGTTGAGGATGCACAAACCAAAACAAAGACCAAGTTCCGGTCTCAAAAATGGTATATTTCCGCACATTCTACTGGTGGACTTTAATTCAGTTATCTGTCACCCTAAGCACCTCTTTTAATTAGAGGTCAATGACTGGATCAATCACGCCCTTAATCAATGATTACACCCCAATCACTTGTAAAGTCATTTGTCAGTGCTCGCGAGCTCTCTAGGGGGGACTCGGAATCCGCCGTCAGGGTGAAAGAGACGAGTGGAGGCGCCGTCGTGCATGCAGATGCGCCCAGTTTCACGTGGACGGAGAGCTTGAGCCGGGGAACTGATTCATTCCGTGCACATTATCTTCTTAGTGTCACTTGACAGGATTGCTGTTATGACGTCATGCCGCGACAACGTCACAACAAACACGATAGATGCCGGTCGCCATAGCAACAGAGATGCTATACGGTCTTGAAGCTGAAATGACAGCACGCTAGTGCTCTTTTTTTTTTCCAAAGCTGTGGGGAAAGCAGCTGTGTGACAGCATTAAATGAGCGCCTGTGCGTATGCATCATCTTGTCCCCGATTTGTTTAACCACGCCGTGCTGTCCTCATCAGTTTGCGGCTAATCCCTGCAGCGGCGTCCTGGACATCCACGCGGCCGTGAACGTGCATGTCGGTCCATCACCTCTACCAAATTCTCTTTATATTAAAATGAGGGTGTGGGGGGAGTGACGATTGAGGTAGGTTACAATGAACTTACGCAGTCACCATTTCGCTTTGATGCCAGTAGCCCGTTGGAAGTATCTTATTTTGAAATGACTTGGTCAGAACCATCAAAAAGCCCAAAACGTTTCACAATACTTATGGGTTTTAATGAAACTCTTTAAAATGCTGGGTAAAAAATAATCTAATTTGAGTTTAAAAAAATTGACTGCCTTTTGGGGTTGTTTTATAAACATCAATTAAAAAAAATACCAAGCCAATGGTGGGTTATTTATACCCCCGTGCATTAGGATGAGGATTTCATCAAGTGCACTGGGTTGAGGATTTGACCCAATGTGCTGGGGTCACGATTTTGCTTCAACTTCAGCAAAAACTCTCCAAAATGGTGACCAGCTTTTCAGTTCTTCAGCCTGCCCAAATCCAATCTTCAACCCAATCTGCTGGGTCAATATCCTCCTGACTACCAGGAAAAAAAATAAATATTGTCCAATCATGTTTATTTTGATATTCCCCAAGCTTTGTGAAGTAACTGGAATATTGCAAATGGAAAAAAAAAAAAAAAAAAAAAAAAAAGTTTTTATTTTTAAGCTAGGATATGTCCACTACAGAGGACATTTTTTTTTAAACTTAAATGCTAGGCTCAAATACAGTTAAAATAATTCAAACAATACTTTAATGTGTTCTTAAGAGTCTTATAGAAAACATGCTAACAACATTTAAAGCCTAAAATTGTTCAATAAAAAGTGTTATATACTATTCTTTTATGATGCAATCAAAGGTAGCAAAGCCCCACCACTACACATTTTGGTATAATTGGAAAGTGCTAAATGTTCTCTATAGAGCACAAACGGAATTAATGCACTAGGTATTCAGGTTTAAAAAGGTCCACTACAGAGGACAAATTGGAATTGCTGGTAGTCAGGAGGATACAATTAACCCAACCATCACTATTAAAACAGCTGGGTCAAAAACAACCCAATTTTGGAAAACAAACTAACAAATAAACAAACAACTTAATAAATAAATAAATAAATAAATAAGGGGGACTTGCTACTTGGGGTCAATTTGACCCAACCTTCTGTGTTGTTATGTACAAAATAACCCTTAAAAAAAACAACAACAAAAACTAGGCTAAGTGCAATTTCTGGAGAAATTGCATGGGAATGCCGAAAGCTGAATGCTAATAGCTGAATGCTCTGATTTGAATGCATGTGGAATGCTTATGAAATAAATTGAGCGATATATTATGAAATTATGACCTCCTGGTTATTGGACAATGCACTTTACCAACTGTGCCACCGAGCAGTATCAGACACCTGGTAATGATGATAAGTTATATGTATGGAAGTGGGCGTGGAAAGTGATACATTACATTGAAAATGAATGGGGCCAAGTTGATATTAAACATTTAATTGTGTAAATGCTCTAAGTAATGTGGAATCAGACGAGATGTACCCCGGGAGGCGTGGATTTTTTAAGCTAGTTGAAATTTGAAAAGTGAAAATTGGAAGTATTATGTGAGAGTTGTTAGGCGGAAAAAAGTGTGGAGAATAAAAATCACAATAACATATGTGGGAATGCTTCAGCATCCCACAATGATACAAAACAACTCAAAGAATTGGGTCAAATTGATTCAAGTAGCGAGTTGGTCCTATTTTTCCCGAAAATTATTTTTGACACAGATGCTTTAAGGGTGTTGGGTAAAAAAGTAACCCAATATGCTCAAATCCACAGCTACCCAGCAAGCGGGTTTGGAAAACAATTGTATAATATCGAGGAGAGCAGCTATCAGTCCATTACCCTCCTTGGAAGATAAGCACGGGATGTGCCAGGAGTCCTCTCGGTGCATGCAGGAGAAGGTCACGCAAGCCTTCCACTAGGTGGGGCGAGAGTTGCTGATGTACTCGCATCTGCAGAGGTCACATCCCCAAAGCCCACAGGCCTGAGGTGGGACATCAATCACGGCAGACCTTGGACGCACGTTTCCACGAGAAGGCCACAGGCCCACCACGGCAGCCCTTCTTAAAATTCCAACACCCAGTAGTGGATAAACGACTGCGTCATACGCACAAATTATTATTTTATATTGTTTGTCAGCAGGATTAAGCAAAAACGACTAAACCGAACTTCACTAAGCTTTTCAAAAGCCTTCACAAAAGACAATGTGATTTTTTTAAAAGTAAATAATACTTGAATGATAATGAAAATTCAGATTTATTCAGTAGGTGGTGCTGATCCAAATGAGCATTCTTTGCGCCGCTCCACATTTGATTTAAAACGACTTCATTGCAAAGATAAATGTAAGACTGGAAGCTGCCGAGCTGTGCGATCGCACCTCTTTGCATTTCACAGCTTGCTGTATTAGTCGCGTGTCGTGCATGTGGCACCCCGCTGCCACGTGTTCATACATTTATGCAGGGTTTAATTAAATCTACACGCCCGCAGCAAACAATCACACAAGAGCGTGGCAAGAAGGATGGCGCTTTTATTCTGCACGAACCAAAAGGTTAGGCAGACATAAATAAAAAAGGTGCAAAAGAGGAGGTGGAGAAAACCTTTACCGGCAACCGTGCAGCAGCGTGCGTGACTCCATGACTCAAACATTGAACAGCTGGTGAAGTGCAAGAGCGGAAATATGAACAAGCTATACGCAATAACACTAATGATTAAAAATGTGTTTTTGACGTGAACGTTCGTCGTCATAAAACAGATGCTCCTCGCTGCTGCGTGGCGGCTGCCACAGCTGCCGGGCTGCACTTGAAGAATGCAAAGTGGAGAGGGAGATTTATGGCGGCATAATGGCGTGCACATCCAAGCGCGTGTCATTATGGGTAAAGTCGAAAATAATTGGGGGTGATTTGAGGCTCCCCTCGTTAGCCTTTATCGCCTCGAGAGTAGCCACAACATTAGGTACACATGTACAGGCAGTGATGCCAGTAACATTTTTCAGTCAAGTAATCAGACTATAGTTAATCTTCAAATATCATCCAAATCTACGTTGAAGTAAATACTTTCTACATGTAACATCAGAATTTGTGAGAATTCTTTATAAAGTGGCAAATTTGCGAGACTCGTCATACACGGCAGCGAGAGCGACAACACTTCCTGATTTCCAATCAGCTAACCAATCAGAAGCTAGCATACGTTAGGTAAATGCAAGTGAATGACGTACACGCCAAGGTTAAGTTTGAGTTCATGACCGTGAGGTCAAGTGTCTGTTTTGAACTGATGTCACCATCATCTGGTTTCAACTGGAAAAACGCTATGAGATGTTATGTGATGTCAGGACCTGTGTGATGTCAATCTTTAATCCTTTACTTTGTGACAACCAATCAGAGCGTTTCACTGTCTGTAGTAGCATTCTGAGAAGTGTTTGTGTTCGCCGGATTATTGCTTTCTGTTCTTCTGTGCAACTCTCTTTGTTTCTCATCTACTCAAGTTTGTTTCACGCCTCTCGATGTGAATAAATAGTTAAAATCTTCTGGAGCCAACCTCCAGCACATGACAGATTTGATGTATCAACTTAGCTACAAAAAAAAAATACAAAATGTATGAATGTGTAAATAATAATTCTGGAAACATAAATTTATAATATAGATTTTAACAAATTAATTTAAATGCTTGATCCTCAGGGTATGAACTGTATTTCTCGTAAGTTTCTGAGTTTTTTTTTTCTTGCAAATATGCCACTTTATAAAGTCGAAAATTTGTCACTTAATAAAGTCGCAATTATTTTTTTCTCTGAATATTGCCCACACCCTGTTAAAAAGTATATATATTTATATGTGAGCCTAATACGCCGTCATAGAGGTTAGCTTCAAAAATACGTTAATAAAAAAAACCCCCAAAAAAACAGTATTGGTATTGATCAGTTGTTGGTATTTGCTGAATGTCGCTATTAAATGAACTTGTAATCTAATGAGTTACTTTTAAAATCAAGTAATCAGTAAAGTAGCTAAATTACTTTTCTAAGTAATCAGTAAAGTAACTTTTTTTTAGGGTTGCTGTGGCAACAGTGTTTAAAGGAGACCCAAAAAGAGTCTCCGCTAGCATATTTCTTATACCTACACATACATTATATCCGCTTACAGCTATATCCCACCTGGCTGTCACACCAAAACAACGCGGCGGTCTAAAATGGCCATGCAAGCACAAACCTATCCAAATTCCTGAATGTAAACTACAAGGTATTTAATGGAACTACAGTGTTGTTCCTTATCAATCAATCAATTAATCAAACATTATTTATATAGCACCTTTCATACATTCAAATGCAACTCAAAGTGCTGAACAATTAAAACATCCATAATACAATAAAAAGAAAACGCCACCCCTCCCCCCACACGCCAACCACAACATGGCGGGGCACAGAAGAACCCTGTGAGGAAAGGCAGTGGAATGGTGTTGTTCCTATATAAGCAAAAGCACTCGAATTAGCCACATTCACAGGGTGTTACAAGGAAGGGGGCCACAGTGGACTGTTACTAAATAACCAATAATGAGTGATGGATGATGGCACATGGATGACCAGTCAGAAAACAAACAACTAGATTAGATATTGACCCGCAATTCGATCACTTCATTGCTGCCAAACCAGCAAGCCTGTGGAAGAGAATGCCTCCTGGCTAGCGGATGTGTAATACAGCAGAGATAATTGTCAATGCCTGATTTCCATATTTAGCTTTGCAGTGTGGAAGAGAGATAAATGTAGATGAAATGATTCAGTCATTAAGTTTTGGCTATATAAAAAAAAAAAAAGTCAACTGTGTTTTGAAAAAGTACGACACCAAAAAAAAAAAAACTCCGTCCCAAGCAGAAGATGTCTCTTCCGAACAATAAGAAGCACTTTTCCTGCTCCAATCTCCAGGGCGCACTCCTTCCTACATCCCGCTTTTCTCCTCTGCGGCTCACGGAAAGCTAATCTCAATTTGTTTCACTGCGATATCACGCCACAGCTCCAGTGTGGAAGCAGACCCATTCTTTCCAGGTTTGTCCTTGCTGGCTCTCTCTCTCTCTCTCTCTCTCTTTCTCTGGCCAGCTTAGTGGGCTGCTCCATTGGCGGCGTGCTCGTGCTAAACTGCCCCGCTTCAACCCCAGTCTTTGATACAATTTGAGGCAAAGAACCCTTTAAAACAGCGAAAAAAGGGCTGAATACTGTCATGGTTTGGAGTGGGTTTTGTTTGGGTTTATCCTTATGTTTCTTTAAGTTTCAGTAATGATCTGCGTTTTGTTTCATTGTCCTTGTGTGCCTCCCTCGTCTTGTCAAGCATTGTCATGGCCACCTGTGTTTGTTTGCCTGCCCTTCCTCATGTGTCAACCAATCAGCATCCTCAGCCACTTGTGTCTTACCCAGCTGTGTCTAATTGCCAATTAGTGTATGTATATTTAGTTTCTTGTCTCCCCGCTGTCCGCGTCGATTCATTGTTGATTTCATCCTTTCATGCCGTTTTTTTTTGCCGTTTTTTTTTTTTGCCTTGTTGTTTCTCCAATGTTTGCTTTGATTACCTTTTGGAGTTCGATTTTGTTTTGATTTAATTAAGTTCCCTTTTTACTGCCTCCTCGTCCTGCTTCTGTGCAGTTGGATCCACAACCACACCTCAAACCTGATATAATACCACTCCATTAACTGACCGGTTCTTTGAAGACAAACAGTCGCAGAGTTCCCAGGACCGCTGCTCTAAATAACACACAAGTCACACACATCTCCTCCTCCTTTCATTTCCTCTTATGTCATCCTCTCTATACCAGGACGTTGCTGTCTCAGGTCATGATGTCAGAATATACTCGTCTGTTTCTTTTTCAACTCGCATCAAATCTGCGTTGACCTCCTGCATGTCCCTTCATGTCGCGTCAATAGGGCAGCGTAAGCCCACAAACACACTCGTTTGTATTTGGACCCTGAGCTTTACACTTTGACAAACGCAACATTCTCGTTAATTACCATTTTGTTGGCAGTTTGCGCCGCGCAAGTGCGTACGACATTCATTGGGTCTGTGATGCGTTTCCGCAGGCTTGTACTTGTCTTGTTCCGCAGCGAGACGAATGACAGAGAAGTGTTTTAATGGACTCTCTAGATGACATTGTGTGCGCTCACGCTAACTGTACACAGCAGCAAATCAGACTGGGAGGGTGGAAAGCTGCCTCGATTATATTTTTAAACACAGAAGGTGTCACTCTTCATCCACAAACTTGATCAGAAATTCACAGATGAGCGTCCAGCAAACATTATAGACGCAGTGTCATCTTAAAAAATACAAATTAGCTCACCTCAGAGCAGGACAATAAACACTGCGTCGTCAACCTCTCCTTAAGGGCCTGACGTGGTTTCATTTGTGCTTTTATAGTCCTCATTGGGCATGTTGTAGCTTCCCGGCCTGTTTTCGCACAATTAAATGTAGTTGTCTGCCACTGTTTGTGTCTCGGGGGCTAAGCAAGCTTGAGCTTAGAAGATAGAGCAGCTGCGCAGGAATATCATCTATCAAGCATGAATGTAGTGGAAGCAGCACTGCCGAATTGGCTATAAAACGCACGCTTGGCATCTGAGTTATGACACTTTTTTGCTTTCACAATCCCAATGTTGATCTTGCTCTAAAAGAGGTACATGGGAATGGGTAGGTGGGCTAGTGAACACAATTTCATTTCATTCCATAGTATGTAACTCCTCACCAAAAATCATGGCAGACCCTCCAGTGAATTTGTCCCAATAATAGGGTCTGAAATGGGCAGAGGAACATGTCTTAACCAATGTCATTTTTTGGATAAAAGTCTTTTCCCACCACAATGCCATTTAACTCATTTACTGCCTTTGACGGAAAAAGACGTCAAATGATTCAATGCATTTTTGCTGGGCTGGCAGTGAATGTGTTAATTTTCTCGCCTCTGGTTGTCTTCAGAAACACTCGGTAAACATTTCCAGGACTTTCTTGTTTTGTTCCTGTGTGATGACGTGAGAGGCCTTCGACGCATAGCAAAGACATGGAATCATGTATTGTTGTGTTTTTGTTTTTCTTGCAAAAATTGACATTTTTGGAAAAAAGTTATAGCACACTTTCCAAATGGAATATAAAGCCAGCAGGGTTCTGAGGTCTACAGACTTGGGTGAATCAGTGGAGCCAAGAGTTCAAAACAAACATGGTGAAGCAGCATTTAGTTGTTATGCTGCACACAAATTGAATAAGATGCCATCAGAAGTGGTCAGACCCAAGTTTGAATGATGTAATTGAGGTCTTTTAAATCATTCTTAAAATGTGCTAAATGGGGACGGTCTTTTCCTTTTTAGAGAGAGAGAGAGAGAGAGAGAGAGAGAGAGAGAGAGAGAGAGAGAGAGAGAGAGAGAGAGAGAGAGAGAGAGAGAGAGAGAGAGAGAGAGAGAGAGAGAGAGAGAGAGAGAGAGAGAGAGAGAGAGAGAGAAGACAGACAGACAGACAGAGGTTGCAAGTTCTATCTCCCTGCCTGTCTCTCATTCGAATGGTTACTTTTTCTTCTGCCCATTAACCAGATCCATCCAGAAGGACTTTTCCAAGCCACTGTATAAACTGCATACCTGCAGGCTAGCCACTCCCTCCCCACCCCCTCTCTCTGTCTCTCTCGCTCGCTCTCTCTGTCTCACTCCACTCATTCATCCCTCGTTCTGCCAGCTGCAAGGCAGTGAGCGTGGCTGAAGGACACGGCGCTCCGCTCGCATTCGGCGGAGGGACTCGGGGAGCTTGATCCGACATGGGGGCGGTAGATACCGTCAGCGCTCCTCTTCCCGACCCTTTTCCTCTCTCTTCCACTCATTGAATGTCACCTCTGGATGGATGCTCGGATGGAGCGCTCCCACGTCTCCTCACTTGTCTGCTCTGGAACGCAGGGCGGCATGAAGGACTCGGAAAGGGGGAGCAAGTCAGGCAGCTTCCTCCTTTCGAGCTGATACCTCAGGTCTGATTTGCTTGTGCACTTTTTGGACTTGCTCTGTCATCGTGTCTAACAGTGACAGGGAAACAGTGGACAGTCGGGATTGAAGGATTCCACAAATGGGCGAATGGTGGAGTCAAACTTCGCCAGAGTTCAAGGAGGCAGGGGCTGGACTGGAGTGGAACTGATATATTTGTTTGGCTAAGAACATGAGCTGTCTAAACAAAAGAACGCAAACGAATCAATTCAGGGCTCACCAAATCTCCAACAAGCCTTCGTTTCAGTTTTGTGATTTTTGAGGGTTCGCCCCTTCTTGCCTTTCATCCATTTTCCACCAGCTCATCAGCTCAAGACAACCGTAGCGTTGTCCCGTCGCCCTGGGTGAACGGGCAGGGGGGTGGCCCACGGTACCCCCCAAGATCTGGGCCCCACCGGGCCGCCAGCAGGCTCTGTGCTGGCAAGATGGCCGCCCTTGCCAGCTCCCTCATTCGGCAGCGTCGGGAGGTCAAGGACCCCCAGACCAACCGACAGATTGCCAGCAAGCGAAAGCCGTGCCCGAAAAGCAACAAGTCGCTCTGCCAGAAGCAAATCCTCATTTTGATATCCAAGGTCCGATTATGCGGCAGTCGAGGGAGAAAAATGGAAAAAAGACCAGGTGAGATACACTTTTTTTTTTTTTTTTAAGACCTTCGCCTCCTCTGGTCCATGTCTGCCTGTTTCTGACAGTGGGATGTTGATGGTCTCAGGCCAGAATACAAATTAATCCCGAGTGCAGAGGACATCCATGCTGTAATTTCGAGTCCAGATCTTAATCCCAATCTGGGAATCCTTCCAACCTATCTTTCTATTGGCTGCACACAAGATGGAATGGGACCATTTCCAGTCTGGTCTGCAAATCCACTGTCCCAACTTGTGTTGTGACTGCTTTGCATGCCGTTTGGTTCGGATGAACAGCGAAGCAATATCATGACGATGCCATTATAGAACCAAGAAGCACGTGACCACAGGGGCATCCTTTGTGATCCCTGACGGCCTGATGATTTGTGTTTACACCCCTTGAGGCAAGTTGCAGGTCATCCTAACTTAGCTTGTGCGTTAGCATGCTAATTGCACAACTAGCCATTCAGATTCATTGGAATATACATTTGCATGTACTAAAGGAACATTGAAGGATTGTCTTGAGTCTGTCTGAGACATGACGACAGTGCTAATTTGTGTCCGCGAAGTAGCTTTGGCTCCGTACTGGACAGTTTGGAAAGAAAAGTGAGCACACCTTCTCAAGAAAATGATAATAAAGACGTAAAGGTCAGATCTTAGGTTAGACGGTAAATGGGGATAGGATGATTGAATTTTATTTCAGGCTGGTGATGAGTTACAAAGACGTGAGATAAATATTTAAAAATGGTAATAAACCCACAAATGAGCATTTTTTTGTGCACGTTATGTCTATGCTATGATTAGTATTCTTCGCCTTTATCGATTAAATGACGACGCAGTTTTTTCATCGTCTTCGTGCAAGGTGTGCAGCGGCTGCGGTTGTTCTGCATCCGCTGCTCTCGGACGTGTTTACGTGCAAAGTTCACAGCAATAATTACGTGGGCAACCTCTGACAGCAAGCAGCATCTGCCATGCGGGCAGCCACTCGCTTGCGTGATTGCAGTCGTAAAATATGTGGGACAGGTCGCAGCAGTGCTGGGAAAGCGGTGACATCGAGCCATTGTGGTGGGAAACGTTGCTATCGGCGTGGCCCCCGCCGCTTTTCACACATTTATGGATTTGTTATGGTAATGGCGAGACCTGAGTATGGAGGTTGGGTTCACACTGATGGGGTCGATGTTAAGTACCATATATGGCAATGTGCATCTCCATCATTCTCTCAAGGAGGCAGTGCGTGCATGTGGACGACACTGATGAACGTCCGTCGTTTGCGTGTCCCCCCAGCCTAAGGGTACGCTTGACCCTTTTCAAAGCTTTGCAGCAGCTGGATGACATCAAAAAGGATGTGTGTGTTATTGTGGCACATCATACCGACAGCTGTTTCTAATATTATGGTTGCCTTGTTGAGCTGTTGAAGATGTTATCACACATCTGAAGCAGTCTGCTTCTGCGTCACTGCCTCAAACGTGGAAAGTTTGGGCAGTCGTCATTTCGCTGAAGGCTATATCAGATTTGTTGGTGTGTGTGTGTGTGTGTGTGTGTGTGTGTGTGTGTGTGTGCGAGCCAGTTTGCCTGTTCCTAAAAACCAAGTGAGGGAGGGCAAACTTTTGTGCGACATTTTTGGCAAACCTCATACATGAATAGATAACGTTAAAAACAACAACAAAAAAACTAACCCACTGTGGGTTAAAAATTGTTCAACCCATATTGGGTTATTTTGAACCCATCGTGTGTTATTTTATGTTTTTAAGAGTGTATAGTGTATATTTTTAAATATCTAATAAAAATGAAGTATTTTCTATGTAATTTTCCATAATGGTCTACAGTAACTACAGTAACAGTTTACTAGTATTGTTTCCTATTGTTATTACTTCCAACTACTGAAATGAATACATTAATATAAATTATTAACATGCAAAAAATACATATCTGTATTTTATATCACATATATATTTATTAATTTAATAATTAACTGAAATTAACTATTAATTTTTAAAATCCAAACTCATTGTAATTGTATTTTAATTTATTATTAACCAATAATTGAATAAAATAAAAACATTTTACCAATATGTTTTCTATGATTATTACTATTTAAATATAAACCAATTCTATAAGTGAGATAAACTAATGCAAAATTACAAAAATGTATATTCCGTATCTTATATCTATATTTTAAACTAACAATTAATTAAACCCAATGGTTTTAATTACTTATGTAATAATTCAAGCAGTTTTTTTATTGGATGTTCTATAGATAATTTAAATAAGTATCTAGGGGTTGTTAAAATAAAGAAATAAATAAGTTATAATACACAACATAACAATGTGTTGCAAATATTGTACTATAATTAAAAGTACAACACATTTAAAAACAAAGAGAGATTTAAAAAAAAAAAATTAAAAACTGAAAAAAATAGCTTACTAAACTTAATAAAAGTGTACAGTGCAAGAGCAAGATTTTCAAAACCATGATTTTAAAAATACTTTGAAAGAGCTTAACTATATGTATAGAAAAGCCTGGATTTAAAAGCATTGCACTGTTATTAATGATGATGGATGGATGGTATGTTTACAATATTCATTTATAATATTAACGTCAATAATAAAGGATAACAGCAAATCGGGGGACTGCGTTTTACACAAGTATTGAGAAACATTTTTTTAGGGTGATTTTGGGGGACATATTATGTATGTTATTCAAATTAATGCCTCACATTATACAGGCCTCTTAATAACATATGTGCTCATTGGGCTGTACTTTGCCCGCGTCTGCCTTAACATTGAGTGCTTATACCTGCTTCAAAATGATGGATGCGTGTGGGCCACGTGCGCCAGTGTCCTGGCCTGACCCACATACCTTCTCTCATTACGCAAGTAACCACATCTAACCGTGCAAACGACGCCCCCGCGCCGGAGCCCACCTGTCTTATCCCAAGGTCAACTTGACCTGCACGGACTCCCGAATGAAGCCCCGCGTGCACACGGACATTCCGATGAGCGTACGAATCCACGCAAACTAATACATCAGCGGATTGATGTGCTTACACAAACAAACGATGGGATGCCATGATAATTGAGGAAGCGGGTGCGGAGGGGAGATAATGTCGCCCCTCCTGTGCGTGCGACGCGTGTGCGCGTCTGATATGATCTAATGAGGACGTTAAGCCGCCTATTGGATATCAAAGCCAAACCGAAATAGCTTGTTTTGTCCTCTGGAGTCTCCGTGCAACTGCAGCCTGGAGGATAAACGGCTCCAGTTCTGATCCGAGTCGAGCCAGCCCATCGCTGAGTAGTACCGGATTCATAATGTCGTGTCGTCGATAATACACACCGATCGATCGATAATGCGCCGCCGCGTTTGGAGAGCACACATTGAACCGGGCCTATTTACTGCCTCTATAGACCAACCCGCCGGACAGGACCACACCAGGGAGCAAGCAGCTCTCTCTATTAGCTTATCTTCTCAAGGACATCGGGCCTTTCGCCCTCCCCGCCATGTTTTCTCGCTAAATCGTTTTGTTTTGGGCCCGACATCATAGCTATTGTGCTGCTGTGGTACATCACGGCGGCGCCATTGTTCACGGATCAGTACAATGAGAGGCGAGCTGGATGTTGTACAAAACAGCACGACAATGCCTCACAATATTAGGTACACATCCAATGCTGCGCAACAGACACCGCCACCTTGCTAAAGGTTGCATTTGAAGGGAATATTTAGCGTTTGTGATGATGAACGGCTTATTGATTGATGTTTTGTTTTGCCGCAGAGTGTTTGTATGGAAACGGCCAGGAAGTGTATCAATCATCGTTATCAGACGGACAGATTTCTGCTACTTTTCCTCAAAAAACCTTGTGGCAGTATCTTTAACTCTTTGACTGCCAAACGTTATCCAAAAAACCCCAATGGTGCCAGCATTTTCACTCATTTTCAAAGCAAACAGAATATTGCACAGTATGACTACAGAAACATGGTGGACACCATATGAAAGATTGGATTCAATTCTATCATGAGAAAAAAAAAAAAAGGTACGTTTCTACCTTATTCCTTTCTTTAGTAATCACCATTTGAAATTAGGTCATTTGAGTGACATAAGCGAAAATACAAAAATATTGAGAAAAACAAGCTTTTTATGAAAATATATATTTTTTTGCACAACAGTGACTTTGACACTAATATTTTTTGTTTAATGACAAGGCAGCGCTGCACAAGACGTTGCTCTGCCCATTGAGAGAAAAAACAACAACAACATAATAAACGTAAATTAACGTTTTTGGCTGGATTCGTTAGGATTTTAGAATACGTCATTAAACGTTTTTGGCGGTCAAAGAGTTAACTCAGAGGAGGACTAAGTGCACTTCAGACTCCAAAAGATAGATGGCGGTAGCAAACTTGACAACATAAGGCCACCATTAATTCACATGGGTTTCCTTGCAGTGGAAAGGACAATAACAGTTGGTGGCGGTAATGCGCCATTAAAATGGTTCGCAAACTGCCAAGAGAAACCATAGAAGAAGAACAGGAAAGGACACATTTGGTACATTAGGTGTTTTCAGGTTACATTGCAGTTCGGGCTTTGCCGTTTCACTGCATTGCAAATTTTATATCGCAGATTTTTCTCTAACCAGGCAACTCTACACCAAGGTTATTGTAGTTAACAAAAACTTGTGACATAACTAAAGCTATAATTGAAAAAAATAATAATTCATTAATAAAATCAAATAAAAGCAAAAAATGTTTAAAAAAAAAATAATAATTGAAACTGCAGCTTACACTCTTTAACTAACTTGGAGTAACTATAATTATACCAAGAATGTCATTTGTTTGCATTTTTGTCAACAATTAAAATCATACGTGAACTTTTGGTGTTTTAAATGCATTTATTTCAGTCTATACAAAAGAAGGAAGGTAAAAATTGCAGTTTATTAGACACCTAGTGATTTTTTTTAAATCTTTCATTCGACAAATACTCCTTATATTTAAAAAATATTGATGAGCAAAATGTAGTTATTTATATGTATTTATTTTAATATTTATTTAATATATTATTTATAATTATTTATTTATTTACAAAATAAAAAATGTCTAAACCCTAACAAACCTGCTCTAAAACTAATTCTCACTAACAAAATTTAAAGGGATACTTTACTTATTTAGCCATTTTTGGTAGTCAAACATTAATATTTTGCCTATGATGAATTGTTATATGTTCATTATTTTTCACGTACAATTAGTACCTTTAAGAAACACATTTTGCAACTTGCTGTCGACTGAAAATGACATCTCAAGGGCTCAGGTCACCAATGACAGCTCAGCTTGTGAATGTCACATGACCAAATCTAGAAAACAGGTGAACTGTGATTGGTTACCTGAGTCATTTTCAGTCAACAGCAAGTTGCAAAATGTGTTTTTAAAGGTACTATTTGTATGTGAAAAATAATGAAATTATCAAATTAATTATAGACAAAATATTAACTTTTTATTGCTATAATAGGCTAAATAAGTTAAGTATCCCTTTAAAAAGTCAAAATGAAAAAAAAAAAAAAAAAAATGAACAAGCCAGTCACTTTTAAGTCTAGTCACATTCAAAGTCACAGATGCTGAAGTATAAAACATGAGGAGGATGGCAAACAAAGAAATTATTTTGCTAGTCTCCCTCCACTTATATAAAGCATATAAAAGATGAAAAATGAAAGCAAAAAAGTGTGATAGGCAATGTATAGAATCAAAATTAAAAAAAACAAAAAGTACAATGTACTGTATTTGAGTTCAGCGGTAGTCTTGATAGTGCAAAAAGAAAAAGAAATATTTATACAATATAATGAGCATGTATTGATAACCTGTTACGCAACTTCTCGGTAGTGTTAATTCATCAGTATGGCTAGCTATTACCTTATTTGGGATCTCTCATGTTTGGTCAAATATTCACCCCAAAATTCTAGGTATTATTGTAAATAACCCAGCATTGGCTCTGTCCATTTTGGACCCAGCACTGAGTTACCTATTTCCCCCAATTTGGGCCACTTTTAACCCAGGAGTTCCCTCGCATCATCGTCTCTTTAAACAATGCTGACAGTTCAAGATCAGGATAGTAAAAGCTGCATTAGCATTTTATATGCCATCAATTTGCCGCATGGTTTGTGTGCAGAAGCGAGCGAGACGTGGGTCACACAAGCGATGCCACTTCAGCGTCAACACACATATATGTCAACGCGCAGCTGCCGGTCATGAGCGTGACATTGTCCCTGACCAGGCTGACGCTGTCAAACTCGTTAAGTCATACGTCATCTTTGTCCACTTGAGTGTGTGTTTACTTCTCACACAAACGCACACATGCTGCCCCGTCACTCATTATCTTGCCGGAATAAACTGTCCGGACCAGGAATGGATGCGTGCCTGCTTGTGTACGTGTTCGTTTGCTTTGATCACGCAAGAGCGTGGCACCCAAGGGTGGTGTCGGATTTGCTGACTGTCTGGCTGATACCCAAATGAATTGGAATATTTTAGAAGGTGATTACAAAGATCAGAATTTCCATGTGAAGAACTGAAGGAAAGCCACGAAACAGCACGCACATTTCTGTCCAAATCAGCCTTACATTTCTTTGATTCTTGTTATGCTTCCCTGTGGAACACGTGGAACATTTAAACATGCACACATGCGTCTCAGCACTTCAAGCTCTAGTGACACTGTGGGCTTGTGAGTGCTTTAAACATGTATCAATGTTGATTCAGGACCTTTGTCTATTAGTTGCGTGCATGTAAGTGCATTTTAATAGAAACTAGATCCAGATCGACTGGCAATAGGTGGTAATTTCCGACACAGAGATCCCCCACGAAAAAAGATTTAATTATAACTCCCATATTTGGTAGAGCAGCACATGTAGACAGACAATATAACAATACTCACATGAATGTATTCTTTATCCTCTGAAAACAACAATATTAAAGCTTCTTACTCTTCTACATAGACAAAAGAAGAAAAAAAACCTCTTCTACAACACACAAAGCATTCAATCAGTGGTCCTTAACTTTGCTGGAGGTACTGTATGGGGGACCAAAACTGACAAAATTCAAAAATAAATAAATAAATAAATAAATGACTAAAAGTGAAAATAAAAAATGGATCTAAAAAAAATTTCAAAAATGATATCCAAAAAAATGAATTTAAACAGGAATAAAAAGAGCAATATATATATATATATATATATATATATATATATATATATATATTAGTGTTGTTCCAAAACCGTTTTTTGCCTCCCGATACCCAGCTTTGCAGTATTTTCCTAGGCCGATACCATACCGATACCTAAGGTTTTTTTTCTCAACATGAGAAAGCTGCCCTGCCATTGGTTTAGAGCATTCAAGGGCCAACAGGATATCTTAGATCAGCATGCAGTGAACATGCCACATATCAGTGAAAGTTGTGCACGAGCAAGACACAAGATGCTGCATCCAAAGTTCTATATTACCCTTGGAATTAATGGTATCGGCATGTTACTTGTTAGTAGTCACCGATACCGATACCACTGTTTTAGTGCAGTATCGGGGCCTCTGCCGATACCAGTATCGGTATCGGAACAACACTAATTTATACATAAATAAATACATTTATATTTAATTTTTGAATTACATTTTTAGATCCGTTTTTATTTTCACTTTCAGTCATTTATTTATTTAGTCATTTATTTATTTAGAATTTCGGCAGTTTTGTTGCTCCATAGTACTGAACCCCACCAGTCTCTATTGAAAAATAAAAAAATGATTTTTGAAAATTCAAGACATGGATTTTACTGGAGAACAAAATGACCAGGTAGAGTAACTTTTTCATCAAGCACTTTAAAACAACCAGCAGAGGCCCCAGAATTGAACCCTGTGGAACACCATACGTTCCGTTATACATAAATTCATATTGCACTTATACGTCGGACCACTTTTATTTATTTATTTTATTTTTTTATCAAGTACAATATCATAGTATGCTTTAAAAAACACATTACAACCATTTTTGTTGGGATTTTTGAAATAGACACAGACATTGCCACTCAGAAATTGCAATCACTCAAAATATGGCCATAAATAACTAAAAATTATAAACTATTTTGCAATGGAATGTTACATTTTGACAAAACATGTCTAATTTCTACTGTAAAGCAGTAGTATGTTGACAGGAAAAACTAAACTCTTTAAACTTGCTAAATTCTCGTGCAGACAGGCAAGTTCTGCCACGTGGTGGGCAAGTGCACAGGTGCGTGACATGCCCTTCACTTGACAGACTGTGGCAGCCGTCTGATGGCACAACACACACACGCACACACAGAAAATATCTGCAATGCTCTCGCTCAGAAGTTCGTTTGCGTGCAGATGAGAGTGAGAGCGCAGCAGAAGTTTTTCCAAAACTGGGCCCTCCGCCATTAAATTATCCATCATGCAATTAGACCCGGCGAGGGGAAAGTGCAAGGCGGACGAAGAAGCTCCCCCTTAGCCGGTCATTAAGCTCTGCGCTGGTGAGTTAGAGGACTCAAGATCTTCAACGCATTTTTATTTGCATATCATTCTTTTCTTAAATCTAACTAGGAGGCATTTTCAGGCCAGATGGGAAAATTGAGGCGACTACAAAAAGGGCAAAGAGAGAAGGAGCTGCCGCGAGGCCCCTCGGGAACATTAGGTCATGAAGGACAGCCCTTCCTGAAATGTATCATCATTATTTTTTCAAGCGTTTCGGCTTTATTGGCCGTTTTGAAGTGGGACGCGACGGGCCGCCCCACCCGGCGCTCGGGTGCTGACATTCAGCAAAAGGTCACGTGGGCGGGCGGAAAATAAAACACCACACATCTACACACCGTCCTTTGATTCACGTTCCATGCATAAATGGAAATATTAACATATATATTCATGTTTAGTGAGTTTCACATAAGGTGGGGGGATGGGGACGCATTAAATTCTCATCATAAAATTGAAGCTGTAACGCTAGTCAGTCCATTTTTCAAGTTTGATGCTGTGCCTACAATAAGGTGGGTGGGATCCACTAAAAACCTACACATCTATGGCAGTGGTGTCCAAACTACGGCCCGGGGGCCATTTGCGGCCCGCCGTCCATTTTTCAGTGGCCCGCGACATATGCTAAAAATGGCATTTGACTCAAATAAAATAAACAAAACAAAAATGTTTGGAGATAGTCAAAGTAAGAAGGGAGAGTGTCGGAAAAAACAGGTGTCATTAAAAGGTTATTTTATTAACTAAAACTAATGAAAAAACTAAAACTAAAATTCAAAAAACAGTATTGTTACCGAAATAAAATAAAAACGAAAATGCTTCTTAAAAAACGAAAACTAACTGAAACTACATTTTATGTTTACAAAAATAACTACAATTATAGCAAACGTCCTTTTTTTTTTAAGTCTTTGGTAATCTAATGCATGAGCCTTTGGGGATGATTTTAAGTGTGATTTTTAGTCGATTTATTTTGATATAAACCGGAATAATGACGTTTGAAAGTATGTAACACAGAAGTGACGTCATCTAGCAGCAGCCAATAGAAAAGCACCTTCAGATGATGTCACTCTCATGGTGTTTTTTAAATATTGCACACAAGTAATACACATTTAAAAAAAAAAAAAAAAAAAAAAACTAATACTAATACTGAAACTAACAAATTTAACTAAAACTAAGCATTTTTTTTCTGAAAACTAATAAAAACTAACTAAAATGAAAAATTCCAAAACTATAATAACCCTACTGCCATATTACAAATAAATTGGTTTATATACTGTAGCATTTTTTTCTAAATATGCAAAAGCACAAATAAATGATTTGCACAATTTTTAGGACTAAACACAATTTCTTTTCACAACATTATGTGGCCCTTGCGTCCTTTGGATTTTCTGTATGTGGCCCTCAAATGCAAAAGTTTGGACACCCCTGATCTATGGTCATGTTAAAAAGCTGAAGTATTGACCCCCAGGAGCTCTTGACTGATGTTCTCCGCAGTACTGACCTTACCGACCGAGAGGGACATAGCAGCAGTGGCGTCCAAGGTGGGAAGGAACGGAGATCCATCTTGGCGAGATGGGCCGATAGCAAAGAGGAACCGCGGGCTAAAAGCCGCTCAAAAGTCGTGAGGAGGAGATGGCGGCGATAGGGAGACATCAGAAGTTAGCTGGCCAAGGGAGGAGGAGGTAAACATTCATGGAGGAATGAAGGGTGGAGATTGCAGAAAAGATCACTTGTGGAGAACGTATAAAAGCAAACAAGTACTGTACAAACTGAAATGAAAGTTAAAAATAATTATTACTATTATGAATAACACACATTTTGATGACTCGGCACTTTTTCAATTTTTCTTACTGAGAATAATCTTTCTTTTAAATTGAATTCTGACCATAATTTCATATTATCATCTGGAGAGCTAGAAGAAAATAACGAGCCTATTTTGACATCACGTAAGTGTCAGTTTTGCCAAATTTACCTTGAAAATGTAAGTTACTTTACTGATTACAATGTTCACTCGTTTTCCGCTGGGGTTAGGTTCCCAAAAAATACCCGCAGTACCGTATTTTCCGCACTATAAGGCGCACCGCATTATATAAGGCGCACCTTCAATGAATGACATATTTTCAAACTTTTTCCATATATAAGGTGCAACATTAGAGGCTGAGGTTATGTTATGCATCCATCAGATGGTGCTGCGCTAAAGGGAATGTCAACAAAACAGTCAGATAGGTCAGTCAAACTTTATTAATAGATTACAAACCAGCTTTCTGACAACTCCTTTCACTCCCAAAATGAATAAACAGCTGTTTTATTATTTTCTCTGAGGTAAAGTATTAGTATTAGCTAGCGATCCAAGATGGCAGGATCTTCTGCTCATGTGCGTCACCGATCGTGCAGGGTCACCGATAGCGTCTTGACAGCGAGACCTGTTGCGGCTCAATATTGATCCATATATAAGGCACACTGGATTATAAGGCGCACGGTCAGCTTTTGAAAAAATTGAAGGCTTTTAGGTGCACCTTATAGTGCGGAAAATACGGTAAATAAAATCCGCAAAGTAGTTAGCTTTATGGTAACAATAAATGCTTTAAGTCTCTAAAACACCTCACCACACAGTTTATACACTCATCGATGCATTTACATTCTCAATGTTCAAACCTTCAGAAATTTTATAAAATAGGTACATTACTGTAAAAAAAAAAAAAAAAAAATGCATGCAAAATTGCATAAAAAAAATCAGCGAAACAGCGGAAGTGTGGTTTTAACAGTGATATTAAAGAAAAAAATGTTTTTATTTAAAATTAAGTAAAATACATCAACCTTTTTGACATAATTATTTTAATTTAAAAAATAATGAGTCTTTTCAGGATTCCATTCAAAAAATTTGCTACTTGTTTTTAATCAAAACAAAAATTAAGGCTAGAAGTCACTTAAAAATACATTTAAAAAAATAATTTACTTTATTTTAATATTTACTTGACATACAGTATTTAACGATTAATGTTGTAATAAAAAAAATCTTAACATTTATAATGTACATTGTTTATATAGTTGACTATTTAATTTAGGAAACACCTGCAGTCACACAATCTCAAAACTGTACTCATCTTGAACACGCAAATCTTTCTTCCACTTGCCGATAATGGACACACGGGTCTCAATGCACTGAGAATGATGATGATGTCACTGGCTCGGACGTGAATGTTATTTTGAATACGTCTACAATGCAGTTCACTATGTTCAGTACCATAGTTTCTTAAGTGTTCTACAATCATGGGTGCACATAAAAATGTTGCTGTGGTTCTCTAATGAGCATCACACGTTGTTTGGTGCTCATTTCTTTCTCATCACATATGGCGAAATTAGGGCCCACGGGCCACATCCAGGAAGTCAAACTAAAGCGCGCTGCTATTATTTTGATGTGCATGCGTGTCAGCAGTGCAAGCGAACAAAAGCAGCGACTTGGCTTCAGTGTTGCCAATTTAATTGAATATATTTTTGTGGGTAGAAAAAACGTGTTCAATTAGTTGTTACTCTATAATGTGCTTAATTTAAAGTCACGTGTTACTGACATCACTGGTGTAAGTATTTGTACTTCACTTTACACTTCTGTCCAACATTATATAAGAAGTGATGTTACTGCTGCATCTCAATGTGACTGGAACATTCAGGCTTGAGACACAGCAGCTTGAAATATTAACTACCTATCTCCCCCACACACACATGCACGCACACACCCTCCCTCAGGGTCATGTTGTGGTTTCCTTCGGAAGTATACATGTAAGATTAATGTCATTGAGGGAAGGCGGGGAATACTAACGAAAGGCAAGGACGCCGACGCCCGATTGCGGCTGAGTGAGGTTTGCGTGCGGCGAGCCACGCCAGGAAACACTCGCGGAGAGTCGGGAGGAGCTTTTGCTGGCACACCGCCGAGGGGAAACATCGATCCCGGCTGTGCGTGCAGGACTGGAGTTGTGACAAGCGCGCACAAGAGGTGCAGAGTGGGACGTTTGAAATGTTTTGTCGGCGTTCACTCCCTCATGTGTCCCTCACCTATTCTGAGTCACTTGTTTGTTTTCTGCAAAGCAACTTTGAGCATTGTGAAAAGCAATATATTATGATTATTAATATTCATTCAGACTCGGGTTCGAGTCCAGGCTCCGGCCTTCCTGAGTGGAGTTTGCATGTTCTCCCCCTGCCTGCGTGGGTCTTCTCCGGGTACTTCGGTCTCCTCCCACATTCCAAAAACACACATGGCAGGTTAATTGGGTGCTCCGAATTGTCCCTAGCTGTGCGTGTGGCGTGGATGGTTGTTCGTCTCTGTGTGCCCTGCGATTGGCTGGCAACCAGTCCAGGGTGTACCCCGCCTACTGCCCGAAGCCAGCTGGGATAGGCGCCAGCCCCCCTGCGACCCTTTTGGGGAATAAGCAGTCAAGAAAATTTTTAACCAATTTATTCACTCATTTACTCCCAAAAATGGATAAATACGTTCTATTTTAAAAATTCCCATGCTCCCAAAGACGTATTTATACGTTTTTTTCCCATTTTTTTTTTTTAATGCTAGAGCATACAGAAGGCTTCGATGCAGCCTCTGAACTGAAGAGAATACTTGAAGCAATGATAGTTATTACAAAAACAGCCAGCAGAGTATAAGAGATCAATCAGGGCCATGTTGCAACAACCTCTTTTTTCCCCACTGTTTTAAACAGATTTGTGAATAATGATGAAACTTTGCTGTATTCTTAAGGCGGCCTGACACTTGCAAGACTTTTGGGCACGATTCTGTCGTGGCAAGTCGTGTCATTTTGGGGCAGGAACTGAGAGGTTCCCGCACTGTTCACGACTAGTTGAAGCAAAGTTCACGACGAGTTCACGAATGCGTGAGCATTCGTGTCCACATTGACACGAACTGGTACGACCACTTCACGCATAGTTTGCGCATAGTTTGTGCATAGTGTACGCACTTCCCGCATTTGAACGACAAGTTTGCGCAATTCGGACGGTGTTGTGACTCGACTCTTTGAGCTGGAAAATAAAAACTGAATTGAATATTTACATAATGCCCCTGCAATTGATTGTTATAGTCAGCCATGTAAATTGGTCACAACTGTAGTTCAGTTGAAGAAGGGACTCCTGTTATGCTGTTAAAAATCATTTCGCAAGAAACATTAAGCAAACATGCCATTTGTGGCCCCCACAAAGTGATGAGGCGGGCCTGATCTGGCCCCCGGGCCTCGAGTTTACCACCTGTGCAGTGCTGCATGGATTCAAATGAAGCCGGGTCAGACTGGAGGAGAAATTCTCTGCAAATCAGTTTAATTAAAGAGTAGTGATGCATGAGATTGCACTGGGAGCCTATGGTGCAAGGGATATGATTACACAGGCAGGCACACACAGATTGGGGAGACAAAAAAGAAACATGCTAGATGATTCTGCAGCGAGATTTTTTTTTTGGGGGGGGAGGGGCAAGAAATGAGAGGTCGTTTCCTGCTGTGGTCCCACCTGGAGCCAGGCGGCTAATTAATATGGCCGTCAGGATGCAACACGTGTCCTATTGTGAACTGGATCGTACTCTTGGAGGACAAACAATCAGAAAACAAAAATTCTAGTGAATGTAGCCTAGGTGTAGAATTGAATTCTACTAATGGATCATAGTCGCTGATAGCATAATAATAATTTAATTAGCGAATAAGATACATGTGACTGAGTGGTTAGCACGTCCACCTCCCAGTTCTGAGGATTCTGGTTCGAGTCCAGGCTCCGGTCTTCCTGGGTGGAGTTTGCATGTTTCCCCGTGCCCGCGTGGGTCTTCTCCGGGTACTCCGGTCTCCTCCCACATTCCAAAGACACGCATGACAGGTTAATTGGGCGCTCCGAATTGTCCCTAGGTGTGCTTGTGAGTGGGGATGGTTGTTCGTCTCTGTGTGCCCTGCGATTGGCTGGCAACCAGTCCAAGGTGTCCCCCGCCTACTGCCCAAAGCCAGCTGAGATAGGCTCCAGCATCCACGCGACCCTTGTGAGGAATAAGCGGTCAAGAAAATGAATGGATGGATAAGATACATTTCGTTATCACTAATTTAATATAAGTACTAGTAAAACAAACAAACAAAAAAATAAACAGAGAAAGAGACACCATGCTAACCGCTAAGCTAACATGAAATATGGAGCAGCATATTTTTCCAGTTTTGCAATTCAAGGATGCAACATTCTGCGGGTCACAAGTGAACCCATTAAAACATGAAAAATTAATGAACATAAAGCAAGAGATAGCGAGAAAAAAAAAAAAAAAAACACACAAATTAAGACAAATGAGCCAAAGATCCTAATCACGCAATCTAATATGTGAGCAATTAACCAGAGGGAAGTGATGAGACACTTCCGCGCGCGACATGACTGACATTTCCACGGATTTGACTGATGTATTGCGGCACATCACTCAGCAGAACCGGGCGGTTGGGGCCGGTGTTCACTTTGCAAATGAAAGTGATGAAAGTGATGTGACCTGCGGCAAAAAGCAACAACAACAACGAAGCCGCAAAAAAAGTTCTCGTTAGGCATCTCTTAATTGCCTCATTTGGGAGCGAGGAGAGAAAGTGCCGCCTCTTTTTTGTGACGACTCCTGACACTCGTTAAGACGGCATTTTCAGCCTCCTGAGTATATGTGTAGCCTGATTAGCATTGTGCCCCATGTTCCACTGCTGTGGCTTCTGAGAGAGAGAGAGAGAGAGAGAGAGAGAGAGAGAGAGAGAGAGAGAGAGAGAGAGAGAGAGAGAGAGAGAGAGAGAGAGAGAGAGAGAGAGAGAGAGAGAGAGAGAGAGAGAGAGAGAGAGAGAGAGAGAGAGAGAGAGAGAGAGAGAGAGAGAGAGAGAGAGAGAGAGAGAGAGAGAGAGAGAGAGAGATGAAGGAGGAAGAAGTGCTGGCTCAGCATTGTGTCATGCAGAGAGGAAGGTGAGCGACGCTGAACACAAAACATTAGGTACAACCGCACGGTCTCATCAGCTCCATCAAAGAGCTCTTCTTATATAGTCGGTGTTTGATGAAATTTAAAAAAAAAAAAAAAAAAAAAAAGAGGCATCTTGCATTGTTCAAGAAGATATTATATTGCTATCATGTAACATCGTGCACTAAAATCATCCAAAATCATGTTAATCTCTATTTGAATTTACCAAAAGAAAATCACTTTGACACACTGGCCATATAAAAAATAAATAAAAAAAATCTTTAAATACATCACAAAAGCAAATGAATGTGTCGACATTTGAATATATCTAACATATTTTCAGTATTTGTCTCAAGACTTCCAATCTTGAGGCAACATAATGCTGCAAAGTTCCCGCAGAGTGAAGGAAAAGGCAAAGTTATACGACAGTTTTCAGGCAGTTGGATTTTATCTCCAACTTTTTCACAATTTGACTGATTAACCTCCTGACTACCAGGAAAAAAAATATATTGTCCAATCATGTTTATTTTGATATTCCCCAATCTTTGTGAAGTAACTGCAATACTGCAAAAGATTTCATTATTTATTTATTTTTTTTAAAGAAGTTTTTATTTTTAAGCTATTTCCTAGAGGGAGCCATCGCAAAAGGGATCAATAAAGTCAAGTCTAAGTCTAAGTGTGTCCACTACAGAGGACATTTTTTAAAACTTAAATGCTTGGCTCAAATACAGTTAAAATAATTCAAACAATACTTTAATGTGTTCTTAAGAGTTTTATAGAAAACATGCTAACAACATTTAAAGCCTAAATTTGTTCAATAAAAAAAGTTATACACTTACTTTTCCTCTCCCCTAAAAAGTGTTTGCATTGAGGGAAGCCATTTTCTTTTATGATGCAATCACAGGTAGCAAAGCCCCACCCCCACACATTTGGTATCATTGGAAAGCTCTGAATGTCCTCTATAGAGCACAAAGAGAGTTAATTCAATCGTATGCACTGGGTGGGAGATATTCAGCTTTAAAAAGGTCCACTACAGAGGACAATTTTGAATTGCTGGTAGTCAAGAGGCTAAAAGTATCAATTGTGGAAAAAATATCAAAATGACCATATTTGGACATATAAGGTTTCTACAGCAGTGTATGCTGCACCATCCTAGAACGACACGCGAGTTGTTATCTGCACGGTTATTGCGCCACTTTTGTCTCCGTCGCTTGCGCTTGTGAGTGATGGCGTCGTACGCTTCAAGTGTCATCTCTGGAGAGCATCTATAGACAGGAAATTGGTTTGTATTTGCCCCTTAATGGCTCTTGGGGGAATATTGCCATCCATCTTGGTAGGAGTCCGCACTTAGCATGAAGAGGAGACATACAACACTGCATTAAACAGCTGAAAGATGGAGGATAGCGAAGGAGGTGGGGCAAAAAAGCGATAAAGAAAGAAGAAGGGAGAGAAAACTGTGCGTGGGTGGGAATTGTGGTTCCTGTTCATTGACTCTTTTGAGTGTTACAACAGTGAGGTGATCGATCTCCCTGCGCGCCGCTTACATCATCGCCTCCCTCTCGGACCTCCTCGACCTTCATCGACCTTCGCGTCCTCGTCCTTGGCTCTTTCTGATATAATCTCGCCTTCGCCCTCGATTCCGGACTTATCTAATCACATGCAACCTTTCCAAATCCATTTCGAGCCTATTTCGCATATCTGGTGCCTCTGAAGAAAATGGCTGCTCTTCAACTTGATTGGTGGCGCGGAACGCCATTTTGGTGCCCCTGACAACTTTTGCCAATGACGAGAAATTCTGTCCCCAATTCCAGAACCGAGTTCCTGTGACGTCGCACTTGCTATTTACACACCCCGCCTTCATCTCCTGCCCCCACCGCCGTCACCAACGGCGCCTTGGCTCCTCTCTTGATGTACGCTTTTGTCTTTTCTCTCATCCCGTTTTCTATCTCGCCCTTTATCCCGTGTGCTTATCTTCGTCCCCACATGCACTCTCTGGCGCTTTCGTCCCCAGCGGCTTCTTTTGTCCCTCAGACTCGATCATTAGACCCTTTTTTTTTTCCTGTTTCAAGCTTTAAATCATTGTCTCTGAGTACAGTTTGACCTCATCGTCTGTACGTTTGTCTTCACCTTTTCAGGAGTTTTCTCAGTTCATTCACATTTAGACTTTTGCTTGAACTGCTCATTCATTAAGCAGCTCTTGTTTTTGTTTTTTTTTATGATGACAATCTGCTTTAAGTAAGCTCTCAGCACTGATCATCAGAAGTGGGAGTAAGTCACAAACTTAAAGTTTCAGTTTAGGATCAGGCCATGACGCAGGTAACAAAATCCCTCGCATAAGGAAATTTAATTGCAAAAATGGACAGATTTGCTTTTTCGATTGATATTCTCACTGGAAAGTGATTCAGTTTCTGGGGTTGGCGTAAGACTCTGGTTTTGTGACCACGCAGGAGGTGTTTGGTTGGTGCTGGATTTCACTTTGATGGACCGAATGTACTGGTTTCTGTGGATCTCACTCTGCCTCATCGATCTTTCCCTCCTTCCTCTCTTTAGTTTTTCCTCTGGTCTCTTGAGATCTCTTTAATTTGTTGGAATTTAGAAGCTTCTGGGGTTGGCGTAAGACTTTGATTTTGTAACCATGGGGAAGGCAGGAAGTGTTTGGTCGGTGCTGGATTTCACTTTGATTTATCTTTCTTTTCTTTTTATCTTTTCTGACCTTTTCTCTGGTCTCCTGACCATTTGAACCTCACGACTCTGGCGAGAATCTGAAGTATCTGGTTAAGGTGAAGGGTAATGGGATTTTTATTAGGTTTTAGGTGAATTAATGGAGTATAAATTTACACGTATTTGCACGCACACGCACACACGCAAAAAAAAAAAAAAAAAAAAAAAAAAAGAGAGTAATGATGATAAGACGTTGAATCGGTAAGACTACCGAATGAACAATTCTGAGCTCCCCAAAAAAAGAAAAAAAAAAGGAAAGTGATTCAAACTAGGTTGACTAGGTTGTTTTTTCGCTCAAATCACGTCACCTTTTGAATGCAGGAAAACACAACAAAACGTTTTTAAATGTCGCCCTGCAAACAATCGGAGAGATGAAGATGAAAAGGAAATCGAAAAGAAGTACGCCCAGTTAAATGCGATCATCATAATCCTATTAGATAAATAACAACATCCTCATAGCCTCTGGCCAGTGTGCAAGCAGTTTTGGCTGGTATTTTTTATATCTTTTTATACATCGACTTTATCTGCTAAGCAGTTGTTTTCTTTCGTCGGCTTTAGCAGAATTCATGTCATGTCGTGTGTGTGTCGTTCATGGCTTTTTCTGATTAAACTCAAGGTGCAAACTTTGGGCTTTGACTGCACTTCATCACTTTCATCCCTATTGATCCTCCAAAAAGTGTTAAGCAAAAGGGAGGGAGGGACTGATCGAATGGGCAAGGAGGAGAAGCAGTTGATTCACTCACTCACTTACTCACTCAATTCTTGCTGTCAAAATTATTCATGCCATTGTTCTGTCACCATCCCTCCACAGCCAATACAAGGGATGTTATTACTGTTTTTTTGCATCAAGTGTTTACCATTAGACGCCATAAATGCTGAGAGTTGAAATACTAGCAGTTGTAAAATCCATACTGTATATCCACAGATTAATAGCCCGGGGCCTCTCGTGCTTATGGTGAGAGAGCGAGAGCGCGAGCGAGCAAGGGAGAGCGAATATTGGAGTCAGTAGGGAGTAACAAGCTTATTAACTGTGGAAAAGAGGCAGGAAGTGGATGTTGGAAGTGGCGCCTGACTGCAGTCAAGCAGGACTTCCCCCAAAATGCTTTACTGGTAAACGACGTTGACCTTTGCGACAAAAGACGGCGGATGGCCGAGTTTGACTCTTAAACAATTTGAACATAAAAAAGCGCATGTAGCGTTCTGCATCCTGGCCAGTGTGAATTAAAGCTGCCTCGGAGAGTTATTACTTGACGGAAGTCGACGGTGCTTCGTCTCCGGCTGTCAGTCCTGTTCCAACAGCAGCGACAACAACATGTCAGCCGCTGACTGACGAGGGTGTGTTGCGATATGCATAATGAATGCACGAATGGGAAGGGGCGGCCTCTGCCGCAGGGAGACGTCAGCTCTACGCTTGCGACAGTATGCACATTGTTGTGGAAAGCAATTACTGTTGCTTATGATCAATTTGTCATTTTTAAAGGATTTTTAATGTGGATTTTGGGAACAAGTCAGACAGGCGAAACAAATCATTCTCAATCAATTTCATTGAAATGCAGGGCATCCCAAAAGCTGCTCCCAGTGTCCAGTGTTCCAGTCCAGTGCAGGCACCTGAACAGACTTTCTCTGGCTTCTGCTCTAGAGATAGCAAGAACAGATCTTATCAAGTATCGTATTAATTTAGAATTGATAGCCCCTTTGAGATGCTGAGGTAGAAATACAGAATTGCTATATTTTCTGAAGGTCAACATCTGCCTCCTCCCACCGCTTGGGGCTGCACCAAGGCAGATGTGCTAAGCGGCACATGTGCGGTTTGAAGCTTAATTTGGGATTAACACTCAGGATATCACAGATTACCACACTCCAGTTTGACCTTCCGTGACCGGCCAGCCAACCGCGGATGGATGAGCTTTTATCTGCGGCGGTTTTCCGGAACGTCAGTTTCACCTCTGAGGCCGTGGTGTCCAATCAGAGGCCACGGTGTTATGTGTGCTGCCGGACAGATTCGACATGAGCATTCCTTGAATCGAATTTGAAACGGTGTGTTGAAATGATTGTGTATTGCTGCTTTAAAAGATTTACAGAAATGTGCTGAATAAGACCGTGAGCCCTTATTTTAAAATGGAGGTACAGTTTAATTAAAGACGTACACACACGCACACGCCTACACACAACCCGACTGTCGGCTGAGGGCAAACTGCCAGCTGCTCCCGTATTTCTCTGTTCTCATTCATAGTTGATGCTCCTCATTAAAAGTTGATCGCGGGAACACTTGCGCACTGACGCTTCTTCTAAGTCACCGTCTTCTACTCTTCAGTTTGCAGTGCTCCGAAGACGACATACTACACACACACAAGCTCATATTTCGGCCACAAATTGTCTCATTGGAAAAACAGAAACTCGAGGCTGTCATATCATTGTGGTGTGACATTAAGAGAATGTTTGTCGGAAACGCATCGCTGTAATGAAAAACTGTGACCCTGTATCATGTTTTGGGGCCCCAACCACAGTGTGTTGTATTACATTTTATTGCTGTCATGACTGAATGCGTGTTGATGAGGGATGGTGGACCCAAATGCAGGGACACAGGAATCAGGTGCGATGCATGGAACTGTAATTAAACATAGCGAGTAAGGTGAGCAGAAAACCATGCCTTGGTGGGACTGGACGCCATGACGTGACTGGACTGGTCACCAAGACTGCACAGGACGAGAGTAGACTTGTCACCAAGACTGGGCGGGACAAGAGTAGACTGGTCGCCATGAGTGGATCAAGCAGGATCTGATTTGCTTTGACTTAACTTGACTTGCTAAGGAGTGACTTGACTTGGCTTGGGGCTATGGCTTCTTGGCTGTGACAAGCACAACTTGGTTAGCTGTGACTAGTGTTGTTCCGATACCGATACTGGTATCGGCAGAGGTGCCGATACTGCATTAAAACAGTGGTATCTGTATCGGTGACTACTTACAAGTAACATGCCGATACCATTAATTCCAACACTAATACAGTGATACCTCGGCTCACGAACGCTTCAGCTTTCGCCTCACGAACATTAAATTCGCGAAAATTTAGTCTCGGCTGACGAACTACTTTTCGGCGAACGAACCAAACCACGCGGTCGAACAGCACCACGGTGGCGGCCACAAGAAGCTGACGCACGCTCACGGCGTCCCAGTTCGTCACCCCCCTTTCTTTTAGTGCGGACGCGGTTTGTGTTTGATCGACATTTTGAGTGTACTTTTGCTATTATGGGACCGAAAAAGACCCCACCACAGGCTAGTGTTAAGCCTAATGCTTACCAGCGAGGGACGGCGATTCGGCGGCGCGTTTGCATTGTAGTCAATGGAGTTCGCGCCACTAAAAAAAGCGAAAGTGCCATCACGTACCTCAAAAAAGGAGAAAATCGTGCCACGGCTGTTTAGTCCCAGGAAAGAGGTGAAAGTAGTTGACGGTGCTCACTTGTTGACTCGCTAAAGTGCTCCACTTCCTTGTCACCAAGGGACACACCTCCTCCGCTCCGGTGAGCACGAAAGTGCGAATGAGCGACAACCGTTCCATAAACACTCTACGCGGTGAAACGCTCGCGAATGAAGTCTACCATTGCTACTATCCTTAAGAACTACCATCACAAAGTAAAATAAAACGACTTTATTATACAGTACAATTTATTTCTTTAATTACAATACAATAAAAAAATAATAAAAATAAATAATAAAAATAAGGTATATTTTTGTGTAGTTTTAAGGCTTATTTAGTAGAAAATTATGTTTTATAGGGACCTGGGAAGGGATTATTCTCATTTTAATGGTTTCTTATGGGAAATAAATGTTCGGAAGAAGAACTTTTCGGTTTACACACTCTCTGGGAACCAATTAAGTTCGTAAACCGAGGTATCACTGTATAGGATTTTGGATGCAGCATCTTGTGTCTTGCTGGTGCACGACATTCACTGGTATGTGACATGTTCACTGCATGCCGATCTAAGATATCCTATTGGCCCTTGAATGCTCTGAACCAATGGCAGGACAGCTTTTCCATGTTGAGGAAAAAAACCTTAAGTATCGGTATGGTATCGATATCGGCCGATACTGAAAAGCTGGGTATCGGTATCGGGAGCCAAAAAACGGTATCGGAACAACACTAGCTGTGACGATGACGACTTGTCGGTGACAAAGGCTACTTGGCGCTTGGTAGTGACAATGGCCACTTAGCTGTGACGAGGACGACTTGACTGTGACAAGGGCTTAGCTTTGACGAGACGAGACGAGACGAGACGAGACGCGATGCACGAACTTCCGCACATCACCGCATATTCCACCGTCAACAACAATGCTCCCACACCAACTGGACATAAACAACTGGCTAAATACACTAACACTAATGAGACACACCGAGGGAAACACAAGTGGCTCAGGGCACTGATTGGTTACACACACTAGGAAGGGAAGAAACACAGGTGGATGTGGTTAGACATAACAAGATAAGGAAAGAAACCAGTGACATATGACAAACACCAACTACACACAAAAGTAACAAGAACACCCACAACAAACGAAAAATCCAACCACAACAGAACCTAAACGTGACAACTGAACCACAATAACATGGTGATAATCAAAGAGGATATTTTGAGATCCTATTGGCAATGATCGATCACCCCATTCACTGAGTGCGCCCGTCTACAGATACTCCCCACGCTGTGCTTTCTAGCCACAGATACATACAAAACTGATTGATTGTCATGGTGACAAGAGTATAATCGCTCG